>NC_053489.1:524583811-524940061 GCF_905171775.1 Rana temporaria
TCGTACCCAGCGTGCTAGCGTGGCCGACGATACTGGAAAGTGTGGCTTGACGTAAGAAACCAGGAGTTGTGACAAACCCGGGGAACGCAAACTAGCGGTCTGTATTTCATATGCCTGTAGGCAGCGAACGACGCAGAGCAGTGGGTGAGCAGGAAAGAACGGGTAGAAGACCGATTGAATACCGGTCTTAGTCCTGCGCACCACAGAAAACCTGACTCCTTGCGGTGAGAATTGCCGCCTAGAGATATCCAAAGCCTTAACGTCGGATACCCTTTTTACGGACACTAGGCAGAGAAGGACTGTCAGTTTAATGGAAAGGAGTCTTAAAGGAAGATCTGAATTGTCCTCCCACCTGGCGAACATATACAGCACCTTAGAAACATCCCAGGTTGCTTGGTATCTAGGCCGTGGGGGACGTTGGAATTTTATGCCTCTCAGGAGTCGACAAACTAACGGGTGTTTGCCGATCGGTAGGGAATCCACAGGGTAGTGATACGCCGAGATAGCTGACCGGTAAACGTTTATGGAGCTGAACGATTTGCCAGATTCAAAGGAATCTGCCAAATAATTCACCACTAAAGATACAGGGGCTCGTATTGGGATCGACCTGCCGTCGATCACACCAACGCACCCAGAGTCCCCAGGCTGATCGATATGCCGATCGAGTCCCGGGGGCCCAGGCCAGGGCGAGGAGGTCCCGAGCCGACTGTGGAAGGATGTTGTCAGCGTCCGTGATCCCGAAACCAACCACGCCAAGAGTGGTAGGTTGCCCTCTAAGATCAGGGGATGTAGGTCCCCGCTCGGGTTGGTGAGAAGGTGAGGAAAGTGAGGCAGGAGTCTGGGAAGATCCGCGGTCATCCCCAGCAGGAGGGGAAACCACGGTTGGGTCGGCCACCAAGGTGTGATCAACACCACAGTTGCCTCCAGGGTGGTAATCCGAATGAGGAGTCTGGGGATTAACTGGAAGGGAGGGAATGCGTAATGCGTGCCCTCCGGCCAAGGTTGGTGGAGAGCGTCCACCGCATAAGCCTCTGGGTCCGGCCTCCAGCTGTAGAAGCGGGGCAGCTGGTGATTGAGGCGGGAGGCGAAGAGGTCTATGGAGAGTGGACCCCAGAGCCGTTGCAGATGGAGGAACACTGAACGATTCAACCTCCAGTCGCTGGAATCTCAAAGGTACCGAGAGTTCCAGTCGGCTACTGAGTTGGAAACGCCCGGAATGTATTACGCGACAGGAGTTATATTGTGGGCTAAGCAGTAGTGCCAGAAGTCCTTCGCGATGGTCGCTAAGACTTTGGATTTGGTACCCCCCAGGTGGTTGACGTACTGGACCGCCGCCACGTTGTCCATGCGGAAGAGAATACAGCATGTAGAGGTACGAGGCATAAAACTTCTGAGAGCGAATAAGGCTGCCAGGAGTTCTAAGGCGTTGATATGGAGCTTGGTTTCCTCTACTGACCAAGTCCCTCCGGTGGATGCCCTGCCGCACCTGGCGCCCCAGCCCCTGCGGCTGGCGTCCGATTCCATGACCACATCCGGGTAGGGGTTGAAGATGGTCCTGCCGTTCCATTCTACGGCATGGCGGAGCCACCATTTCAACTCCTCGGTCGTGTCCTGGCACAGGGGAACCTCGTCGGTATACCTGAGACCTTGTCTCAGGTGCATGATTTTGAGCCTCTGGAGGGCTCTGTAGTGTAATGGGGCCGGGAAAATAGCTTGGATGGAAGCTGCCAAGAGGCCCACGAGACGCGCTAGCGTGCGGAGGGATAGGCAACCCTTCCGCAGTGCTGCCCGGATCTCCTTGCGGATTAGGGCGAGTTTGGGACTGGGAAGGCTGAGGGTGGACTGGATGGTGTCCACCGTGAAACCCAAGAATTCCATCTGTTGAGAAGGAATCAATATCGATTTGTCCTGGTTGACAATGAAACCCAATTGTTGTAATAATGACACAGTCCATGACATGTGGAGACGGGCCTGGTTCTCCGAGAAGGCTAGGATGAGGATGTCGTCTAGGTAGATGACCAGACGTACCCCCCTGCTCCTCAGTGCCGCCACCACCGGTTTCAGAAGTTTGGTGAAACACCATGGGGCGGACGATAGTCCGAATGGGAGGCAGGTGAATTGCCACATCCTGCTCCTCCACAGGAATCGTAGGAGGTGTTGCGATTCTGGGTGTATGGGAACCGTAAGGTAGGCATCTTTCAAGTCTACTTTCACGAACCAGTCCCCTGGGTGTAGGAGGTCTCGGAGGAAGTGTATACCTTCCATCTTGAAATGTCCGTATGCGACATATTGGTTCAACTCCCTGAGGTTGATTACTGGGCGATAACCGCCGTCTTTTTTTGTGTACTAGAAATATATTGCTGATGAATCCTGGGGAGCAATGGTCCACTTCTATGACTGCCTGTTTGGCCAGTAAGTCTCGCAGTTCGTTGTCTATTAGAGCAACGTTCTGGTTTGCGAAGCGAATGGGTGGAGGCATGACATTGAGTGGTGGTGGTGCTAGGATATCCACAGTGAACCCCGTTACAGTGTGTAGTTTCCACGCGTCTGCCGTAATCGCAGACCAAGCGTGGGTAAAATACCTGAGACGTCCCCCCACAGGAATGTGAATGAGTGGTGTGTGCATCATACTCACCGGTGGGAGGTCGGGATCGTGGATAACCTCGTCCACCTAGCCCTCGCCATGGTCTGCCTCGTGGTGGAAAGAAGGGCGCAGGTTGTGCCACTGGGGCGGCGTAGGATTGAGCCTGAGGGTACTGGTACTGTACTGGGGCTCTATTTTGTGGCCTGTAGGATGGGGCACGGCCGGCAGAACGGCCTCTGTTTCTGCCGGCCCTGTTAAAAACCTTGGGGGTCCCGGCTTTCCTCAAGGAACTTTGAGCCTTGTCCAGGCTCGTGAAAAGGCCCACAAATTTGTTGACATCTTTTAATAAAGAGTCTCCAAATAACATGCCGTCAGCCGACGGTCCGGGTTCTGACTCAGCCAGGTGGGCTAATTGGGGATCTAGACGCATCAGGATAGATCGGCGTCTCTCGATCGAGCATGCCGTATTGGCAGTGCCTGCCAGGCATATTGCCCTTTGCGCCCAGCCTCTCAGCTGTTGTAGGTCGACAGGTTGCCCGGATGCTGCCGCCTGTTCCGAAAGATTGAGAATCTTGGTCAGGGGACCCATCATGTCTAGAACACGATCTTGAATGGATCGGAATGACCGTTCTACCCCTTTTCTCTGGAATTTGCCAGATTTCATCAAATATTTAGTTAAGATAGGATCTATCTCAGGGGTAGTCACCACCTTATTGGGTATGAGAGGTCTGGGGCATTCAGCCCTGAGTTTGTTGCGGCTAACCCTGTCAAGGGATTTTCTAGCCCACAGTTCTATGTACTGATTAACCTCTGGAAGAGGGGTCCATTCTCCAGAACGCGGGTGACTGATCGCGTTTGGGTCAAAAAATGGTTCTCCTAGGGAGTCTAGGAGAACATCGCCCTGCGTGGCAGGGGTGGCAGCTGTAGTGAGCGCCGTCTCCCCAGCATCGTCCTCATATGAATCCGGCTCTGACTCATCCGATCCCTCTAAGGGATCATCAGAATCCTCTTGTGAGGAGTCTATGTAAGAGTCCGGTTTGGCCCTTCTTACGGCCTTAAACCCTTTAAATTGTATCTCCCTGGGGTCCAGGGGTCGATTTGAGTGCTTCTGATGCTGGGGTTGGTAAGCCGTGTTAGGGGTTACCTGAGGCATATTGTTTCCTTCCCCTGCCAGGGAGTCAATCACCGCCAGAGTGTGTTTTCTCTTATGAGTGGATTTGCCTTTCTTGGTCGGTGGTTCGTCGCCTTGCGGCGTCGGTAATTGTGGGGCCATGGGAAATTGGACCCTGGAGGAGGCAGCAGAGGTCAGGGCAGCCAGAATAGATCTATTAATTAGCTCCTGAATCTGGGCAGCATTCAGGGCTGGGGCTGCATCCCTAGTGGTGTTATCCTCAATGGGATCGGTAGGGGCAGGGAGGTCAGACATGCTGCTGCTATATATATATATATATATATATATGGGATCAGTAAGAAGGAGTAGGATCAATAAGGTAAAGTATCTGAATAAAGATAAAACAGGGAGTATTATCCACCGTACCAGGCTCTCTCCTCACCGCCGTCAGTGCTGGGACTGACGTTGCAGCGTGAGGAGGAAGCCTACACGAATTGCCTGTGCAGAGAGAGAGTCACATGTCCTGTGACTCTCCTCTGATTGGCCGCCCCTCCCTCGTCCAGCGCTGACGAGTGAGGGCGAATCAGTCTGAGGAGAATGTGAGGGGAAGGCGAGCCCCTCCCCCCCGCGGCGCGCGGGAAGGACGGGGAAGAAGGGGAAAAATGGCGTGACGCCTCAGTGAGGTAGTCTGACGCACCAGCGGAGTTGAGAGGAAAAAAGGGAGGAGGGGGAGATTTAACTCCCGATGGAGCGGCGCAGTGCGGCGCTCGGGCGGTACGCGCACAGAGGCTGTAAAGCAATCCAGGAAGAACTGGGTAAAGGTACAGAGTATTAGATTTTACACAGAAAAATAAAAGGGGTAAGACGCTTGGGAAAGCAAGCAGGAAGAGATATATCTATAATCACTAACCAAGCTAAGAAGCGATTACAAGCATAATTATATATATATAATCACTAACAGCTTATGAAGTGAATACAAGTACAATAATAAATATATATGAGAAAAAAATTAGTCGTGAGTACTTATCTTTTGCTATGAGCAGAAAGAAAGAGGAGGATCTTAGTCGGGCAGTCTGTTATATAGAGGTCACCGACCTGGGCGTGGTTACAGGTTACAAGGACTGCTGGGAGTCGTAGTTCACTGACTAAAAATTTTTTACACTAAAAGTTAATAGAAAAGTTTTAAAATGTTCTGCTATGGGCATTAAATAAAGAAAGTTAATGCATAAGATATGAGCCTCCTGTCTGATATATAATTCCAGTGCAGTGAGTGAATATTATAACAAGAAGTGTGTTACTGGGTGAAAATAATAGAGGTAAAAGGACAGTGAAAAGAAAACTATTGCAGCTAGTGTTCTTGGATTTAGATGTTCCTTAAAAACTGAACACCAGTAAGCAGCTGAAAAATGCGGTTGGCACATTGGTGTGGTTGAAAATG
The DNA here is from genome assembly GCF_905171775.1 of Rana temporaria. NCBI lineage: Eukaryota > Metazoa > Chordata > Amphibia > Anura > Ranidae > Rana > Rana temporaria. The sequence goes on from NC_053489.1 coordinate 524,588,945, forward strand.
GATGGATACCTGTTTAATGGGGTAATAAAATTGATGAGCATTTGGCCTGAAAGGAAGGCCCATAGGGGCTAGCCTATAAAAGTGATAGTATTGTCATTCCTTCGTTGTCTCCACATACCAACCCATTAGACTTAAACCTGTCCTGGAAAATGCCAGCTGAAATTGGAAAGGTTGTGTCTGACTATGCCGAAATAACAGGTCTTAATACTGTCTTTTTGAAATCCAGGGTCCACTACTATCATTAGAAAGCATTTTAATAATGCCAGTGCTTTTAAAACGAAGGCGATTACTTTCAGCAGTCATTTGAATCGGAGTACAGATACTACATGCATTGTTCTAAATGAAAGTCTTTTAACCTCCCTGGCGGTATGATTCTTTCAGAAAAAACATGCTGAAAGCGGTACCATTATTTGCAAGGAAACTTGGCGTTTTATACTGTAGGCCTGTAATTTTTAGAAATAACTCACTTAAATCTGACCAAACAATAGACCAGTAGGCATCCCGGGTATGACATTTTTTTAAAAACAAAATTATAAATTATAATATAATAAATAATTATAAATAATTATAACAAATAATAATATAATTATAATAAAAATTATTCAATAATGTAATCAAATCAAAATCACTGAAATTTGCTCAGTTGCAGAATTGTCGCTGTCATTATTTTTTTTTTTTTATGACGAATTTCCCCACAAATCGCTATCGCACAATTCTGCAAGTGATTATGATTTATTATCGCTGTTTTTTAGCTGATCTAAAACAATTTTTGACATAAAGGGACACTTTTGGTTGCTATGGACAATCTACAGTTTGCAGGGAGAAAGAAACGTTTTTATTATATAAAATGACATGCAGGGCACTGGACAGACCACTAGGGACAATGGGGGTGTGTTTTTTTTACATACAGTACTGTAATCTATAAGATTACAGTATACTGTATGTAATGTGTTTGTTTACTTTTTTGAATTTGGCGCCGTTCTCCGTCCCCGTGCGTCATAACGTCGCAGGGAACGGAGATCGGCGGCACAGGAGGACGCTGTGTGAATCGAGCGAGGTCCCGCTCGCTCACACAGCGCGGTGGCATCGCTGGATCCAGGGACAAGGTAAGTAAACCATGCCTGTGGATCTAGCGAGGCAAGCCCGAGTCTGACTCGGGGTTACCGCTCGCAGCAGGAAAATCTAACCCCGAGTCAGACTCGGGAATACCGCCAGGCAGGTTAAAGGGTCACTAAAGGAAAAATTTTTTTTTTGCTGAAATGACTGTTTATTGGGTATAGAGACATAAAATGTAACTGATTCCTTTTAAAAATTATTAAAAATGTAATTTAATCTATCATATAATGTGCCTCTAGTTTCACTTTCGGTTTTAAAGGTACATACATGAAGTTCCGGGTGAGAGGTGAGTCGGGAAGACTCACAGAACAAAAACAAACAAATCCAGGGCAGTGTTTTGTTTTTAAAATGAATCTGATTGGTTCTGAGGAGTTTTAGACACACAGTAATGACAGCTTAGACCACCGTGAAAATCTCCCAGTACCATGGTTATAAGGAAACAGACAACCAGGAAGTGTGGAGATCAGAGCAGAATTACAGCTACTTCAAAGCAAAAACGAACAATGAGGACATGAAACCAGTACTGCAGTAAGGTAAAGGAAGCTATTTAGCTAAAAAAAATATTTCCTTTAGTGACCCTTTAATTTTACTATTTTCACTTGGGGAAAGTTAGGGAATTTCTGGTAATTTTTTATCCTCTGTTTTAAACATTTTCCATAGCTCCCACCCTCTTCGCAATATTTTTCTATTATTCTATAGCTAGGGAATAGTACATGGCTTGAGCCTGATCTTTTTAAGCCAGCAATGTGTTGTGTGTTACATGGGACCCTTTCAAAGAATTGAATATGTAACATAGAGCTTTTATAGTATGCCAAGAGTAACTTTCTTGGCTAAGGATTAAACAATTTCAAGTTCGAATCAATCCAAATATTACATTTCATGCCTGGCAAAGCAACCTCTGTTGTTTGTAAAAGAAATCTCGATTGTTTAACTTTCTTTGAGAAAAATGTTCTATTATTTTTTAATGTATCAGATTTTGCATTTGTGCCACGTATGCCTACTTAAGGTGCACCTGTGACAGTGTCAGGTCTCTGTTAAGACCAGGTAACCACTTCTGCCAAATGCTTCACTATTGGGAGCTTCTTTTCAAGGGTGCTTTATAATCATGACCTGGTATTTTGGGGCACTTGAGATCTTAAAGTGTTTGTTACCCCAACATTTCATATTCCTGATATGTGCCTGCTGTGCCATCTACTCGTGTGGAAAAGTATCCTGTACTGCTATTGCTTCCTTTGTGTGAAATCCCTTGTGTTCCTGCCAGCCCCTCTGCTTTCCTATTAAAAACTCACCCCACTAACTCACACCATGGTCAGTTCTCTAAGTATGCTGGGAACTAGTGCCAATCCTGACCTCCCTGGGGCCCTAAGCAAAATGACATGGCACATTAAAAATGAGAAGTGGGGGGCGCTGACGACAGTGACATGTCACAATAAAGCGGATGTGCCATGAAAAAAAAATATTAAAAGCCAGCAGCTACAAATACTGCAGCTGCTGACTTTTAATATTAGGACACTTACCTGTCCTGGAGTCCAGCGCCGTCCGCAGCAGAGGACGAGCGATCGCTCGTCACTCTGCTGCTCCCCCCGCCATCCTCAGTGAGGGAACCAGGAAGTGAAGCGCTCCGGCTTCACTACCCGGTTCCCTACGGCGCATGCGCGAGTTGTGCTGCACCGCTGATTGGCTCCCGCTGTGCTCTGGGAGCCGAGTGTTCCCAGAGCACAACGGGGGGAGGACGGGAGGTGACGTTCTGCCCGCAATTTACCCGAAACTGTGTGGCCGGAAGTGGGTGCAAATACCTGTCTTTAGACAGGTACCTGCACCCCCCTCCCCCCTGAAAGGTGTCAAATGTCACACCGGAGGGGGGGAGGGTTCCAATCAGCGTGAGTTCCACTTTAGGGTGGAGCTCCGCTTTAAAGAAAGTTGAGAAGCGGGGGGAGGGGGTGTTCTGCTGTCGGAAATTACATCTTACATTAAATTGAGAAGCGGGGAGTGCTGACTTCTTACCTCTTCTCCCATGCAGCCAGCGAGTTGATACGCGGCGTGAGGGGGCGAAAATTACTTCTCACCAGGCGGGGCCTCTAGTAATTTGGGGGGCCCTTTGCAGCTTTGCAGGGCCCTAAGCGCCTTGCATAGTGAGCCTATAGGGCGGATCGGCCCTGCTGGGAACTCAGTGTACTCTCCCTCAATGATCAGACTTCTCCTGATACGCCCCCCTGCACAGACATTCATTGGAAAGCTCAGTGTGCTGCTGCTTCTCCTTCTTCTCCCCTAGCTCTTATGCAGTTGAGAACAGAGGAAATGTGAACACTTATTAAAAAAAGATATTGATTTATAATGTTTTTTTATTGTTTTATTTATTTATACACAAAGGTTTAGCCTTTCATTTCTTTGTTGAACTGAATGGGTTATTTTCCAAGGTAATTGTTTACAATCACTTTAATAGAATGGAGTTCACTGTCCTCAACCTGTCCAAAGTTTCTGTTTTTGGAGTATCACTCAAAGGAGTTGTAAAGGAAAATTTGTTTTTGCCTAAAATTAATGTCTGCAAGGGAGACAGACAGAATAGTGTTATGATTCTGTTAAAAAACGAGTAAATACCTATTAAATTCCTTCATCCATATCACCTCCGGCGTTTCTGTTCTCTCATTCACTTCCTGGTTTGCGGCGCTCGTTCATGTAAGAACTACATTTCCCCATATGCATTGCGGCACGTCCAGTAATTCACACCTCCTTGAAGTCTCTAACATGTATAGAGCGTCCTGCCGCACAGATGTAGTTCCCAGGAGGGGGCGAGCACGTCACTGACCACCGCAGTAAAGCCTCCCTTCACGGTGGTCAGTAAAATCAGACAAGCAGGAAGTGAACAGAACAGAGAAGAAATAGAGCAACTTCTGAGCAAAAACGAACAATGAGGAAGTGAAAAGAGGAATGTCTGCAGGTAAAGGATGCTTATTATGAAAAAAAATGTTTTCCTTTACAACCCCTTCAACTCCCTCAACCCTATCCAAGTTCTCCAAAAAAAACAAAAAACAAAAACACCCCTAGACTGGTAATTGAGGAAAAGTGTGACTGAGATTGTGTGCCTGGCTATGGAGCAATCCACTGTTGAACAACCTGGGTAAAGTTGCAGCGGCTTCTACGGGAGTAAGCGCTACATTAATATTATTGTAATACTTTTCTGGTCCCCAAATTTTCACTTATCAGTTTTTTCACTTTTAAAATGAATAAAAACCTATTTGAACCCATGTAGAGAGTTTTAAATAACAGTGCCAACATGTTGTCATGTTGTTAATCAAATGAAATAATCAGCTAAACCTTTTAACCTATACAATTGCAACTTACTAAGGCTGGTCATCGATGGGCCAATTTTTTTTTTTCAACCAGCGGGTTGAACAAAAAAACCCTGAACCTGTTTGCCAATTCACCTCAATTGTGTGGATCCTCCCCAATGTGTCTTTATAATCTAAGGCCTCGTACACACGACCGAGTTTCTCGGCAAAAACCAGCAAGAAACTTGCTGGGAGATATATTTTTGCCAAAAAAAACGGTCGGGTGTACATTTTCGTCGAGGAAACTGTTGAGAAACTCGACGAGCCAAAAAGAGAACATGTTCTCTATTTCCTTGATGGGAATGGAGAAAATTGGCTTGTCGAGTTCCTCAACAGCCTAACAAGGAACTCGACGAGGAAAACGATGTATTTCGCCCGTCGAGTTTCTCGGTCGTGTGTACGAGGCCTGAGAGAGGAGAGACTTCCCCGATGTCAAAATACTGTACACAGATCAGTGCTGCATTTAATGGGTTGAGCCACTGATTATGCAGAAGGGTGGTGGAAGAGAAGTCTGGCTGATCGCTGCTGAACCGGCAACATTTTAAACCATGTATGGCCAAATTATTATTTTAGTTTGTACATTTGAGATAAATTAAAGTAGATATCCCTAACTGAATGACATTTAGTATGCCGTTGTGCTTCGATGCAGCCACTTGTAACCTTATTTGGCAGAGTATGTGATCTGGTGACAATGCAGGTGTGCAATTGGAGAACAGGGAGAGGTCATTGTCAGCCAATAACAGAACATTTCCTCATGGTAGGATCATCAGGTATTGTTTTAATTAAAGTTACAAATTATATTAAATTACATATTATATATATATATATATATATATATATATATACAGTATATATATATATATATATATATATATATATATATATATACCTACCGTGTTTCCCCAAAAATAAGACCTACCCCGAAAATAAGACCTAGCATTATTTTCCAGGAGGGCTGCAATATAAGCCCTTCCCCCGAAAATAAGCCCTAGTTTAAAATGCTTGTAAACTCCTATAATCCACTCTATTACAGTATTATATAGTGTACAATGTGTGTGTTTCTGTAATATAAATGCCAGGAAGAGATCTCCGGTGGGTCACAGAAGCGCGGAGTGGCGCTATAATGAAGGTATTTGGCACAATTATATTACAGAAACCACACATTGTACATTATATATAATACTGTAATAGAGTGGATTATAGGATTTTACAAGCATTTTAACTCAGTTCACACTGCGGATTCCTGTCAGGCAGGGAGGAGAGGGGGAGAGGGGGAGAGGGGGAGCACATTACATGGTAAGACCTACCCTGAAAATAAGCCCTACTGTGTCTTTTATTGCCAAAATTAATATAAGACCCAGGCTTATTTTCGGGGAAACACGGTATATATATATATATATATATATATATATATATATATATATATATATATATATATATATATATATATATATATATATATATATATATATATAGATATAACCTAAGATTACAAGTTGTATAATTATTAAATTACTTTATAAATTTTAGGTCTTATATAATATTTTAGTGATTGGGTTTACAATTAGTTTCCATGTAGCTTCCATGCTGTCAAATCTCATAGGCAGACACAATTTGTGAATATAAAGTATACAGTTTTTTGGGTAATCACAGTTAGTAATGTGATTTATCACAGCAGCCATTGTTTTATAAAACTGTTGTGGTATTCTAAACTCAACTTAATAAAATGCGACTTCCTTTGTACCAATCTTTCTAAAGTATAAAAGAGAATTGTAACTTGTTTTTATGGATTTGTCATCTAAATAAATATTTTATTTCATCTAAAATGTCTTTGTCGGTTTCATATGCTTGGGAGATTGTGTGGTGCCCCATGCCTTAAATAATGTTTCTCAGTATTACAAGCCATGCAGAACATTTAATATTAACTATAGCACATAATCATATTTATGTCTGCAAGAAAACAGAGTTGAAGTAGCCGGTGACTCAGAGCCAATAACTATGAGGAATTACGTTTTGTCATTTTAACAGTTTAGCAATAAACAGCTCATACCACACGGACATTACTGCCACTTTAATGGGATTCACTGCAGCCTTGCTTGACACATTACAACGTGCAGTTAAATTGAATAGCCCTAAGGACACATTACATAAAGGTATTATCTGCGGTATGTGAGAAAAAATTAGAAAACAAAAGCATTATTTTAAAATATTTATTCGTTTTCCTAATGATTAACCAACGGTACTGTGCTGGCTTCATATTAATTTATACCTGTGTTGTATTACTTAACAAGACCACAAGATGGCGCCTCTACCTTAGGAAAACAAATTTGTGTTAAGATTTTGTTTTAAGTTTCTTAGGAACTAAAAGTATGACTAAAGACACAACTTTTTCTTCTTTTAGTTTTGGATAGAGTAGAGAATGATTAAAACACCTGTCAGGTTTTTATATCTGTGTCCCTGGGAGGTTCGCTATTTGTCCTCTTTACCATTATCAATGGTGAAAGACAATTCCAGATTATTAGTTGTCAGTAGAAGAGGAATAGTTGGGAAATCTTCCAATAGGGACACTGGTTCTGGGGACCCTTATGACAACCTAGGATTCTCTCATTTTGTAGGAATTACCTTTCACTTCTTGTTGTGGCTATGGGAAAGGAAGTAAAAGGAAATCTTCCCAGTGAAACACTTGTGGTAAAAAATCCTGATAGGGGTTATAACTCTCCCTTACTCTATCCAAAATGGAAAAAAAAGTTTTGCCTTTTCATTCTACTTTAAAACTATTGGCATCATACATTTTATAACTGGTCATCTACCTCCCTAAGAAAGCCTATATTGGATAAATGTGTAAGTTGCCATTGCAGAACTCTTATATTGAAAATGCTAGTTGCCTGGCTGCCACCCTAATGTAATGGTATCATTACTTTCCAAGACACTGACCCAGTGCAAGTGTGCAGATAAAGGGTTCATGCTTTACCTTCTTTCTAATATGTGTGTATGTTCTGGGTTAGTCTCTTAGAACATAATGAAGCTAGAGACAGCCAGGCAACCAGGGCCGGTCCAGGGGGACGAGGGGGGCGGATGCCCTAGGCAGCACAATTTACTACCCACAAGTAAGCAGATTGCCATCTGCATGTGGAATTAAAGGGATACTAAAGGATCATTTTTTAATTTTTTTTAAACAACAAATATGTCATACTTACCTCCACTGTACAGTTCGTTTTGCACAGAGTGGCCCGATCCACCTGTTCTGGGGTCCCTCGGCGGGTCTCACTGCTCCTCCCCGCATTAGATAACCCCCTCTGGGAACCCGAGGGGGTTACCTTGTGGGCGCGCTCCCTGTCATACTCTCGGCGTCCATAGACGTTGAGTGTATGACTCGGCTCTGCCCCCGGCACCCGTGTCATTGGATTTGATTGACAGCAGCGGGAGCCAATGGTTGTGCTGCTATCAAGTTATCCAATCAACACCAGGACTCCGTGGAGAAGAAGACGCCGGTGATGCGCTGAGCAGGTAAACTGGCTCAGGTAAGTAAAATGGGGGGGCTGGGGGGCCATTGATGCATTAAGGTGAAAAAACACGAACGCATTAAGGTGAAAAAACACAAATATTTACAACCCCTTTAACTCCTTGGATGGTCGGGGGGGGGGAGGGGGGTTTGGGGCCCTGAATGGAGGTTAATTACCAATGGTATTTGTAATATGCAGCATGGGGGGTTAATGCATTGCCACTAATCACTGATGCATTAGTGACCGACCAGTGGCAGTTAAATAACCCCTTTGTGCTGCATTAGTGACACCAGCGTCAGTGTTCATTAACATGGACACTGGGGCCACTAATGCAGCACAAAAGGGTTAATTAACTGCCACTGGTGACTAATGCATCAGTGATTAGTGGTAATGCATTAACCATATCCATGCTGCATATTACAAATACCATGGGTAATTAAAGTGGATGTAAACCCACTGTCATCAAATTTAAATCATTAATACTGTTGTAATCTAGAATTCTAGACATGCCTCCTGCATGAATCCATATATTATAAATGTCACCCCCTAAGCAGCCAGGACCCCCGCAAAATTGCCAAATCTGTGGGTGTTTTTTTTCCCGTCGCTCGGTGGGCGGAGTCGTGATGTCACAGGACTCCTCCGCCCACCACTACACTCCCACGGCCAGCCAGTGTTACGAGGACGAGCCTCACACCTGTTGAGACTGGCGTGCATGTGCAGGAGTGACAGAGCGCATTCTGGCCCCTGTCACTTATGCACACATGTATATGTCCAGTGACGGTCGGGGATGATCGGTGTGGGGGACAGCTGTGAATACCACGATCCCCCATGCATGGTTTTCATCAGCCGCTTCTCCTTCTCTCCCTCCCGCGGCTTTCACCTGAAAAGCCATGTATGGGGGATTGCGGTGTTCACAGCTGTCCTTGCTGCACCGATCGTCCCCAACTACTGTTCTCCGTGTCTGCCTCCTCCAGCGCCCCCCTTCTTCTTCTCTGGCCCCTCCTCATCTGAGCACTGTGTCTTCCATCTCCACCCCCCTCCCCCTCATCCCCCGCAGCCGCCGGCTTCCCTCCCCTCTCCCGCAGGCTGCGAGGGGGGGGGGAATCTGTCAGGATGGACAGCGGAGAAAGGGGCCAATTACCAGCCCCTTTCTTTTCTGAATGGGACACAGAGCGTTCGTTACCGATCGCTCTGTGTCCTGTGACAACACACAGGTTACTCTGCTTCAGTTTATGAGTGGAGTGGAGCCGCTGTCTTCTCGCCATTCATCTTCTGTGCAGAGAAAAGGACTGGGGAATCAATGTCCTCTGTCCCTTTCTCTGTCTCAAATGGGAGATGTCAGGGGTCTCTGTTTAGACCCCTGGCATGTCACCAACGCCCCCAACAGGGCTGATAAAAAAAAGATTAAAAATTAAATTGAAAAAACTGACACCACAACCGCCCCCCCATACCGACACGGTCCAGAGCCCCAAGACCACTGACACTGACCACTACCCAACTGACATTGTCCACTGACACCGACCACTACCCCACTGACACCGTCCACTGACAGACACCAACCACTACCCCACTGACACGTCCACTGACACCGACCACTTCCCCACTGACATCGTCTACTGATACCGACCACTATCCCACTGACATCGTCCACTGACACCGACCACTACCCCACTGCCCCACTGACACCGAACACTGACACCGACCACTGACACTGACCATTGCCCTACTGACACCAACCACTGCCCCATCCCCCACCCCCTTTCCTAAAAGCACCGTGAAAAAATATATTTCAAAAATTAAACCCCACCCCCCCATCAATAGTACAAAAATAAATTGTAAAAAAAATAAGAGGAAGATTTGGAGTTTCTGGCCGTTCAGGAATGGGAGCTGGAGATCGCCTACAGACAGCTGCTAGACTCTGCTCAGCAGCAGGGTGGGGTTCCCTTTGCCTGGGACTATCAGGAAATACCAGCTGACAACTCTGAAATCCTGGCAGAAGAATCGTCAGTGGGAAATCTGGAGATTGCCATCCCTAAAGCCCAAGCGGATGATGTGGAGTTCCAGGGAGCTAGGGCAGTTGGCTCATCTCCCCAGCCACAGATTACAGAATGTATGGACTTAATGGACTGTTCAGAGGATGTTATGGATTATGCATCGCCTGCTCAAGTACTGCCACGGGCCTCTGCTCTCAACTAACAGAAAAGGGAGTTCCTGTGGTAGTGGATGGGACTTCGGTCTTAACTGACACAACCCCAGAAAATGGTGCGACACTGAGACAGGAGGATGTCAGCCTTGCTTTGCAAGCACCGGGGGATTTTCACCTACCACAAGTGGATGGGACTTCAGTCTCCACTTGTAGACCCCAGGGATGGGGGGCAGTTGGCCCAGATCCCCAACAGCATGACAGACTGAGCCCAGTCACCCTGTCTTCCAGTGGCGGTTCGTCCATAGAGGGCGCTGGAGCGCCGCCCCCTCTGGCTCTCACCGCCACTGAGTCAAATAACATAGATTCATGCATTGCACGAATCTATGTTATTTTCGCCGCTGCCGCTGTTATTCAGATGGTCGGCGCTCAATGTCCGGCCATCTGAATAACGCCAGCTGGTTGGCTGTACGGAAATGTCTATCAAAGCCAACAGCTCTGATAGGCTTTCCCAATACAGCCCTCGGGTCCCGGAAGCTTATTCTCGGAGCGCACAGACTGTACGCCCCTTGAATAAGATGACAGGCGTCTCAGCCAATCAGGTTGGCCGGTTCTGGCTACCAGTAACCTGATTGGCTGAGATACCTGTCAGTCATCGAGGGCGGGAGAAGACATCGTGGGACGTGGATGCCTAAAACCAGTAAAGGTAAGTGCCGGGCGGAGGGGGAAGAAAGCAATTTACAGGGCACAGTGGGGACAATTGGCACAGCGGCGACCATTAAAGGGCACAGTGGCTGCGTTTAATGGCATGGCACAGTGGTGACAATGTACGGCACAGTGGTGACAATGTATGGCACAGTGGCTGCGTTTAATGGCATGGCACAGTGGTGACAATGCATGGCACAGTGGTGACAATGGATGGCACAGTGGCTGCGTTTAATGGCATGGCACAGTGGTGACAATGTATGGCACAGTGGTGACAATGGATGGCACAGTGGCTGCGTTTAATGGCATGGCACAGTGGTGACAATGTATGGCACAGTGGCTGTGTTTAATGGCATGGCACAGTGGTGACAATGGATGGCACAGTGACTGCGTTTAATGGCATGGCACAGTGGTGACAATTGATGGCACAGTGGCTGCGTTTAATGGCATGGCACAGTGGTGACAATGGATGGCACAGTGACTGCGTTTAATGGCATGGCACAGTGGTGACAATGGATGGCACAGTGACTGCGTTTAATGGCATGGCACAGTGGTGCAAATTGATGGCACAGTGACTGCATTTGATGGCATGGCACAGTGACTGCGTTTAATGGCATGGAACAGTGGTGCGAATTGATGGCACAGTGGCTGCATTTGATGGCATGGCACAGTGGTGCAAATTGATGGCACAGTGGCTGCGTTTGATGGCATGTAACAGTGGCTGCGTTTGATGGCATGTAACAGTGGCTGCGTTTGGGCACAGTGAGACTGCAATTTTTTTTTTCCTTTGCGCCCCCCCAAAAATTTTGAGCACCAGCCGCCACTGCTGTCTTCTCTCCAGCGGGTGAAAGGACTCCAGGGAGAAGGGCCAGTCCAGGCCTCTCCCCAGCGGCGGGCATGTTCTCTGAGAGGGGCAGAGGTTGGCTGGGTGAGTAATGCTCTGTTTGGAACAATTTATTTGGGGTACTGTGTGGATACCAGCATTAGAGGAATGGAACTATGGACTAACTTCGGAGTTTCGCATTTGGGGTGCCATTACACTCCCTATTTTACTATATATATACTTAAAAAATGTCTTGTTTTTTTTTTACCCTCCTCCGCTATTTGCCTTTCATGTTCTATCTTAGCTGCCCTTATTGCACCCTCACATTTCTAATTGCATACTTTGTAATTTAAATAATTGAAAACTAACAAACCAAGACAGAATATATAAGTGGGAGATAACTGAAATCCTTGCACCTACAGCTTTAGGAAAATTTGTCTTCAGTTTCTTTAACATGACATAAATATGTCACTGATATTGTGAGAACCTTTGAACAAAGATAATGCATTCGATAGATTAGGCTGTCTATGCAACATTACTTCTAAGAATCTGCTATCATTTTACTTTATATATACATATTTCTACTTGGTGTTGCATTAGTACACATCATTACAGTAGATCAATGTGGAAAATAGTAATAATCGATTGGAAGAGTGATGTAATGCCTGCTATAATTGGTAACCTGCTGATCAGAAAATAATCTGTTATATAAGTGTAGCACTACCCCCGGAGGAGCTGCTGGTTGTTTTGAGTGGCACATTTACCTTGCTCTTCCGAATTCCTAGGGGTGAATGGTGCATATAGCAGTAGTAAAGGAATGTCCGCAACAAGTGTCTTTTGCTGTGCTCTTTATTACCCAGCCGGGTAAAAACAATAAAACTTGTGGTGAGGAAAGTAGAGTTGAAGAAAGAAGCAGAACAGCAAATTCAGGCGTAGCAATAGAGTAACAGTCCTTCCTCCACTTATAACACTTCTCTGCGCGACTCCTGCTTGAGTGGGAATAGCGTATCTGGACAGGCCTCTCTCACTGACCTGGCAGCCAGAGTATCGCTCGAACCTTTGAGGAAAAAGTCTCTGCCACAGACCCTCCTGGAATGAACTTGGATTTGAGGAAAAGTCTCTGCCACAGACCCTCCTGGAATGAACTTCAGGGAGACACCTCTGCCACAGGCCCTCTCTGATTGCAAATGCGGAGGGAATCCTCCTTGTAAGAATTATGCCTGGATCTCCTTCTTAATGTCGCACAGGTACCGACTGACAGGTGATCAATCCTTCAGTGTCCGGCTACCTTGATCCCTGGTGGATTGTCGAGACCCTATTGGATTGCCAGCCTCTCATTGGCTCTCCTCAGATGGACTCCCCACCGAACAGCTATACCGCTTGGGATCTTCAAAAGTGGGAACCCAGTCGATCACTGGGTCCCCGCCGCTGCTCAAATGTTCCAGACCAACATGGTCCCTGAACCAGGAACACTGCATTGCAGGCGCGCCCTGGTGAGGTAGGCCATAACGTCGGGGCGCTGTGATGTGGTCACCCTAAAGGTGGGTGCCATACTGGACGAAGAAGACCCAGAACCAATGGCGTCTGCCCCATGAATACCCTCCCCCAACATGCACAGCGAGGCTCAACCCTCCTGATTGGCTGCTGGGGAAAGAGCACCCAAACCTTGACTCCACTGCTGCCATCTACTGCACTGGGGTGGGAACAACACCCCAGCACAACATAATGAGCCCACAGCACAGGCAAGCTGAGACAGAGACCCAATTTGAACATTTTAACCAGATCAGAGTTTAACTACACTCTGATCTCCCTCTAAATTTAAATAGCACCGGTACTTTGAACTAACCAGGCGCTACATAAGAAACTGTAGCTTTTTTTTCTTTTTGCACCTGAGGGAAACACCTGATCACTAGTACCATTGTGCACATGTAAGAATACTTTTGGGGATAATTTTTTTTTTTTTTTTGGGGGGAAGGAGGGAAGGGGGGGAGGGTAGAAAGGGAGATCATATGCACCATTGTGCACACGTAAAAACATCTTGGGAGACTTGTTTTCTTTATTGGGGAAGGAAGGGTATGAGGGAGGGTAGAAAGGGGGATTAAGATTAGACATAAAGATAATGGGAGGGGGTGGGGTGGGGGGGAGGAAACAAAATAGACACAGATAGGTAAATAACACGTCACATAATTCAGAGTTTAAAATGAGATCTTGCACTTAATGAGAGAACCAATAGGAATAAAGGGTGAAGCGAGCCCCCTTTTTTTTTTTTTTTTTTTTTTTTTAGTATAGGGGACGACTTATTAAGTTCACATATAGGGGAATAGGTAAATCACATAAGGAGGTTTAGGGTGTTCAGGACTGGAAATATGTAGAAGCTGTATTAAAAGAATGATAAAAGGAATAGAAAGGGAAGGTGAATATGTAATAGGAAGGAGGGAGGGGGAGGTGGAAGAGGAGAAGATTTTTACTAGATTGAACAAATAAGGGGTATATTCATAAATAAAGGAGTTAATATTGACATATGAATATAAGAGGAATATGAATAACAATTATGTTCTAAATGTCTGATTTCCTATTAATGCAAATATAATTTGTTAAAATATATAGGATATGAAGTGAAATTAAATATGTTAATGATGTGTGCATATAAAGGAAATAATTATGAGGAAGGGGTGATGGGGAGAGGGGATGGTGAAGGAATTTAGAGGTGGGGGAGGGATACTAGAATAGAGATTAGAAAGTGAAGGGGAGGGAAGGGGAGGGGGAAGAGGAAAGAGGGGGGAGAAGGAGGAGAGAAGGATGGAGAGAGAAAGAGGGAAAAGGGGGGAGCTACAGGGTAAATACGTTTAAAAGGGTTTAAAGAGGAATTAAATAAAGTGAGGAGAGGTAGTAGGAGCTCAGCCACTCCTGCTTTTGCAGGCTTATTCCTCCTATTTTCGGTAACTACGGGATAACAGAAGTCCCACGTAGAAGCCGTAACATAAAATCCGTACCTCCTAAGACCCCTATAGGAGGAGCCTTTTTTTTTTTTTTTTTTTTTTTTATATAAATTTGTTTTTATTTTATATAATTTTTTTATTTATTTATTTTAATTTATTTTATTTTATTTATTTATTTATTTTTGTCCTCTCCTTCTCCGCTGTCTGCTAAAAGTGGTGTGTTAGATGGATAAAATAAGGGTTACTTCCCTAAATGTAAGAGGACTTAATATCCCCGAAAAACGTAAAATATTAATAAATGAACTAAAATCGCTCAAAACGGACATAGGATTTATTCAGGAAACACACTTTAAAGATGGGGTATATACATATCTTCAAAATAGGAATTTCCCTAATGTATACCAGGCCTCTAACCAGGAAGCCAAAAGCAAAGGGGTGGCAATTTTAATAGCAAATAGAATACCATGGTCCTTAGCCGAAAAATATGCGGATCCAGGAGGGAGATTCCTGTTTCTTAAAGGGACAATAGGGGGTGAGAAGGTAACATTAGCCACCATCTATGCACCGAATATACATCAAGATAGTTTCTTAGTAAAGGTGATCACTAAATTGATGAATTTTAAAGAGGGTAAATTGATTTGTGGTGGGGATCTGAATATATCTTTAAACCCAAAGGAAGATACCTCAGTAGGGGTGTCGTCGGTACCAAATGGAATTAGGAAACGAATCATACAAAAACTACATGAATTTCAGTTGGTAGATGGATGGCGTATATTACACGCAGGAGAGAAAGACTATACATATTTTTCAACCCCACATCAAATATATTCAAGAATAGATCTCTTTCTGATACCTCATCAGTGTTTACACTTAATAAAGGACATTTCAATTGGGAATATAACTTGGACAGATCACGCCCCGGTAACAATGGAAATAACATGGGGAGAGGGAACTCAGACGTCAGAGCGGAGGTGGAAATTAAATGAGAGCCTACTACAGAATCCTGATATAATTGAAGATGTAAAAAAAGAAATAACATGGTATTTCCAGACAAATGATAATGAAGAAAGTGATCCGGGTATAGTTTGGGAAGCCCATAAATCAGTGATTCGAGGGGTTTTAATTAAACATGGTTCCCGAGTTAAGAAAGCTAGAGAAAAACAAATAAAAGAATTATTAGAAAAGATACAGAGATTGGAGATACAACATAAAAAAAAGACAGAAATGGGTATAGGAATTGAATTAACACATTTAAGAAGACAGGTAGCGGATCTCCTTAGATATAAGGCTGAAGCGGTTTTACAATATGCAGAGAAGATGACATACGATTCAGGTGATAAATGTGGGAAGTTACTAGCAAAAAAATTGAAAAAATTACAGTCACGGTCATATATCCCATTTATTAAAACCAAAGAAGATAAAAAACTCCACCTTTCAAAAGAAATAGCACAAGAATTTAGGAAATACTACGCCGCGTTATATAACCTTCAAGGGAAGGAGAACCCCTCTGGGGCTGTGGAGAAATATATATCCTCAGCAGGTCTGACTAGATTAACACCTCCAGAGCGAAGGGATTTGGGAAAACCAATTACTCTGGAGGAAGTACAATCAATAATGAAAACAATAAAGCATGGTAAAGCCCCAGGCCCAGACGGGTTCACCATACAATATTATAAAAGCTTTAGTACACTATTAGGGACCCATATGACTAAATTGTTTAATACAGTAGGACAAATAAGAATGTTACCCCCGGAGACGTTACTAGCACATATTACGATTATCCCAAAAGAAGGGAAGGATCCAGGGGCATGCACTAGTTATAGACCAATATCATTAATAAATGTAGACATTAAAATTTTGACAAAGATTTTGGCATCACGTATACAGCCCTATCTATCTAAACTGGTACATTTGGATCAGGTTGGGTTCATACCAAATAGAGAAGCAAGGGATAGTACTATTAAAGTGTTAAACTTAATAAACCAAGTAAAAGAAAAGAAGATATCGAGTGTTTTCTTGAACTCAGATGCAGAGAAGGCATTCGATCGAGTGAATTGGGAATTTATGTTGGGAACAGTAAAACAAATGGGATTAGGAGAGCGAATGGTTCAGTGGATAGCGGGGGTGTATGCGGGACCCAGAGCATTGGTAAAAGTGAATGGGGTGTACTCTGAGCCTCTAGCAATCACAAATGGTACTAGGCAGGGCTGCCCCCTGTCGCCTTTATTATTTGCATTGACATTAGAACCATTATTAAACAAGATTCGACAGAACAGAGATATAGTGGGTATTCAATTGGGAGGGAGGGAACATAAAGTATCGGCTTACGCAGATGACATGCTCTTCTCCCTAACAAAACCACAGATATCCCTTCCAAATTTAATGAAAGAAGTAGAACTCTACGGGAGGATGTCAAACTTTAAAATAAATTATAATAAATCTGAAGCAATGGGGGTCGCTCTGCCAGGGTCGATTAAGAATGGTTTGGAATTTAGTTTTAAGTTTAAGTGGACGACGAGGGCATTGAATTATTTGGGCACTCAAATGCCACCAGATTTAAAGGATACTTTTGAACTAAATTTTAAACCATTATTGGGTACAATCAGAACAATGTTAGATGGATGGAGTAGAGGGATGCACTCTTGGTTTGGGAGATCTAATATTTTGAAAATGAGTGTAGTGCCAAAGTTTTTATATCTTTTTCAAGCTCTACCAAATCAGATCCCCATGTCGTACTTCAATCAAATTCGGGCATTATTTACAAAATTTATATGGGGGAGTAAAAGGCCCAGGATCGGTAGGAAATTATTGATCCTACCCAAGAAGGTGGGAGGGATATCAGCACCGGATATGTTAAAGTACTATCACGCAGTCCAGTTGGGAAGGATAGCAGATTGGAGTAGACATGGGGATTATAAATTGTGGATCACTATAGAGCAACAAATGTGCCCAGTACCGTTAGATAGGGCAATATGGTGCTATTCTGCGTTACCCCTTACAGTTAAAACTCACCCAACGATAGGACCAACTTTATGGATTGGAAATAAAATATGTCATAATCCGAATTTCTCAACTAATAATTCCCCCCTCTACCCAATAATAGGAAATCCAGAATTCCAGCCTGGTTTGGAATCCCATATACTCAAGAAATTAAAAGAAAAGGGTAGATTTCAAGCCTCCCACTTTCTGGGTGAAAGGGGGTGGATGACAATAGGAGAAATAGCACAAAGGGGAGGGAGCGGTGAGATACCGATATGGCAAGCGCGACAGGTACGACACTTTCTGGAGACTCTGGATGGTGCAGAAAAGTATAAACGGGCACTCACAAAGTTTGAGGAGTACTGTGGAGGAAAGGAACCACTAGCCCATATGGTCTCTAAAATGTATATATTATTGACTGCACCACCAGAAGACTTTAGAATGTCGAGCCTAGTAAAATGGGAGAGAGATTTAGGCCAAGTTTTTTCCCCAATACAAAGCCAAAATATTATAAATTTAGCATTAAATTCTTCAAGATGCACGAAAATACAAGAATTAAATTATAAAATATTAACAAGATGGTACTATACGCCAGCGCGTTTAAACACATTTTTTCCTGAAATGTCAGATAGATGTTGGAGAGGCTGTGGGGAGAAAGGGACAATGCTACATACATTCTGGGGATGTCCAATAATACAACAATTCTGGGAAACAGTACGGAGAATTACACAAGTATTTACGGAATATCATATTCCAGATGACCCCTCGTTTTTTCTACTACATCATGCTGAAATATATCCGGTGAGATATAAGGGATCAATGATGTGTCATTTGATAAATGCGGCGAAAAGTTGCATTGCAACAAAATGGAAAGACCCCGAGGCACCTCCAATATCTATGTGGCTGAAAAAAGTAAGGAAAATAGGGATAATGGAGAAACTCCTCCCAAAAACAATAGATAAGAAACAGCAAATTAAAATGATATGGGCACCTTGGGAATTATTTTTACAGTCGGAGGAAGGTAAAAAGCTAATAGGAGAATAAGATAAAGGGTAGTAGATGGAAGAAAGAAGGAAAATAGGAGAGAGAACATTTTGCGCACGGTTGGAGGACAGCGGAGGAGGGGAGGGGTGTATTGTATTGTCTTATTAAGAATTTTTTTTTTTTTTTTTTTTTTTTTCTTCTCTTCTCCTAATTCTTCTCTCCGGCCTGAGGATAGACGGCTGGAGGAGGGGAATGGGGGAAGAAGGGGGTCTAGAGGTAGGGATAAGGGGGAGGGAAAGGGGGGATAAAAGGAGGAAGGAAGTGCTGCGGGAATAAGGAGGGAATTAGTACTTTAGATAAAGAATAAATGGATATTTAGTGGGAGATGGAATACTCGGGTAGTCTGAAATTTAGTTTAGAAGTAGAAAGTATTTGGTCTATTATAGAGGAATGGATTGAAACTAGTAGTGATACAGATATTATGAATAGTAAATAGAGTTGAAGAGAGAGAATAAATATAATTTCCATACATATGTTGATGTATAGGACTATGCTTAGTCCTCTTCTTATGTTTCCTGTATCACTTTCTTGCTTTTTGTTTTCTTGGAAAAGAAACGAAATAAAAAGGAAAATTTGGAAAAAAAAAAAAAAAGAAACTGTAGCTGAGTGCACAATTTACTCACATTTGCTCACCTTTGAATGGTCTGCAAACCTGCCAGGGACAGAAAGTTAAAGTGGGGTGGAGTGTAGCAGAGTGCCCATTAACTCACCATACTCAGATGCAGGTGCAGGCCTATTTAATGCATTTACCACCGCTCTCTGGTTTCCCTGACATTAATATTATTATTATACAGAATTTATATAGTGCCAACAATTGGCACAGCACTTTGCAACATGAGGGCTTATAGTACAGTTACAAAACAATTCAATACAGGAAGAATCAGAGGGCCCTGCTTGTTGGAGCTGTCAAGCGATGATATATTTCTCTCCTTCCCTCCCTCAGCAGCTCAGAGAGGCCACACTTGATAAGTCAGAGGTAGCAGGGAAAGTGCTCTTCAGCCAGGTGCAAGACCCTTCACAGTTGGAAGTTGGGTACAGGCAGCCAGTCAGGAGCCCCGTAGAATGGAGTTTCCCACAAGGCCCAACTACTGGAGAGCACCTACTCAATTGCTACCAGTGTAGTGCAGTTCCAGTAGGGTGTGCTTGTGCTTTGGATCCCTCTAACTATTCAACTGGGTCACCAGAGCTATGGACTTTGCTGTGAGGGATGCTGTCTATGAGAATAATTGCAAGTAGCTGTGTTCTTTGCTGTTTTATTGAGGTAGTGATTCGTAATTGGACTCTGCATGGTGCATGTCTATGCAGCTTTCATAATCTGTTTTGTATTATTCTGCAGCGTATGTGTAGGCAGGTGCTGGCTAACTTTGCCTGTATCATTGTGGAACATTCTTTAACACCAGCTGCAGTGAGTCTGTTGCCCTATAGTGCTCAGCCTGGACACCATAGGCGTGTGCACAGGGTATGCCAGGTGTCCCTAATCACCATGAGCAGCACAGATTGCCCTTGCTGCCTGGCCCACCCCCCCTATGTCCCCTCTAGAGAGCTGCTGGCTTCCCTTCTCTCCCACAGAGTGGTATGGTGGATCGTTTTAGGATGGAGAGCGATAGCAGATGGGGCCAGTAAGTATGTAATTTACCAGCCCCTTCCTTTTTTTAAATAAGCACAATGAGTAATCGATGCTGATCACTCAATATTTTCATTCATAACTGAAGCATAGTAAACTGTGTGTGAATGAACAGGAACACTTCCCTTTCAGCACAGAGCACTTTCCATTCAGTCTCTGTCCAGTGCAGCTTAGGCTGCAGAGAATCTGAGAAATGAGACTGGGGAATCTCTGTCCTCAGTCCCGTTCTTTGTCTTAAAAGTAAGAGGGTTTGAGATTTGAGGTGCACACCCTAATGTATTAGGCTGCATACACCTACACCTATGTGTTATCATCTCCTGAATGCAGAGCAAGCAGAGACCACAGCTGAGAGCAATATCTCAGTCCATTGTTTCCACCGGGGCAGGGGACCGATGAAGTCATTCTGCCAGATCACTCCAGGCCTCTCGCCCCTCTTAATCAACTCAGTGGAGTACTTTTGCAATGGCTACTGCTGTACTTCTCCACACACTGTACAGTTCCCTATTACAGTCTTTATCACGTCCACGGATGTGGGCAATCCTCTCTGCTGTGCCCATTTATATGTCGCTTTCTGTCCCAAATGTTCAGATTGCTTGTGGGCCCAGTTGGCCAAGTTCATCAAGACAGGATCAACTGGCACTGCTTTCACTTTGGCAACTTCATCTGCCAGTCTGTTATAGTTCTCAAAGTCTGGGACCAGGGGCACATGTGCGTCAACATGCCCCACTTTTATGGCGTAGGAGTGAGCTTCTTTCCAGATTTAGTCCCAGACTTCCTTGTCTCCCCACACCACCTTTCCATGAATCATCCATTCATTGGACTTCCACATGGGCATCCAAGTTGTCAGTCCTTTAAAGACTGCCCAGCTGTCAGTGTAGATAGTGACATGAGAAGAATGATCCTCTTGAAGAGTCGTCACTACAGATTTCAACTCTGCATACTGACTGGACTCTCCAATTCCGATCTCCTGCAGAACTGTGTCTGCCCAGACAAGGTGACTATGGCTAAACCATCAGTGCACCATGCTGACACCTTCATGTTTTTTGACAGAGACTCAAATGGTGGAGCCTCTTTAATGGGGGATGACTACAGCATGTGAATTTCTTCTGTCTGGGTGCTGGTAAAAGTAACAAGCCCTGCCAAATGGACTACTTCCTGATGATGGCTTTGTAATTGGCTGAAACGTCGAGGTAATACCACGTCATCGCGTTACTTCCGCTCTAACTGAAACTACCAGGGAATTTCCTGATGATGGCTTTGTAATTGGCTGAAACGTCGAGGTAATACCACGTCATCGCGTTACTTCCGCTCTAACTGAAACTACCAGGGAATTGTGCACCAGGATGATCACTACCCTTCAATTGCCTGCTATACACGCCGGTTGCCAGGACTATTAGGCATTCAGCAATGTAAGTGTAAACTTTTTTTTGTGGAACCAATAAATGTTTTTATACAGCATTGCGCAATGAGGCTCTTTCTCTTTTGATCCTATTCATTCCTTATGAGGTACATCTCTACCAATAAGACGTCATCCTAAAGACCTGAGTTCGGGGTATTCCCACATGCTTACTAGACCACACTAGCGATAGTTGGTCCATATTTTGCAGTGAGTGCACATCTATGTGGGGCACCCAGTCTGAGCACCAGTCCATAGGAGATATTTATTGAGCACGAGCACCATATGGGATTAATACATGTTACCATTCATTGTTATAAATACGTATATATTTGTCTGCCAGTTTTCTTAAATACCTTAGTGGATGATTTTTAGCTAATTTTCCTTTTCCTTAATTCATATTGCTCTGTTGGTACTTAGAAAATTCATTTTGCAGCTGATATCGGTTACTATAGGCATATTCATATCCAAAGGTGCTTTTTAGGTTTATATATGCCCTGCAAACTGTTTTTAAATGTCTCTGACATCCCTAGCTGCAATACCCTCTCTTTCTTGAAGGTACCACTTCCATTTCATCAGTGTCTGGTTCTGGGCTACAGCTGCCCTAGTGTTCAGTCCATTATCTCTCACCCATCCTGCTATTGGCAATGCAGTATGTATGGTGATTGTGTCCTTACCTGTAATGGTCTCCACATGTTGAAGTGCTGTGCCCCAAAAAGGTACTTCTCTAGGGGCGTGTATCTCTTCTGTGCCCCTGTCAGTTGTTTGGACCAAAATCCAATAGGTCTTGCTCTCAGTCCTTTCTTTTCATTTGGCTGCCACAGACTCCAAGATATGGTACCATCCTTCTCCACTACATCCAGCTGGAATGGCACTCCTTGTTTTAGGGGTCCTGATCCCTGATGCTTCAAAATGGCTTCTTTAGCTGCAAGGAATGCGGTCTGCTGCTCTGAACCCCATGAGGACTTTGTCCTGGTGACATTGTATATAGGCCTCAGGATTAGTCCAAGATGTGGGATGAACAATCTCCAGAATACCACAACTCCAATAACCTTCTGTGCCTATTTATAGTAGGGGCAACAGCGACTGGATAGTTTGCACAACTGTTTCTGGAATTTTCCTCTGCAGCCCAGTCCACATCATTCCCAGGAATTTCACCTCTGTTGCAGGTCCTATGAACTTGTCTCTATTGCTAATCCACCCTCTGTTCTCCATGTACTGCAGCAGATGCAGTGCTTCCATAACATCTTATTTTGTTCCAGAGACCATGATATCATCAATGTAGTGAAAAACAGCGACTTTCAAATCCAGGGTACTTAAATCTCAGGCAATCAGTCCATCAGAAATCATTGGAGAATGAAGATAGCCTTGTGGAAGGACAGTGAAAGTGTATTGGCGGCCATCCCACACCATAGCAAACTGGTCTTGACACTCTGGGTCTATCAAAATAATAAAAAAAAAGCATTAGCCAGGTGTATCACAGCATGATATTCTCCTGTCTAGCAATTTTATCAACAATTGAGATCATATCTGGTACAGCTGACTTCAATGGAGGTACCACTTTGTTTAGACTTCTGTAGTTCACAGTCATTCTGTATGACCCACGTTTCTTTACTGGGAACACCAGAGAAGAGAAAGGACTTGCATCAAGTCTAAGGATCCCTACTCTCAACAATTCTTGAATAGTCTCCCCAATTTCTTTATGGCCTCCAGGAAGTCTGTACTGCTTGAGACAGACTGGCTTCTCTGGTGGAGAAATGTAGACAGGAGTCCATTTCACCTGACCTCTTACCACAGCCTTCATCGCCCTAACCAGATACGCTTTATCAGGATACCCGAATGTGAATGTACCCCTTTTAGTCTGAATTGACTGACCTTGAAGTACATCCACCCCAAGAATATTTTAGGGTAACTCTGATACCAAAGCATTTGTCATAAATCCTGATCCCTTGCCAAAAGCCAATTTCACCCGTATCCTAACTGCTGGTGTGGTTTGCCCTGCCAAACCTTCTACATGAATCAATTCTTCTTTGTGATGGGAAGGATTTCCTTGCAAAAGTGTAACTTCAGCTCCGGTATCAACTAAAGTCATTTTATGTGTAGGAGAAGATGACTTCCCCCACCATACAGTGACAGGTGCATATGGGTGTCGGTCTCCTGCTGTCACTGCCCTCACTGCTATTACAGGAGACTCATCTTCCTTTCATAATGGATAAGGAACCTCCCAATCCCCTTTTCTGATTCCACAATACTGAATAAAAAATCATATTTTATATCAAACGCAACACAGGGGGTGGCCCCCCCAGCCACAACACTCTGGTCAGTGCGTTCAGACATTGGCCGGTTGGCAGAATTTTTGATCAAAAGCCTTCCCAGAAGGCTGTTGGACTGACTGCCATACACATGAGCCAAATGATGGCTGTTTTTTTATTAAACCGGCCGATGCTTCTTTGTCTAAAGCAGGGATCTTCAAACTACGCCCCTCCAGCTGTTGCGGAACTACACATACCATGATGCATTGCAAGACTCTGATATTCACTGAAATGACTAGGCATGATGGGAATTGTAGTTCCTGAACAACTGGGGGGCCATAGTTTGAGGACCCCTGGTCTAAAGCCTAGTACACACGAGCCGAATGTTAACTGGCAATCTGTCTTTACTTTTGCCAGGATCAGCAACAGCAACAGAATAGTTTTAAAGGTGGAGGCTAGTCTATTCAAAGAGAGTAATTAGTAGATAAAGAGGACTATTATAGATTTTGTAGTCAGTTATGAGATAAGCTTATTAGAATAGAGGACTCTAGTAGGTATGTGGAGGAGAACGGAATGGCATTTATGGGAGTATTTGTGTATAGAAGTATAAAGTGTATCAAAGTAGAGATGAGTTGTCAAGTGCTTTAACTGCAAAACAAACTATGTTGGGTTTTATTATCTTGTTAATGTAGAGCCAGTGAAAATACTGACAGAAAGAGACAGCAGATGAAGTGAGGAAAGAGGTAGGTACGTCTTGTTGCAGTATTTGTGATAGATCGCAGAGGTAAAAAAGTAGATAACAAAATACCAGAAAGCAGAGTATTGCAGTAGACAATGAAGTGGGTGTTCTCTTAAGCTAGCCATAGATGGGTAATTTTTTTCGATCAGCCAGGGGTGGATAGAGGAATGCATCCCCTGGGACATTGTATTCTGTGGAACTCCTCCAACTGTCAAAATACACTGATCACTACTGCAGTCTCTGATCAAATAAAACATTTCCAACATCCTGTTCAACAAAAGATCGTGAGATCCACTTCTGTCAACTGGGAATTGAAATTAGGTCAATCCTTGCTTAACTGACAGAATTTTGATCTATCTATAGCCAGCTTTAGGTTAAGAAAAAAATATTTTGGAAAAGTGGATGCAGTGGAATATTTTCTCATCGTGTAGAGCATGGGTCTTCAAACTACGGCCCTCCAGTTGTTCAGGAACTACAATTCCCATCATGCCTAGTGATGTCTGTGAATGTCAGAGTTTTGCAATGCCTCATGGGATTTGTAGTTCCGCAACAGCTGGAGGGCCGTAGTTTGAGGATCCCTGGTGTAGAGTAAAGATGTGGGCCAAGTGCAGGGTGCCCACATAGCAGCGAACTTGTGTGATAACTAGAACAGTACCAATCACAGTTAGATTATACAGTATCTGCTTTTATTAAAATACAGGATTTATATAGCGCCAACAGTTTGCATAGCGCTTTACAATATAAAAGGAGACAGCACAATTACAGTGCAGTGCAATGCAGAAGGGCCCCCGCTTATGAAGCTTACAAATTAAAAAGGAGGGGATGCAAAAGGTAATAGCTATTCGGGAGGATCTGATGGAAGTGCCCAAAGTACAGTTTTAAGGTGGAGGTTAGGTAGGCTTACCTGAATAAGTGAGTTTTGAGGGATCGCATAAAGGCAGACAGGGTGAGAGCTAGATTGATATACTGTAGTAAGGAGTTCCAGAGGATGGAGGAGGTTCTAGAGAAGTACTGGAGGTGAGCATGGGAAAAGGTAGCAAGGGAACTAGAGAGCAAGAGCTCTTGAGAGGTGTGGAGAGGACAATTAGGGCAATATGTTGAAATGAGGTTGGTGATGTAGTTGGGGGCTGGTTGCGGGTGGCCTTGTATGTTGTGGTCAGTATTTTGAATTTTATACGTTGGGCTATTGGAAACTAGTGATGGGATTGGCAGATAGGAGCAGCAGCCACATCCGTGTGCATTTGATTCTCGTTTTGTGCACATTTAAATGTTTTCAATCCGCGTTTGTCCTGTGAAGTCACTTTTTTTCTTTGTGCTTTTATGTGCACTGCAATGCGATGCATTTGCACACACTTTTGTGCATTTATGGTGTGGAAAAATGCAGCACATTGTACTTTTTTTCACTTTGCTGCACTGTAATGGTGTGAACTATGCCCATAGGATAACTTGGATTTTGAACTGTCTACAGTGTAGCAATACAGTCAAAAATGTATCAAACAGCGTCCAACTGCATCTGGAGTGAATGGGCCCTTCTGATAACAGCACAGGTACTATATTTATTCCTCAGGTACGTCTAGTGCGACTCAGAGGGCAGTAGTTCAACTGTGTCCTATATTTATCTAAATGTAGTAAAACACTTGACACTTAAGCCTCGTACACACGATAGGTTAACCAGAGGACAACTGTCTGAAGGACCGTTTTCATCGGTCCGAACCGATCGTGTGTAGGCCCCATAGGTTATTTAACCTTCGGATAAAAAAATGTCAACTTGCTTTAAAATTTAACCGATGGATTGCTAACCGATCGGTCAAAACCGATCGTTAGTATGCAAAACCATCGGTTAAAAATCCACGCATGCCCAGAATCAAGTCGACGCATGCTTGGAAGCATTGAACTTTTTTTCAGCACGTTGTTGTGTTTTACGTCACCGCGTTCTGACACGATCGTCTTTTTAACTGATGGTGTATACGCACGATGGACCATCAGTCAGCTTCATAGGTTAACCTAAGGCCCCGTACACACGAGGAGACATGTCTGATAAAAATGGTCCGCGAACCGTTTTCATCGGACATGTCTCCTGGGAGCTTTTGGTCTGATGTGTGTACACACCATCAGACCAAAATCCCCGCGGACAGAGAACGCGGTGACATAGAAGACACAGACGTTCTCAAACACGGAAGCGCAATGCTTCCACACATGCGTCGAATCAATTCGACGCATTCGCGGGATTTCGGGATGCTGGTTACACATCATAACCCGCGGACATGTCCGATTAGGTGTACTAACCATCGGACATATCTGACGGACATGTTTCCAGCGGACAAGTTTCTTAGCTTGCTAAGAAACTTTTGTCCGCTGGAAACCTGTCCGCTAGGCCCTACACACGGTCGGACATGTCCGCGGAAACTGGTCCGCGGACCAGTTTCAGCGGACATGTTCGACCGTGTGTACGCGGCCTAAGACAACGGTCCTTTAAACCGTTGTCCTCTGGTTAACCTATAGTGTGTACGAGGCTTTAGAAACTGAGCTTAAATATAAAGAGAAATCTGTTTCACATAAAGTAATTAGAGATTGAAGGCTTCTTGTTGATACTTTCCATTCTCCACTTAAATCTTTCCACATTCTGCATTGTCAGTTGAACACACAAGTTTCAATTTTAGACAAGCTCTTTGAGAACACCAATTGTTTGCTCTATAGAATTAACATACTGAAATGGCATTCATTTCTCATAATCGATATTGTTAGCTCTGCTCTTACCCTTTTTCTGATTGTATACTTCTAATGTTCCATGTTTCTTGGATGTCATGAATAGTGTTTCTTGTCACATTATCTGCAATTTCCTGTCTTTTATTATCAAATGAATATCTTCAGCGGGCAATTGAGGGAAGATGCTTTGTTTGCAGGTTTATTGGCTATGTCAAGGAAAAGAACAAAACAGAGAGTAAATGTATTATCAATAAGCTCTTTTCGGTACATCTTTGTCCCAACTATCTAAACAGATTTCTTTGCATAATATCTTAAGTGCCTTCACAGCTTTCCTAGCACATAATTCATTCAAAATGTCAGTGCAAAGTGCCTGAGTATCAAGCAAAATACAGTGAGGTTACCATAAAACAGAGGAGATCTGTTGAGCTGTGAAGTGAGCTGAGAAATTAAAGTTAAATGTGTGGCAGTCAGTCTTGTTTCAGAAAGAAAAAGTTATCTTGTTCTACAATTGTTTCCACTTGTAGTTCTACTTTATAACATAAATGTAATACAATAAGGTGTATGGAGGTTTAATTACAGGTATGCAGTTTGTAGAATGTACTATTGTTAAAAGTATTTGGACGCCTGCCTTTACATGCACTTTAATGGCACCCCAGTCTTATAGCTAGATCCACAGAGATGGCCGCAACTTTAAGGCGGCGTAGCTTATGGCATTTAAGCTACGCCGCCATAAGTTAGCGAGGCAAGTACATGATTCACAATGTACTTGCCTGCTAAGTTACGGCGGCGTAGCCTAAAGCAGGCTGGTGTAAGGGCGCCTAATTCAAATTTGTCTGAGGGGGCGTGTTGTATGATAAGGAGGCTTGACCCGACGTGATTGACATTTTTGTTTAACTGCGCATGCGCTGGGCGCCTACATTTCCCAGTGTGCATTGCGGCTACATCCGCCGCACGGGCCCATTGATTTCGACGTGGACGTAAACGACGTAAATCCCTATTCACGGACGACTTACGCAAACGACGTAAAATTTTCGAATTTCGACGCGGGAACGGCGGCCATACTTAACATTACTATTCCATCTATTTGATGGAATAACTTTAGGCCGCTAATGCGTTACGTAAACGGCGTATCTGTACTGCGTCGGCTGGGCGTACGTTCGTGAATAGGCGTATCTATTGATTTACATATTCTACGCCGACCGCAATGGAAGCGCCACCTAGTGGTCAGCCTAAAAATTACACTTTAGGATACGAGGGTGTAAGACACTTACGCCGCTCGTATCTGAGCCTAATTTAAGCGTATCTGGTTACCAGAATACGCCTAAATTAGCGCTGACGTAAATTCTGACTTAGGCTGGCGAATCTACTGATACACCAGCCTAAGTCTCTCTGAATCTGGCTATTAGTCTGTAGTGTTCAATATTGAGTTGGCCCACCCTTTACAGCTATAACAGCTTTAACTCTTCTGGGAAGGCCATCCACAAGGTTGAGGAGTGTGTCTATGGGAATGTTTGACCATTCTTCCAAAAGCACATTTGTGAGGTCAGGCAAATGATGTTGGACAAGAAAGCCTGGCTTGCAGTCTCCACTCTAATTAATCCCAAAGGTGTTCTATCAGGTTGAGTGCAGTCCAGTCAAGTTCCTCCTCCCCAAACTCGCTCATCTATGTGTTTACGAACCTTGCTTTGTGCACTGATGCACAGTCATGTTGGAACAGGAAGAGGCCTTCCCCAAACTGTTCCCACAAATTGGGAGCATGAAATTGTCTAAAATGTCTTGGTATGCTGACGTCTTAAGATTTCCCTTCACTGGATCTAAGGGAGAAAGCCCAACCCCTGAAAAACAACCCCACACCATAATCCCCCCTCCACCAAATGATTTTGGCCAGTGCACAAAGAAAGTCCATAAAGACATGGATGAGAAAACTTGACTGGCCTGCACAGAGTCCTGATCTCAACCCGACAGAACACCTTTGGGATGAATTGGAATGGAGACTGAGAGCCAGGCCTTCTCGTCCAACAACAGTGCCTGACCTCACAAATGTGATTCCAGAAGATTGTTCAAACATTTCCATAGACACTCCTAAACCTTGTGGACAGCCTTCCCAGAAGAGCTGAAGCTGTTATAATTGCAAAGGGTGGGCCAACACAATATTGAACCCTACGGACTAAGACTGGGATGACATTAAAGTGCTTGTAAAGGCAGGTGTCCCAATATTTTTGACAACATAGTGTATGTAATGCTTACGTATATCCAACACAATGCAGACCCTACACACCATTAAATAAAGGATGCAACTGTTTGAAATACAGCTTTTTCTGACATACAAATAAGTGGTGTGTGTTTTTTATGTCTATAGATAGGTGTCTTTGAGTTCAAGTAAAATTGCTTTACCACCTAAGAATGGAATTGCATTTTGCCACCCACACAACACACAAATTCTTAAAAACTCAATACACATGAGCCAAATGATGGCTGTTTTTTTATTAAACCGGCCGATGCTTCTTTGTCTAAAGCAGGGATCTTCAAACTACGCCCCTCCAGCTGTTGCGGAACTACACATACCATGATGCATTGCAAGACTCTGATATTCACTGAAATGATTAGGCATGATGGGAATTGTAGTTCCTGAACAACTGGGGGGCCATAGTTTGAGGACCCCTGGTCTAAAGCCTAGTACACACGAGCCGAATGTTAGCTGGCAATCTGTCTTTACTTTTGCCAGGATCAGCAACAGCAACAGAATAGTTTTAAAGGTGGAGGCTAGTCTATTCAAAGAGAGTAATTAGTAGGTAAAGAGGACTATTATAGATTTTGTAGTCAGTTATGAGATAAGCTTATTAGAATAGAGGACTCTAGTAGGTATGTGGAGGAGAACGGAATGGCATTTATGGGAGTATTTGTGTATAGAAGTATAAAGTGTATCAAAGTAGAGATGAGTTGTCAAGTGCTTTAACTGCAAAACAAACTAATTTGAGTTTTATTATCTTGTTAATGTAGAGCCAGTGAAAATACTGACATAAAGAGACAGCAGATGAAGTGAGGTAAGAGGTAGGTACGTCTTGTTGCAGTATTTGTGATAGATCGCAGAGGTAAAAAAGTAGATAACAAAATACCAGAAAGCAGAGTATTGCAGTAGACAATGAAGTGGGTGTTCTCTTAAGCTAGCCATAGATGGGTAATTTTTTTCGATCAGCCAGGGGTGGATAGAGGAATGCATCCCCTGGGACATTGTATTCTGTGGAACTCCTCCAACTGTCAAAATACACTGATCACTACTGCAGTCTCTAATCAAATAAAACATTTCCAACATCCTGTTCAACAAAAGATCGTGAGATCCACTTCTGTCAAGTGGGAATTGAAATTAGGTCAATCCTTGCTTAACTGACAGAATTTTGATCTATCTATAGCCAGCTTTAGGTTAAGAAAAAAATATTTTGGAAAAGTGGATGCAGTGGAATATTTTCTCATCATGTAGAGTAAAGATGTGGGCCAAGTGCAGGGTGCCCACATAGCAGCGAACTTGTGTGATAACTAGGACAGTACCAATCATAAGCAATAACTTTTAAAAACAATAAACTTAAAGGGGTTGTAAAGGTACAATTTTTCCCCCTAAATAGCTTCCTTTACCTTAGCGCAGTCCTCCTTCACTTACCTCATTCTTCGATTTTGCTTTTAAATGTCCTTATTTCTTCTGAGAAATCCTCACTTCCTGTTCTTCTGTCTGTAACTCCACACAGTAATGTAAGGCTTTCTCCCTGGTGTGGAGTGTCGTACTTGACCTTGAGGGGGGAGGTGGGAAGCAGGAGAGTCAGGACGCTCTCTACGTTGCAGATAGAGAAAGGAGCTGTGTGTTAGTGGGCGTCCTGACTCTCCTGCTCGCCCCCTCCCCCCTCAAGGGAGGGGGCGAGCAAGACACTCCCCACCAGGGAGAAAGCCTTGCATTACTGTGTGGAGTTACAGACAGAAGAACAGGAAGTGAGGATTTCTCAGAAAAAATAAGGACATTTAAAAGCAAAATCGAAGGATGAGGTAAGTGAAGGAGGACTGCGCTAAGGTAAAGGAAGCTATTTAGGGATTTTTTGTTTACCTTTACAACCCCTTTAAGCCAATTAAGAACCCGGCTTAGTCTTTGGACTACTTTTACGCTGGGCATTTAGCCCTTGTGTACCACCCAGCACCACTGTTTGCAGTCTGTCAATGTCTATTGCTGGCTAAAATATGCCAGGGCTGGATGGGGCTGAATTCCCTACTGAGTGGTGCTCTCATTTAGTGTCATATGCATTCAGTAACACATGCCTGGAACATGGAGCTAGGTGGGCAAGCAGAATGCTAGTTGGTTACTGCTTGAGAAGGTTCTGAATGGCACCCATGTGACACAAAAACAAATACAGTGGCAAAAACAATGCAGCTGTATGACAGAACCTCCACCAAAAACCTTACCTCTAAATTTGTTGGCATTTTAATCCACGGCAGATTCAGCCTCCTTAGATCTCCAGAGCTAACCAGTAGGATCCTGAAACAATCGAAAGCCAGCAACAGCAGCCGAGTTTTCAGTTCACTTTAAACTAAAATTCAAATGTATAATATATATAGAACAAAGTGGAAAAGTAAACAAAATGGGGTGCGCATTAACACCATGAGGCCAGCATTAGACGCCATTGACTTTACCGTTTTATTTGTGAATTGTTGTTCATAACGTATTCCAGCAGCAATAACATGGGTACATACAGGACAAAACATTATGACTATTCTAAAACAAAGCAAAGGAAGGTCCCCGCTCTTCCACATACCTTGCTCCCACCCATTATGCCTCACGAACACTGGGCCTTTAGACCCGTTGCATGAGGCTCCAGGGTTTGGATGCAGATGCAGGACACATGTATACCTTCCAGCTCAGTTGGTGGCAACCTATCAAACCCAATGAGAGGCTGACAGCTGTTTTGGCTGAATGGGGCTGGATGATGCACCTTGTGGTATGATCCAGATGTGCAGCTGATGCACAATGCCGTACACAGTGTGCATCAATATAGCATATACACAATATTAACATGAACTGGAATCAGTAACAAGAAATCAGCAGTGACTGACTGTCAGAAGCCAAACTACAAAAGGTAGTTGGTATTCGGGAACTCTCGCCACTCTCCTGTTTCTGGAATCTGCCTTACTATGTAGTAGTGCATGTCTTTGCTATTGGGCCTGGACACCTTTACTTTGTCCATATATATAAGCTGCGCAATAGATGTGATAATTCAATCAAAAAACCAACAAGCATAAAAATGTGAATGATTGTACTATTGGTGTGTTGAAATCACTACAACAAGTAGGTTGCCCTATTTGTATCACATTCTAATGAGTCCCAGTGAAAAAGGTGAGCAAATAAATGTCCTATTTCCCAAAAAGGACGCATCAGATGATGTTTAAAAACTGAAGATGTACTTTTCTCATACAGGTAAGTTGGTGACATCAAACCAAAACCAAAAGAAACCGCAGAACAGTGATGTGATAGAAAGGAAATCCTCCACCTTCTTAAATGACTGCCTCTTACCGAAAGGGAAGATCCTAACCAGAGATCTTCTCTTGGCTTGTGGCTTTCTAACCCAGCCTAGGGGGTCTATGCAGCTGGATATCGCTTCTCCGGTATAACCTTCCCCATGCAGAATTCTTTAAATATATATAACTTTTTTAACATGGCTGTGTGGCGCCGGGGACTTCCTCATCTCTCTATCCAGCTACCATAAGAGCTAGGACGAGCTCCACTTCCCTGCCAGCACTCTCGTAGCAGCGGATGCTTTTATCTCCTACACCACTCCCCGGACCAGAGCCTAAGGAGGAGCCACGTCGATGGCTCCTCCTTACGCGTTACATCACAGGACATGTGACTTTTTCAAAGGCCTTTGCAGATTTACAGAGCCGATAAAGAACGTTGATGACCCTTGGACTGAGTAGTGTGCCGCTTAGGTTCTGGTTCGGGGAGTGGTGTAGGAGATAAAAGAATCCACTGCTACGAGAGTGGTAGTTGGATAGAGAGATGAGGAAGTCCCCGCGCCACACAGCCATGTTAAAAAAGTTATATATATTTTAAAAATTCTGCATGGGGAAGGTTATACCGGAGAAGCAATATCCAGCTGCATAGACCCCCTAGGCTGGGTTAGAAAGGCACACGCCAACAGAAGATCTCTGGTTGGGATTTTCCCTTTCGGTAAGAGGCAGTTATTTAAGAAGGTGGAGGATTTCCTTTATATCACATCACTGTTCTGCGGTTTCTTTTGATTTTGGTTTGATGTCACCAACTTACCTGTAGGAGAGCAGTACATCTTCAGTTTTTGACCATCATCTGATGCGTCCTTTTTGGGAAATAGGACATTTATTTGCTCACCTTTTTCACTGGGACTCATTAGAATGTGATACAAATAGGGCAACCTACTTGTTGTAGTGATTTCAACACACCAATAGTACAATCATTCACATTTTTATGCTTGTTTGTTTTTTTGTTTGAATTTTCACATCTATTGTTTCTCATATTTAAAGTTGCAGCATTTTTAATATTTGTTTACTGACAGCGCAGTATCACCACATTTCCTTGTACATATATATGTGGCATCCAAAGCTCAATATACACACAATGGGACCCAGTCACAGTGGAATTTTGGCCCTCCAGTGATTGATGCCACTTAGGCACCTTCATGTGCTCCCAAATTGCAGTTTTATATATGTGCTGCTACTCAGCCTAGATCACCCAGAACAAGGCTTCGGGGATGTACGAGAAGTAACTCCAGAACTTGCCTCATTAGATATCTATACAAACGGGTCAATCGAGTCAGTCATCTCTTCTGTTCCTGCCCAACTTGCCACCGCACATGGCACATCTTTCACAGCCCTTGCTAATGCCACTCTCAGGGTGTTCCACAATGCCATAGGCCATTCCTTAGGTGTTTTTGTTACAATTGCCTTGGCAGTAACCTTCTCTGTCAATGGACCCAGAGCGTCCAGTGCTGGTTTTTCAGGCTTCAGTTATGCAGACAATTTTGCAAAACAGAGTTCTATAGTCATCTCACAGCTGGTGTTGCCTGATGTTGGTCATAATTCAGGACTTTTGACTCTCTAACTCCTTTTTGGGGTCTCGACGGATGGGCTGAACACCTTCATCCATGGAGGAACCCCAGTGCTGACTCTCATCACTGCACTGCATCAAGTTCAGAGAGTCCGAATGTACTGCCTCTGGCTGCTGCAGCAGGTCCCCTGAACTGCCAGTGACCACCTCTTTCTGCCAGGGCACTTTGTGCTCACATGCAATTACACTCCTGGGGAGGAAAGCCTTACAAGCTCTGCAGCGGGCAAAAGGTGTCACCTTGTGTGTCAGCACCGCACACACAGCGACTAAGGTCTCAATGACTCCAGTCTGGCAGGCTTGAAGCCTTTCTTTGGCATGACCCACAGACAAAATGTGTTTCTTTGTAGTGGGAACAGCCACAGTTGGTTCCTTGTAGTAGGGATAAGTGAATTCTGGCTGAGCCACCCATGCTGAAGCATAGCAGAGAACGTGCAAATTCACACATGTTCAGTACACAGTGACTAGTCAAGACAGTACAGTTCAAAGGCTCACTCCTCCTTCTCTCAGCCCCCACTACTTCTCTAACCAGAGGGGCCGACACATCTTCACAGTCGTGCTCTATCCTGCCGACTACGCCAAGTGTAAGGGATCTGGATTGGATGGTGGTTGGCACCAAGCCTTTTAAGTCCTGCTCCCTTCTTCTTGGGATAGAGCACACTGTCTTGTACACAATTCTCCCGGCCAGAAGTCCACTTACTACATTCTTGGCCAGAGGCCTGTTATTTAAAACAATTGGAATGCCCATACAAATTGTTTTAACATTTTACTGCTCTCTATAGCTTCTTATGATATACATCACACCTGACATACTGACAGAATCTTGCAGTGTAGATTAAACAATGACATGACATAACATCCTGACAGCAGCCCTTAATATTGCAGAGCACTAAATATAAATTTGCAGTCATCTTCACTCATTCTTTTATTAAGCACCACCAAGTTGGATCATCTCATTCTAGAATAGCTCAGTCCTAGGCCCCGTGGCCCATCCAATCCTAGCCACTAACCCACAACTGGAGGTCAGAGGTGGTAAGGTCCCTCCATTGGTATCCTGCCCAGTATCTAAGCGTCTACTCACAGCCTTGCCCAGCCAGGCACTCCCACTGTAGGTTACTGGGTAAAGCTCTACATGGTGCTGTACAGGGGTGTCCTGTTCCAATACTGCACTCTGACTGGGCTCCACCACCCACAGCTGATATTTATATGGGCACAACTTTCACCCACTGAAACACTACAGGAGGGGCAAAACGTAACAAGTGTGTTTGTCAATTCTTGTATGTATGTATGTAGTTCTTGTATTCTTGTATGTGAAAAGCTCTTCCTTGTAAGTATAGAGTCATGTATGTGAGTTCAATACATTTTATAAAGAGGGGAAATAAACAATGGCAATAACATTTTTATACTACAGGTTAAGTTTATATATTTTATATGAAAAGAACATGTCTGCTTTTATATAACTAGGGAAAACCCCTTAAAAGAAACTTGAGAATCACAATTATTATTACGAACAAAGCCTCAGTGTAAGGGCGGCTAACATTAACAACATAAAAAAAATGGTTAGACCAGCCGAGTGTGTCAGGACATATTATTGTGTCACCGCACTACACTGTAAATGTCAAAAGATTTGCAAGTAAATCTGAAAACCCTGTAAAACAGTTGACACAATGCTTTAGGTGTTACACATGCAGTATACTGTAAAAAAGCAAATTTTAATAAATAATTATTCCAAACATGCTTTTGTTATTGTGTTATACATTACTTAATCGCTAGAACGGTGCCTTGAAAAAGTATTCATACCTCATAGCTACAGTATGATTAAGCACTAATTTATAGTGCGAAACGCATCAGCTGTTTTACTCCCGTGTAGTGTGCTGTGACTTGTAGTGCATTTTTCCTTTTTTAAATAAAGACAACATCAAGGTTTTTTGGAGTGTGACCAGGGTCGGTGCTAGCACAAGGCAACATGGGCACCAGCGCTGCCCAGGGCGGAAAATTGACCGGGACAGTCGCCCGCCCGACACAGGCATTGCTAGGTGGGTTTGGGGGGTGCTGACCGCACCCGGGTGACATCCGCCAGAGGGGTGACACCTGTGGATAGCGGCCCCACTATCGCTGCCCTGTTGATCTGACCTCGCTCTATTTTGGTGGAGCGGACTCAAGCCGCCGGCGCCAAGGGACACACACCGCTGTGTGTATATGTCTGCTGCCGCGCTGTTCTGAGGTCTGTACTGTACACTTTATTACGCTATTATAAGTAGATGGACATGTGGGGGGGCGCAATGGGAGGGGAGAGGGGTGCCTATGCTGATGGTGGGTCTGAACTAAGGGGGGTGTCTATACTGCGGGGGTCTGTACTAAGGGGGGATGTCTATACTGATGGGGGTGTCTATACTGATGGGGGTGTCTATATTGATGGGGGAGTCTGCACTATGGGGGGGTGTCTATACTGTGGGGGTCTGCACTAAGGGGGATTCTATACTAGCGGGGGGTCTGCACTAAAGGTGGGGTCTCTGCACTAAGAGGGGGGATTCTACACTGATGGGGTGTCTGTACTGAGGGAGGAGGTCTATACTAACGGAGGGTGGTCTGCACTTAGTGTGAGGTCTATACTGACAGAGGGTGGTCTGTACTGAGAAAGGGGGTCTGTTCTTAGTGAGGGGGATCCATACTGCGGGAGGGGGGGCTGTAGTTAGTGGAGGGGGGTCTGATATATATACATATATAATGTATGGTGTGTGTGCGCGTGTGCGTGCGGGGGGGGGGGATGGCGACAAAATGCACCTTCGCCTGAGTTGGTAAAAATCCTTGCGCCGGCCCTGTTCATCAGTTACACCCCTAGACAACACTGAGGTAACTTAATACGCCAATCCCAACAACAAACCAGTGGCTCCTGCGGGGGGTAGCGCTACATATAGATTGTGAGGGATGAAAAACACTTTTTTCTGAATAAAGCAGATCCTCTGAAAGAATTCCCTATATATCTTGTGAGGGGAATGTGTAGGCATATAACATTTATTAAAAATGTATATAAAATTCCCTGAGAACTTGATATCTTTTCCTAGTTAAGGGAAATGTTTCATTACAGGATTTAATTGTATATCCTGTTCTTGGGGTGAAGCTAGAAGACCCCTGATGTCTCCATTGAGAGGACCTTGTTGTCACTACTGTCACATAAGGGGCTTGTCAGTACATATATACATGGTTAGGACACATGATAATACATAAACACCTATTACACATCCCTACACACCAGACGTGGAAGAAGTATCCATAGAGCCCCTTCCAGCCTTACAAATGTGGCCTGTGCAGCCAAGTGGTCATGAAAGGATTAAATAAAAGAAGAAGCAATTCAAATGTAAATATACCAATTTTTTTATTGTGTGTTTTATGAAAGTATAATTCTGGATCTTTATACATTTTTTCCTTTTCCAACTATATATACTCTGAATAAACCAAGAGTCCTTTGGTAAAATCAATTGGCCAGAAGTGAAAATCTAGTGATCCTCTCGCCCATTCGCTGACACACTTTTGACCAAGAGATTCCAAGCCTGCCCACCACGGCAAGGTAGACTCTTCTAGGGCAGGACCTACACTAACTACACTAAGCTACCCTACTGGATGCTAGTCATCCTTTTTCTAATGTTGGATGTATGTTTGTGTGTGCGATCTACTCTCTCCTAATTTGGTTGTGTGTGTGTGTGCATCTCTCTAAAGCATGGAGCGGTCAGTTTATGTACATCTGGACGTCCTCTGTTAGTGTAGGTCAGAGCATGCCAGTCCAGTGTGTGTCAGTAACCAGGTAGAGGTGCGGGGTGGCACAACTAAAATCAGCACCCCCCTAGATCCAGCCATGGTACCACCCATCTGGCAGGTGTCATTCCTCTGGCTCTGCACCCCCTTAGTAACGCCATTGTCAGTCACAATGAGTGACCCGAAAGAGTCAGGGTTATATTATACAATATAAATCCAAAATGATGTCCAGTGATGTCGATCCACGTCAGGAGAGATGAAAATTTCACTTCACTTGTTATAGGAGGCTGCAGGAACAGACTGAAAGCACAGTCGGATTTTGTGCATGCGCACTTGGGGTCACAGCTGGCTCCCTAAATCTAGTTGGCAATACCGGGGATACGAAGACCAGCAAAGGATTGGCCCGGCGTAAGACAGTACAGGACTCTAGGATTAGTGAGTGTTTCTTTAGATCTTATTCTTTCATTGCCTCTTCAGCATCTTTCTCCATTTCCTGCTTATGAAGCTGAAGCCATCAAACAATCTCTGGTGCTCATCTGCAATTCTCCTCTGATTTCTTCTTCTGTAGTGAATCAGTTTCTTCACGTCAATTTGCTTATTTGTGTCTATTTCTGGGCACTGCAACAAGAAAATACATAAATCAGACCTATCATTCAATACATGACATGCCAACCAGGAGATGCATTTTCAAATGTAACACTATACTACCTAATGTTACCATTATAACTGATATTTTGTTCTTCTATGAATTTATAATGATATTTTATATTAATAATTAGCAGTGGGGTGCATGTGGAATATAGCAAATGTACAGACGATTGTGTTTTGCTTTTTTGAAGTTTATAATTATTCTGCAATTCCTGTATACAGCAGTGTAAATTTTGTCAACTAAAACAACAAAC
This sequence comes from Rana temporaria, assembly GCF_905171775.1. Taxonomy (NCBI): domain Eukaryota; kingdom Metazoa; phylum Chordata; class Amphibia; order Anura; family Ranidae; genus Rana; species Rana temporaria. The sequence continues at coordinate 524,628,009 of NC_053489.1, forward strand.
ATTTTAGTCGACTAAATGAATACTATTTTAGTCGACTAAAATACGACTAAAACTAAAACAATTGAGATGACTAAAATACGACTAAAACTGAAATGGCATTTTAGTCAAAAGTCTATCTGACTTTTTCCATCGGATATTCCGAGTGTGTGTATGCCCCATCGGCTATTCAGAGGTATTTCATCAGAGTTTAGATAGAGAACATGTTTTTTTTTACTCCGATGGAATTCCATCGGAATTCCGATGTGATTTTTGCCGGGCAAAAGCCCGATCGTGTGTACGGGGCATAAGACTAAAACTAACTTGAAATTTGACTTCAAAATTAACACTGGTCTGTAGTCCATGTTCCTACCTCAATAACATAAATAATAACATACTAGATTTTTCACTCCAGCCATATATAATGAGTTTGGAAATTGTAGAGAAATTTTAACTAATGCATTACAATTTAATTACACCCATTCGATTTTAGACGACTAAAATTAGTTTTAGTCAACTAAAACGTACTGGAGATTTTAGTCGACAAAAACGTAGGACATTTTAGTCGACTAAAATCTACTGGAGATTTAGTCGACTAAATACGACTAAAACTAAAACAATTGCAGAAGACTAAAATGAGACTAAAACTAAATCGAAATTTGCTGTCAAAATGAACACTGCTATGCAGCTCCCTATGAAATGATCTCCTTGTATTTGCACAAATTATATTAATTGTACTTCCAATGGACTTACTTCTGGCATCCACAATGGTGAGGTAACCTTTCCTTCCTCCAACTTCTTCCAGTCAATAGATCTGAAGAAGGGGTGTTCTCGTAGTCTTTTCACTGCCCACCAGCGTTCTCCCGGATATTTTGCAAGAAGCTGTAATGAAAAAGATATGAAATTTAGCATACAGTAGATTGTCACAAACAGAAAATTATAAATTAGCCAGTTTAGTGTCGGCTATAATTTAAAACAATTGACTCATAATGGCATATTTTAATTCCTTAGTGTAGTTTTAAATGAAGGTATGTCTGCTAGAAGGATCTAAGGCAGGGGTGTCAAACTCAATTGCATCGCGGCCGCATCAACATTATGATTGCCCTCAAAAGGGCCGGTTGTATCTGTAAGATTAGATGTCCAGCGCATCCCCTCCCCTTTACATTAGATGTCAAGAGCCCCCCACCATCAGAAGTTGAGTCCCCCCCTCTCCCTTACATCACAGTGCACCCCCTTTCCTTATGCTGCTTCTGGGAAGAAGGGTCTGGAGTAGGACCAGAGGAGGGCTGGAGTTCTCCTGCAGCTGCAGGAGAGGTGTCAGGGCCACATTAAATGGCCTGGAGGGCCGGATTCGGCCCGCAGCTCCAGGAGAGGTGTGAGGGCCACATTAAATGGCCTGGAGGGCCGGATTCGGCCCATGGGCCTTGTGTTTGACACCTGTGATATAAGGTAACATTCCTGAACCGGTCTAGTAGTTCCTCCAATAGCTCATGTTTTCAGGATGTCACATGGGTAGTTCAGATGTAATGCTGACCTCCTATGTGGTCAATATCCTGCCATAAAATCTGTATATAACACTTCCAGAAGTCATATACCCCCTCTGTGATTTCTGACTCGAATCCCTTCATCACTATAGACAACACTAAGGACCTATAGCTCTAAGATCATTCTAATTCTAGACTATCTATACTTACTCGCTCAATAACATCTCGAAGGTCAGGGTCAATGTTCCTTGGATAGTGGTTCCTGGATCTGACTGATTCTGGAGGTTCTCCCGTGGCCATTTCGAACAGGATGACACCAAGAGAATAATAGTCGGCCATGGCATCGTAGGGTTTATTATAGTAAACCTGATAAAAAAGAGAACAGAGAGTAAGGGTAACTATAAAATAAAGCACATGATCAGCCATACACAGAGCAGTAATAAAAGGTAAGAAATAATTGGTAGAAATGACAGGTCACAGTGTGGCCCCTGATGTTTTTTTGGCTTCTTGTCACAATCATTGTGACCCTGCTACCTTCATCTCCAAAATTCTTGTTCTTTCATTATAATGATATGGCTGATAAACATAATAATATAAAGAGGGAGGGGGTAAAGGGGGAAAATAAGGGTGTTTTTTACTTACCTCTGGGGCCATATAGGCTTCAGTACCGGCACAGCTATACGCCTTCTTGGGTCCAAACATATCCACTTTAGAAAGGCCAAAGTCTGCTATTTTGACATGGCCAGCGCTGTCAAGCAGTATGTTCTCAGGTTTCAAGTCTCTGTAAAAGAAAAGGAGAGAGTTATATTTACACATCAAATATTTTAAATCAAAGTTCACCCAATACTAATAGGTCAGTTTTAGATGGGTTAGATCACCTACTAACTGTCTGCACCACTTTATGAATTCAGCGTGATCCTCGTGAGCTCAGTTCCCGGCTTACTGCACTTGAAGTAACCATGTCAAGTCCAAGTCTGTCATTCTGTAATGCTTTAACATCTTCATTGAAAACAAGGGAGCAAAAACACTCCATGGGCTGTCTTTCTCAGTCACATTTTGCCCTACTAGTGGGACATGATTAAGTCCCACTAGGGGGCGATACGTATTAGAAGGAGAAAGCCTGGGGAGTGTTTATATCCACATGTCTTTAAGGGTCCTTTCACATGGGCGGATCCCGTGATGATCCGCCCCGTGAACATCCGCTTGCTCGGCGGGGATCGCTCCGTTGAGGTTCAGCAGCAGGCGACAGAACTGGCAGAGGGCATCTCAACCCTTGTACACCCATCCACAACTAGAGTACCAGTGTTGGGTGGTGTTATCCTTTAATAAAGAATGGCAAATATGGAGACAAGGTCATGATAAAACGCTTACCTATGAATGATGCCACGTCCGTGTAGATATTGCAGAGCACAAAGAAGTTCGGCAGAAATAAATCTGTAAAAAAAGAGAGAAGGTCAATTAATGTCACATTTCTAACATAAATAAGTAAATAAATGATTAATAGATGATTCCTTCCAACCTGTGCAAGTCTTTGGAAGGAATGTATTACTCTGACAATGATAGGCACTGTTCAGTTTTTGGGGTAATACATTAAGAGGTTGCTGCCCGCCGGCCATCAAATGACAGCTGCGCGGTGCGACTTGTTCTGGCCGGGCGTCATATTACATCCTTGACTTCTCGGCCTCCAGGGGGCAGACACCCATCGCGTCACTTGGGTATAGGTACGCGTGCCCGGCGGCCGCGATGTCTGCAGGCTTGGGTACAGGTATGCATGCCTGGCGGCCGCGTTGTCCGCCGGGCACACTCGATTGCCGTCGACACAGCCAAGGACGTGGATTTGTGTGTAAACACATAGATCTACGTCCTGTCAGAGGAGAGGAGACCGATGGTGTGTTCCCAGTACAGAGAAACACCGATCGGTCTCCTCCCCTTGTGAGTCCCGTCCCCCTACAGTTAGAATCACTCCCTAGGACACACATTTAACCCCATAGCGTTAACACCCTAGCGTTAACCCCTTCCCTGCCAGTCACGTTTACACAGTCATCAATGCATTTTTATAGCACTGAACGCTGTATAAATGTGAATGGTCCCAAAATAGTGGCAAAAGTGTCCGATCTGTCTGCCGCAGTGTCGCAATCACGACAAAAATCGCAGATCGCCGCCATTACTAGTAAAATAATAATAAAAATACCATAATTCCATCCCCTATTTTGTAGACGCTATAACTTTTGCGTAAACCAATACGCTTAATGCGTTTTTTTTTTACCAAAAATATGTAGAAGAAAAACGTGCCAAAATGCATATCACACTTGTGGTGCCAATGATTCTTAATGACATCTCAAACTCAGGTAGCAGTTGCCTGAAAAAATGCACCAATATGTACATTTCAAAAGTGCATGAGGCTCACTGCCAAAAAAAGTTACTTTGGCACATTTGTCACAAGTAGGGCAGCCCATACAAGTGAATAGGCTGCCCTGTTCTGCTGCACAACAAACATGCAAAAAAAGTGCAAATAAACACTTTACATGGTACAGGTGTGAATGCATCCTTGGACAGTACAGTTGAACCTCGGATTACGAACATAATCTGTTCCGGGAGAATGCTCATAATCCAAAGTACTCACATATCAATGCAAGTTTTCCCATTGAAGTCAATGGAAACGAAAATAATTAGTTCCACATTGACTTCAATGGGATGCAATACCGAATGCGGCCAGAGGTGGGGTCGCTGAAAACGGTCGAAAAGACCCTAGGACACTTTGGCTCGCTTCCTGCGCCCCCATACCTCAGGCCAAATGAGGTACTGCAGGCCAATGTTCGGCTTTTCTCGGCTTCTTCGCCCCCCGTACCTCAGGCCAAATGAGGTACTGCAGGCCTATTTTTGGCTCTGCTCGGCTTCTGCGCCCCGTACCTCAGGCCAAATAAGGTACTGCAGGCCTAATTAGCTTGAATTCTGCTCGTCTTGCGAGTCAACACTCGCAAACCGAGTCAGAATTTTAAAAAAAAGTTGCTTGCAAATCAAAACGTTTCCAAACCAAATTACTCTTAATCCGATGTTCTTTGTGAGCCATACCTTATTGTATCAGTTGATAATGGAGCAGTCTTGAGCAGGTTGAATAGTTCTCCTCCTTTCATGTACTCCATAACGAAAAAGAGATCCTCCTGTAAAAGATAGAGAGAAATGTATTGGTTTAGAGAGGTAAAGTGGATGTGGGGTTTGTGTTTTGTGAGAAATGCAGAAATATTGGGTTTATAACAAAGGACAGCATTGGATTTCTGACAGGATCAACAGGTCTTTTTTCTGCTCTTATTGAACAGGTATTGCAGAATGCTTTAGTTTGTATATTTAATAGACCAAGTGGGAAAAACAAGAGATGGTCACTGTTGGGTTTACATTCACTTTAAATCTAAGTTCACATTAAAGTCAGAATACAATGCTTGGCAAGAACTTTAAATGTATGTTAAATATCTTTCCTCATTGGGAAAGCAATATACAGAGCCACATGACATGTTCTACCAGGCTGCCATTACAATGACTCTATCATGAGAGAAATACAGGGGGTATACCTGATCCCAGTCAGTGACAGCAAAGCCAAAATAAGAGCAACACAGCCGGGGAGAACCAGAATTCCCAACATTCTACAATGGCGACCTCTGTGAAGCTGGACCATCTCTAATGTTTTTTTTTTGGGGGTTTGGGAATTTGTTTCTAGGTCTGTACTAGACTTGGAGATCAAATGGATAATATGGATGTGATCTGATGAGTGATTGATAGGAATGTCACACTTACTTCTGATTGGAAGGTTCCATAGGCGTGTGTACAAAAAGCACTGTCTCCAACATCTTCAAGTATTTGTCTCTCTGTAAGTACACATTTAGGATCTTCATTCAATAATTGCCTTTTCTTCACCACCTTGACTGCCAGTTTCTGGTCTGTGGCAGGGTGGGATGCCAGGGCGACCTAAAAAAAAACAAAAAAAAAACACAGGACACAAATGATTAGATATAATTCAGCACCAGGTTCTGAAAAGGTTACCTCTAGGTCCCCAGCAGCAACCCCCAGCCTGGCTACAATTGTTAGTCTTATGCCACGTACACACCATCACTTTATGTGATGAAAAAAAAAACAACGTTTTAAATCATGAAATAAAACAACGTTTTTGAAACTTCATTTTCAAAAACGACATTGCCTACACACCATAGTTTTTTTCAAAATGCTCTAGCAAAGCGTGGTTACGTTCAGCACTCTTTTCCATTGAAGCTCGCTTCATAACTTGCTTCTGAGCATGCACGGGTTTAAAAACATTGTTTTAAACGTCGTTTTGCCCACACACTATCATTTTAATTGACACAAAAAACGAAGTTTTGAAAAACGACACAAAAAATTGAAGCATGCTTCAATTTTTTTTTGCCGTTTTTCACAAGACATAAAACAACGTTTTCCCCCACACACGGTCATTTTAATTGACCTTTTCAAAACGTCGTTTTTTTTCATCACATAAAGTGATGGTGTGTACGGGGCATAAGATTAAAAACACAAGTTTATAGAGTATGAACTCAGCAGGCCTTTAGCAAGTTGTAAGTGGTTTTGACTGTTATGCCCCGTACACGCCATCACTTTATGTGATGAAAAAAAACGACATTTTCTGTGAAGTAAAAAATTACATTTTTGAAACTTCAATTTTCAAAGACAAAGTTGCCTACACACCATCGTTTTTCTCACAATGTTCTAGCAAAGCGAGGTTACGTTCACTACGTTTTTCCATTGAAGCTTGCTTCATAAGTAGCTTCTGGGCATGCGCGGGTGAAAAAACGTTGTTTTAAACGACGTTTTTTGCTACACACGGTCAATTTCTGTGAAGTAAAAAATGACGTTTTGAAAAACGACACATAAAATTGAAGCATGCTTAAATTTTTTTTGGTCGTTTTTTACAAGACATAAAACAAAGTTTTCCCCCACACACGGTCATTTAAAGTGATGTTTTTAAAAACGTCATTTTTTTTCATCACATAAAGTGATGGTATGTACGCGGCATTAGTCACTACCTTCTAGACTGTTAGTGAATGGGGATAGCTTTAAATAGGCTTTTAGCAGGCTGCAGTAGGCTTTTAGCAAACTTAGAGAAAACTACAGCCAGCACTCACTCCTAAGCCTCGTACACACGCTCGGTTTTCTCGGCAAGAGCCAGCAAGAAAACTGCCGAGTATACCGAGTGTGTGTACGAGGTTTTGAGGTTTCTCGTCAAGAGAACTGACAAGAATCTCGACGAGAAAAATTGAGAACCTGCTCTCTATTTTCTCGTTGTGATTCTCGGCAGTGTTTTCCTGCCGAGAAACCCGAGCGTCTGTATACTTACCTGTCGCCGTGGAAACCCGTGCATGCTTGAAATGACGTTGACGCACTGCGCGTTAGCTTCCAAGGTATAGGTAGGGTGTAGCAAGATGGCGGCAACGGCATCAAATGTGACGAGCGCATGGTCGTCGTAGTCGATGACGTCACCGCGTTCATGCCTTTCAAAAGAACTGCGGTTCTTTTGAATGGAGTGTCTGTACAACCGGCCGGCAAGAGATTATTTTTTTCCCAACGAGATTCTGGGCCGTGTGTACAGGGCTTCAGTCTGTATTCAGTGTTTTTATATTGGGGCTAAAGCTCCGAAGCCAATCTCTATACAATCTGCTAAATACAGTTTAAATACACATTAGCCTATTGCCTTATCTATCAACAGATTTGTAATTGTGCCGAGCTGCTTTTTGTGTATTATGCCCCCGACAGACACCATTAACATGACTTTAGTATGCAGAAGGGGGTTGCAGGGATCACAATGGCAACCCCACCACTAGCTCCAGGGGGCCCCTGCAGCCTCCCTGTCATATTATCACATCCTCCACAAAGTCCAGCTCCTATCTGCCCAAGGCCAAGGGCCCCACAGCCACGCTCCAGTACTGGGCTTCCACTTTGCCTTCCACGGTCCACACCCCTCCGTTCTCATTGGCTGGGGACAAGCTCTGAGCCATTTCCTGAATGGAGAGGAGCACAGGGTGAGAACAGCCCAGGGGCCAGGTCAACTTTTGCATCGGGGCCCACAAGCTTCAAGCTACGCCTCTGGACTTTAGGCTAGATTCACTCCACTCGCTTTGCATTCATTTAACACACACTAAGCACATTTGAGATGATATGTGTTGGCATTCTTTTTAACAATGATGTAAAATAACTTTATTGTACCTTCCTTGAAGCACATTTCATTAAATGCATTATGTTCCATTTTAATTGAGCGCACACTAACGCATCACGCTGGTGTAAACTCGTCTTATTGGAAATAATTGATTTCAGTTTGTCATTGAGTAACGCAGCTCAGCACGTGTAATGTAAATGGGAAGTAGTAAGGAATACAGTGGTGTGACCTCCATCGACAACCTACTGTTTGCCCACTGACAATATCAATAACCAGCAACTCGCAATAAATTAAACCTGCTGTTCATATATCTTTGATTACTTACTTTTCCGTAACTACCCTGACCAAGTATTTTATGAAAGACGAAGCTGTCAAGGTTAAAGTTGGCTGGTGGTCCTTGTCCTGCGGTGGTGCCGGGCACATCCCTGGCTGCCTTGTTGACTGGTTTGCTGACAAGCTTATTGACTGGTTCGCTGACAAGCTCATTGACTGGTTCGCTGACAAGCTCATTGACTGGTTCGCTGACAAGCTCATTGACTGGTTCGCTGACAAGCTCATTGACTGGCCCGCTGATGGCCTGGTTAACAGGTTCACTGACAACCTGGTTGATTGTCTCGCTGACTGTCTCACTGACTGTCTCACTGACTGCCTCGCTGACTGTCTCACTGTCTGCCTCGCTGACTGTTTCGCTGACTGTCTCGCTGACTGCCTCGTTGACTGTCTCGCTGACTGCCTCGTTGACTGTCTCGCTGACTGCCTCGTTGACTGTCTCGCTGTCTGCCTCCTTGACTTTCTGATAGACTGCCTCGTTGACTGTCTCGCTGACTGCCTTGTTGACTGTCTCGTTGACCATCTCACTGACTACAAGATAAATATAAATCATGTTATTACCTTACAGAAATAGAATACCTACTACACAAAACATTAAATGACAATGGTAGAAAACACATGGAAAGGAGATATTCCAAGGTGCTAAGTAGTTTGGTCAAATAAATTATTTTTATATTTTCCATATAATGTAGCAAATCTTTATTTTTAAAGTGCAGGTCCACTTTAGGTAATCCTTAGGTCCAAAAATGTGTGATTTACCTAGGGTTGCCTCCTGTACGGGATTCACCCGGACAGTCTGGGTTATGAATCATGTGTCCGGGTTTCAGGTGGACTGAAACCCGGACACATTATTTAGAAAAAAGCAGAAAAATTGCGCCAACCTAATACATGCAATAAAGTCCTTATGTGTATCCACAAAAAATTATCAAATTATTTAAGGAGAAAATCGCACAAAAATACGTGCAAAAATAAATGTAAATGAGTCCTTAATAGTGCACATATGCAACATAAAAGTCCAAAATAGTGAAATCCAGAACAAACGACACCCAGTGTGTGATTAATGACATAAATGTGATCCGCCACCACATGGACTGAGGCTTACCACAAGGCAACCAAATAACAGCGTTATTTATGGTTAACACCAGGATACTCCAGAGTATGAGGAACAGCTTGAGTTGAACCCGGGATGTAAACAGACCACAATACATAGGAATCCTTGGCGGGATATACGAGATCTAATATGTAGTACTCCTCCTCAAACCGTCTCTTATTGCCCAGTCGATAATGAACATGTAGGGAAGGAGACCGCACATAGGGTAGTAGGTATCAACAATTTATTAAAAAGTAATTAAAACTACTTACAAGCGTACAGCAAGTATGAGCATAAAAACAAATGCCGGCCGGCATATAGCAGAAGTCCTTCCTGAACGCGGTGACGTCACTGCACGCTGTCCCAGACGCGTTTCGTCACAAATTGACGTTTTCAATGGGAATGGGAATTATTTAGACTGGGCTGTGGCTCCCTAAGTAACCATGATGGTCACAAACAAATCTGTTGCCTTCCAGGAGCTGCAGGAGGCTGTCTGGGAGCAGGTTCGGCATCACTGGGGGGCAGGGTGATGATGTCAGCAAAAGCAATTTGGCCACAGCCACATTTTGCTGCGGCACGCAATGCACACCACATTACTACTCACCTTGGGGCACCCAAAGTGTTTCGGGTTTGGCTTGAAGAAAAGGTGGCAACTCTAGATTTACCATGTATGGGAAAATGTCATGGCAGCAAAAGTGTTAAAGGAATATCATCATATCGGGGAGAACTGCAGGGGTGGTCATACACAGTCTTATGCCTGATCCAATATAGGAGGACAGATCTATCTATAGCTGCAGCTCACCCAAACTCATTTATTCAGATGAGAATGGCATTCATTCACCCAAGTTTGGGGGTCCCACTCTAAAGCTATTGGCAGGGGACAGGCTTTTCTACTCACACTGTGTATTTTTATTCCCGATAAAATACCTAAACAGTGACAATTGTGTTACCGTATATACTCGCGTATAAGCCGACCCGAATATAAGCCGAGGCACCTCATTTAACCATAAAAAACTGGCAAAACGTATTGACTCAAGTATAAGCCTAGGGTGTCCATCTGCATGCCTCACTGTGCCTCAGTTTGCCTCACTGTGCCCATGCCTCACTGTGCCCCTGCCTCACTGTGCCCATGACTCACTGTGCCCATGCCTCACTGTGCCCGTGCCTCACTGTGTCCATGCCTCACTGTGCCTCACTGTGTCCATGACTAGACTTACGTTTCACATGGTAGTATTTAGAAGGGGTGCCCGGCTTTGAAAAATCGGTGGTACCCTAGACAGCAAACTTTGCACACTTATAGAGGAGAACTGGAGCTACATGGGTGCTAGGTTTTGGGTCCAGGTGACATACGGCCGGCCGGTACCGGGTCCTCAAATTTACCAGAGAAATTACCGTTTAACATGGGAGTCTATGGAAGGGGTGCCCAAATCTGAAAAATCAGTGTTCCCTGGCCGTAGGTCCCCCAGACAAAAAACTTTGCACACTGGTAGAGGAAGAGTGAGGCTATATGTTTGGGGTCCAGGGGAGCTACGGCCGGCCAGTACCGGGTCCCCAAATCCGGGAGATCAGGCGCAAGAAGGTGACTCGAGTATAAGCCGAGGGGGGCATTTTCAGCACAAAAAAATTTGCTGAAAAACTCGGCTTATACTCGAGTATATACGGTATATTTTATGCAATTGTTCTCATCATTCTTACTTGTTTCATCTGCGATGGTCATCTGTTTCAGGGAAGAAGTTTCAGGGAAAATTGCATCTGATGCTGGTCTCTTGGGCAATACGGCAGTACATATCATGCCCAGTATTGTTTTGGACGAACTCCGTGCAGCATCAAATCTTCCCTTTTTTGTCATCCTTTCTTCATCAGCTGATTGATCATCCACAGAAGGTCTCCCTAGGAAGGTCTTCCAAGTAACCTCCTCCCTCCTCTTATATGGATGATATCTGAAATTTCGTTTTTGGCTTTTTATCTTGGCATTCTGCCCTCTGGAACTCGCTCCGGGATTCCTCCCTTCATCAGAGTTCCCATGTTGGTTTTCCCCATTGTTGGGGTGTTGAGATGTCTCCATCTCTAACCCACTATGTAATAAAGTGGGCTTATTCAAATCCTTCACAGAAATTTTTTCTCGGATAAATTTCCAAGTAATCTCATCCCTGATCTTATATGGGTGAAATCTGAAAGTTTGGTTTCTCCTTTGCCACTTCATTATAATAAATTACAATGAAAACGCACAAAGCACTAGAAAAGCGATGTGATCACAACCTCTAGCAAATCCAAACTGGCTGGATGCTCCTGCAGGAGCTCTATTTATTGGCCAGCTGTGTTGTGAGGTAGCCGTGTGCTATGACATCATCGTTGCTAGGATACCAGGGCTTCTGAGCTCAGCTTCCGTTTGTTTTTGTTTTTGTTTGTTTCAAGAATACCAACTTCGTTGCTAGGATACCATCAGGGCTTCTGAGCTCAGCTTCCGTTTGTTTTTGTTTTTTTCAAGAATACCAACTGCCAGTGCCTTCCCTCAGCCAATCAGATTCAAATCTCAACTCCAACTGCCAATATCCACAGTTTTTTTTTCAAATTTTCTAAATAAGAGAGCTTAATATTAACTCTGTATTTATGGAATCCAATACATGGATAAATCTGTGAAGCACCTAATACACAGATGAGGCTTATATAAGCCTGCTTTTGGGGTCATTTCCAATTACATAGACAGGTGTTCATAGGGCTGCTCAAAACACATTGAGATAAATCAGTAAACCACTTGCTGACCCTGGATTTTTCTGACATTTGTTGTTTTCAAGTTTAAATCATTTTTTGCTAGAAAACTACTGAGAACCCCCCAAACATATTATATATATATATATATATATATATATATATATATATATATATATATATATATATATATATATATATATATATATATATATATATATTGCAGAGACTATAGAGAAAGTGAGGAAAAGGGGATTAGGCTGTCTTAAGGCTCCCCTTTTCCTTATGGGATTCTTGGCAGGAGCAGTTTCAAGGCCCCCCTGTTTGTTCAGTTAGGTGGGAAAGCCCATTATTTTGTCAGTTCAGCTAGTTGCTAGGGGAAAATTCTGAGGCTAGGATAGGTCAATAGGTCAGTTGAGCGGGAAAGCTGGGGATTAGTCTAGTTATCTAGTTGCTGGGGAAAGCTTTGGGGTCCCTGAGGTTCGTGATAGGTCAATAAGGGTCATCTGACCTTTGGAAGCTTCTAGAAGCTTAGGGGGTCCCTATTTAAGGGGCTAGTTCAGGAGGTCCCGGGCCAGCCGTTTCTGAACCCCTTCCCTTTGTCGTGGCTACACTATGTGGTAAGGTTCAATATGGAAAAGGGGGATAGTTTTTGAATATCTAAAGGCAATTTCCTTTCATCTCGAATCTTAGGGGCTGAGCTGTGGTTTACTTTAAATATCTGGTTGAGTTAATATAAATTATTTGATTAAGATTGTTTTAATGGTTATGTTTTAAATAAAAAGTAATAAAACCAATAGTAGATGCCGTGAGCAAATTTTATCCAAATATATATATATATATATATATATATATATATATATATATATATATATATATATATATATATATATATACAAATATTATTTAAATAAAGTACATTTAATTTGAAAATTAATTGTGTGTTTTGATTTATTTGGTATGTCCAGGCATCCTGCCTAAAATCCCATAAAATAGCAGTATGTCGCACTGTCTTTGCTTTAACCACATTAATACAGGGCACTTTCACCCCTTTCCTGCCAAAGTTATTTTTCAGCTTTCAGCGCTGTCACACTTTGAATGCCAATTGCGCATTCATACAACACTGTACCCAAATACATTTTTTATCATTTTTCCCCCCACAAATATAGCTTTCTTTTGGTGGTATTTGATCACCTCTGCGGTTTTTATTTTTTGTACTATAAACAAAAGAAGAGCAACAATTTTGAAAAAAAGCAATATTTTGTACTTTATAAATATAAAAAAAATAAAATAAATTTTCTTAGTTTTGGCAGATTTATATTCTTCTATAATATTTTTGGTAAAAAAATCACAACAAGCGTATATTGATTGGTTTGCGCAAAAGTTATAGCGGCTACAAAATAGGGGATAGATTTATAGCATTTTTATTATTTGTTTATTTTTTACTAGTAATGACGTTGATCTGCAATTTTTATCGTGACTGCGATATTGCGGCGACACATCGGACACTTTTAACACATTTTTGGGACCATTCACATTTATACTGCTGTATAAATATGATTGGCAGGGAAGGGGTTAACACTAGGGGGTGATCAAGGGGTTAAATATATTCCCTAGGGAGTGACTAACTGTGGGGGGAGGGGACTGACTGGGGGAGGTGACTGATCGGTGTCCCTATGTACAAGGGATACACCATCAGTCTCCTCTCCCTGAGAGGATTTGTTTACACACATCCACGGTCCTGCTCAGTTACTGGGCAATCACTGGTGCCCAGCGTACATTGCGGCCGCCGGGCACGCGCATCGCGGCACCAGAGACGTGCCCCCTAGTGGCTCGGGAAGGCGAAGACGTCATATGACATCTGCCCAGAACGAGAGCCTCATCGTCCCGCCGTCATATGACATCATAGTGGTTAATGAATTTAGAAAAAATGCAAAACAGTAAAGTTAGCCCAATTTTTATGTATAATGTGAAAGATTACTTTTTTAAATAGATACCAAACATGTCAAAATTGCTCATGCTCATGGAATGGCGACAAACTACGGTACCTAAAAATCTCAATAGACGACATTTTAAAATGTTTTACAGGTTACCTGTTTAGAGATACAGAGGTATTTTGCTATAATTATTGTTCTTGCTCTAATGATCGTGGCGATACCTCACATGTTTGGTTTAAACACCGTTTACACGTTTACATATGCGGGTGCATTCGCTTCTGTGCATGAACACAGAGGTATGGGATGCTTTAAATTATAAAATTGTTCTTATTTATTTTACTTTTCACACTGTTCCTTTATTTATTTAAATTTTTTGATAACTTTTATTTCTATTACAAGGAATGTAAACATATCTTGTAATAGAAATAAGCATGACAGGTCCTCTTTATTGAAAGATCTGGAGTCAAAATGACACCAGATCTCTCATTTACCTTTAAAAGCAAAAGAAAAAGAAATTGTCACTGACATCATGGTCGCTTTGGTCCTTCAAGGGCATAGAGCCAAGTGAGGGCCATCTTGCCCTCACTTGACTTCCTCCCCAGCTATTGTTTAGACGGGATCGCTTCCGGGTTTACCGACGGCTCCGGTACACCCGGAAAATGAACGGTAAGCGGCAGGAGAAGGGCCCCTATAAAAGTTATCCCATGGCGAATCCGCTGCTGGGACCACTTTCATCGGAAAGCCGGCCACCTGCTGTAAATAAAGATACCCGGGTTATGGCAGCTAGCTACTTGACGTATATTTACAATTAGGCGTCTCATTTGTAATCTCTGTGCTATCACTATCAGTGACCACCACTGGCATGGGTGTCCGCAGATAGGGGCAAGGGGGGTCAAGTGCCCCTCCCCCAGCAGGGCTAGCGCCACCTATAGGCAAGTGTGCATATCAATGGGGGGCACCGTGCTGCATGTCCCAGGACCATCACATACACAACATGGAGTCAGGGAGTGATGGTGTTTGCAGCCCCTGAGCTGAGGGGAGGCAGCGCGGCCAGTAGCTGGAAATACAAAGCTCTCCCGCAGCTGCCTGTTACCTTTCACATGCTGCAGACAGCGTCTGCTAATGCTCAGCCCGACCAGATCACTAAGGGCTCTTTCACATGGGGCGGATCAGTAATGATCCGCCTCCGTGTGTCCGTAAGCTCAGCGGGGATCGCTCTGTATATCCCTGCTGAGCCAGGGGCTGACAGGGCGGTCCCCGCACACTGTTCAGGGACCACCCTGTCTTTTCTTCGCTCTCCCCTATGGGGGGATCAGATGAACACGGGCCGTGTGTTCGTGTTCATCCGATCCGCAGACGGAAGGAAAAATAGGACATTCTTCCGCCTGCAAAATCGGATCTTTGCGGAGGCGGGTGATTACGGGTGTCAGCGGATGTTTATCTGCTGGCACCTGCAATCACATAGGGACCAATGTATGTCCCTTTTTCATCCGCAAACGGATGGATGAAAAAGCGGACATACGGACCGCACGTCTGAAAGGGCCCTAATGATTTATCTCCTCTCCTCCTCGACTCAGGCTGTGTGTGCCCTACCTGGACATGTGTAAGAGGACCAGCACTTCCTTCTAGATAGGGGCCCCAAGAATACCAACCGCATGGAGCCCAAGCCTCATCTGAGCTGCTTAGCATGTGCAGCAGTTGTTGGAGCCTTCCATATGTAAATTCTGGGGTTAGTAATCAATTTAATTCTCTCTAATGTCATCTGAAGCTTGCAATATAGAAATTAATTGGAGGGGAGATCTCCATACTAATGATTGTGTGTCTGTATGGGGGTTGTAATGTATCTGGGTGTAATATGTGTGTATGGGGGTGTAATGTATCTGGGTGTAATATGTGTGTATGGGGGTGTAATGTATCTGGGTGTAATATGTCTGTATGGGGGTTGTAATGTATCTGGGTGTAATATGTCTGTATGGGGGTTGTAATGTATCTGGGTGTAATATGTGTGTATGGGGGCAGGGCCGGCGCTAGCGCAAGGCAACTTTGGCACTTGCCTTACGGCGCCGGCGCCAGCGCCAGCCAAGGAACAGGGCGGAATATTCGTGGCTGAGACTGAGTGCGCCGCCCGGGGTGCAGTTCACCCAGGTGCCACAGAGGTGGAGGCGCTCAAGCGGCAGAGCGCGCCTCTCCCTCCTCCTCTCCTCTCCTTCCCTGAGCCCGCGCTCCCCACCGCCACAGTGTTTTCTTCACCAAGTCCTCCCTCCTGAGTCCTGTGTCACGAACTTCATCTTCTCCACCCCGGCGGCGCAGCTGCACACTGTCCTCTCCAGCTGCTGCCCGGGTGGGGTTTGTCCTGAGGGGGGGTCTGGATGTAGTAATGGAGGGGGAGGTTTGTGGGGGGTTCTGTACTAATTGTGGGGGATGGCTAAGTTGTGGGGGGATCTGTACTAATTGTGGGGGGCTCTGTACTAATTGTGGGGGATGGCTTGTGGGGGGCTCTGTACTAATTGTGGGGGGCTCTGTACTAATTGTGGGGGATGGCTTGTGGGGGGCTCTGTACTGATTGTGGGGGGCTCTGTACTAATTGTGGGGGATGGCTTGTGGGGGGCTCTGTACTAATTGTGGGGGGCTCTGTACTAATTGTGGGGGATGGCTTGTGGGGGGCTCTGCACTAATTGTGGGGGGTTCTGTACTAATTGTGGGGGGTTCTGTACTAATTGTGGGGGATGGCTTGTGGTGGGGGTCTGTACAAATGGAGGGGGTGATTTGTCCGGGGTCTGTACTAATGGATGGGGTTTTTTTACTAATAGGGGTGGTTTATGGGGGGGTCTGTAGTAATTGAAGCGGGAGGTTTGTCTTGAGGGGGGGTCTGTACTAATGGAGGGGGGGTGGTTTGTCTTGGGGGGCAGCAGTATGTGTGGGCTGCCGCTGCGGGCGGCATCTAAAGGACGAGTCCAGACCACGCCGCGCACACTACACAGGCCAGACACACTCCCGCAGTGCCGCCGATGCGACTTGCAAGGCTTCAGAAACAGGTAAGGTGGACCTGTTTTAAAGTTTCCTGTCTAAAAAAAACACCAAATCCCTGCAATAATATATTAAGCAGCCTGTATAATGTATTATTGCTGGGATTTGTAGTCCTCTGTAACTGCTGGTATTCTGCATTGCGTTTTATATAATTTATTGCTGGGATTTGTTGTTCCTCTATATCTGCTGGTATTCTGTATTGTGTTTTATATAATTTATTATTGCTGGGATTTGTTGTTCCTCTATATCTGCTGGTATTCTGTATTGTGTTTTATATAATGTATTATTGCTGGGATTTGTTGTTCCTCTATAGCTGCTGGTATTCTGTATTGTGTTTTATATAATTTATTGCTGGCATTTGTTGTTCCTCTATAGCTGCTGGTATTCTGCATTGCGTTTTATATAATGTATTATTGCTGGGATTTGTAGTCCTCTGTAACTGCTGGTATTCTGCATTGCGTTTTATATAATGTATTGCTGGAATTTGTTGTTCCTCTATAGCTGCTGGTATTCTCCATTGCGCTGTATAATGTATTATTGTTGGGATTTGTAGTTCCTCTATAACTGGTCAGTGGTAATCTGCATTGCGCAGTATAATCATTATACAGCGCAATGGAGAATACCACCAGCTATAGAGAACTACAAATCCCAGCAATAGTACATTATATACAACGCAATGCAGAATAACGCCATCTATGCTATCTTTCTCTGTAAAAGATAAATAAGTTAAATGATCACTTTAAGCATCATAACCATTAAAGGTTAATGAGCACAGATTTAATGTATGGCGTGTGTGTGCGTGCCGGGGGGGGGGGGCGGCAAAATGCACCTTCGCCTTAGTTGGAAAGAATCCTTGCACCGGCCCTGAGTGCGGCTGTCCATATTTTCTTTTTCCATTTGTTGCCTTGTGCATTGCCAGCACCCTTGATTTCCTGAGACCATACTAATCATCCTAACACAATCCACCTGGAGCGGTAACTTTCTTTCCTCTACTGCTTTATGCTTGTCAGCCTAGCACAAGTAAGTTAAACAGAAAAAAAAAAAAACATGCTGGACTTGTGAAGGATGCTCATACAATTATTGTAAAGAGGAAGAGTGACTATATACATGAATAAAGGTATGTACAATAAATACCCAATCCAACTGGCAGATCAATAGAGTTCACTTCTGTGTAAACCAATTTTCCCTAGCCAACAGTAACGATTCTGGGCGAACCCTCTGCACACTGCTATACTCCCTTTCTAGTAAACTTTGCATAAAAACTGTTTTTTTTTTTGGCATTGCAATACATGTTCCTTCCAGACCTGCGCACGACGATGTACATCCTGTTTTTAAAGATCGATATCTCGGTAACGGCAGCAGCTGCTGCCACAAACGAGGTATCTATCTTTAGTGTGCGCGGTCCGGTACACAATAACGGCGGTCTCCGCGGCGGATTCGCCGCGAGATCGCCGTTATCGGTGGCGGGAGAGAGGGCCCCCCCTCCCGCCGCTCTCCCGCGCCCTCCGCCGTTTACCGGAGCCGTCGGTAGCGGCGGAGGAGATCGGGTGTGTTCGGCTGCTGACTGGGGACGAGACTGGAGGAAAAATCTCCTTCGCCCGTCCCCATAGCTCTGCTGGGCGGAATTGACGTCAAAACGTCAGTCCCGCCCAGCCTCTTAAAGAAACATTTTTTTTTTTGTCATTTGAAAAAATGACAGTTTCAAATTTTTTTTTTTTCTTGCATTTTAGTCTAATTATGAGATCTGAGGTCTTTTTGACCCCAGATCTCATATTTAAGAGGACCTGACATGCTTTTTTCTATTACAAGGGATGTTTACATTCCTTATAATATGAATAAAAGTGATCAAATTTTTTTTTTTCAGTGTAAAAAGTAATACAATAAATAAAAATAAATAAGAAAACAAATTTTTTTTTTTTTAAAGCGCCCGCATATGAAAACGGTGTTCAAATCACACAAGTGAGGTATCGCCGCGATCGTTAGAGCGAGAGCAATAATTCTATCCCTAGAGCTACTCTGTAGTTTAAAAAATGCAACCTATAGAATTTTTTAAACGTCACCTATCGAGATTTTTAAGGGTAAAAGTTTGACGCCATGCCAAGAGCGGGCGCAATTTTTAAGCGTGACATGTTGGGTATCATTTTACTCGGCGTAACATTATCTTTCACAATATATAAAAAAATTGGGCCAAATTTATTGTTGTCTTATTTTTTTATTCAAAAAAGTGATTTTTTTCCAAAAAAAGTGCGCTTGTAAGACCGCTGCGCAAATACGGTGTGACAAAAAGTATTGCAATGACCACTATTTTATTCTCTAGGGTGTTAGAAAAAAAATATATAATGTTTGGGGGTTTTAAGTAATTTTCTAGCAGAAAAAACTGTTTTAGTCTTGCAAACACCAAATCTGAAAAACACCTAAGGTCTGGAAGTGGTTAAGCTGGTCAACTGACTCAAAACAATTCTTTTCCAGGCAGTCCTTACATTGCTCTGCAAAATGCAAATGCTTCAGTGGATATAGTGCCAATATGGGAAACATATATACAATGTGTAGGAGAGCTACAAGTTCAGGTCTGGTCACTGACCTGGATTAAAACAGAAAAAGATATACAGTGCCTGTACGCATACAGTATATGTAGCATGCCAGCTTTAAAGTCCACTTATGTGCTGCCACATATACAGTATCTCACAAAAGTGAGTACATCCCCCACATTTTTTTTTCATTTTTTTATTATATCTTTTCATGTGACAACACTGAAGAAATACTTTGCTACAATGTAAGGTAGTGAATGTACCGCTTGTATAACAGTGTTAATTTCCTGTCCCTTCAAAATAACTCAACACAGGCCATTAATGTCTAAACTGGTGGCAACAAAAGTGAGTACACCCCTAAGTGAAAATGTCCAAATTCGCCCCAAATTCGCCATTTTCCCTCCCTGGTGTCATGTGACTCGTTAGTGTTACAAGGTCTCAGGTGTGAATGGGGAGCACGTGTGTTAAATTTGGTGTTATCGCTCTTACTCTCTTATACTGGTCACTGGAAGTTTAACATGACACCTCATGGCAAGAAAAAAAGAATTGTTGCTCTACATAAAGATGGCATAGGCTATAACAGCCGTCACTAAATGGCGGTCCGAGTCCGGACCGAGTGCCGCTTCTGCCCGGACCGCCAGTATAATCATTAATGTCCGCAGCTGTTTGTTTGCTGGGACCGCAAGTTTCCCCCAGTGACGCTGCGTGCGTGCGCCGGCTCCCCGATCCTCACCCCAGGTCTGAGATGAAAAGCTTGCATAGCCGCAAGTAGGGGCGTGACATGACGTGTGCGACCCGCCCCCTGCTGCTTGCGATTCCCGGTGTTCTGACGAGACAATTGGTCCTGACTCTTCTTGCTAGTAGGGGCGTGACGTCACGGTTGCGACCCGCCCCCTGCTACTCGCGGTTCCCGGGTCCTGTCTCCTTATCTTGCAGCTTCTGCCCCTTCTGTTGTGTCCTCATTCAAGGTATGTGGGCCACATGTTAGCTGGTATTTACTGCTGGGCATATTTTTTTTTATGTTAAGGGGCACTCTGATGGACAATTTTTTTTTTAAGGGGCACTCTGATGGACAAATTTTATTTTAAGGGGCACACTAATGGGTATATTTTTAATGAGCCCACTGATGGGCATATTTTGTTAAGGGGCACACCGATGGACACATTTTGTTGTGCCCATTAGAGTGTCCCTTAACATAAAATGTGCCCACCAGTGTGCACATTAAAAATATACCCATTAGCATGCCCCTTAAAATAAAATGTGCCCATCAGAGTGCCCCTTAAAATAACAGGTGTCCATCAGCATGACCCTTATTTTATGTTAAGGGGCACGCTGATGGGCATATTTTATGAGCAACACTGATGGGCACATTTTGAATTAAGGGGCACGTTTTGTTGTGCCCATCAGAGTGCTCCTAATATAAAATGTGTCCATCAGGGTGCCCTTTAACATAAAATGTGCCCATTAGCGTTTCCCTTAACATAAAATGTGCCCATCAGCGTGACCCTTATTTTATGTTAAGGGGGCCTCTGATGGGGCATCTGATGTAAGGAGGCACTCTGACGGGAATGCCTGATGTAAATTAGCACCGTGATGGGGACCCCTGATGTAAAGGGGCACTGTGATGGGGACGCCTGATGTAAAAGGGCACCGTGATGGGGACGCCTGATGTAAAGGGGCACCGTGATGGGGACGCCTGATGTAAAGGGGCACCGTGATGGGGACGCCTGATGTAAAGGGGCACCGTGATGGGGACGCCTGATGTAAAGGGGCACCGTGATGGGGACGCCTGATGTAAAGGGGCACCGTGATGGGGACAAATGGGGACTTGAGATTTGGACCTTGACCCAAACATTTTTTTAGTGACCGGACCTCCTTCAATTTTAATTCAAGACCCCTGGGCTATAAGAAGATTGCCAAGACTCTGAAACTGTGCTGCAGCTCGGTGGCCAAGACCATACAGCGGTTTAACAGGACAGGTTCCACTCAGAACAGGCCTTGTCATGGTCGACCAATGGAGTTGAGTGCACGTGCTTGGCGTTATATCCAGAGGTTGTCTTTGGGAAATAGACGTATGAGTGCTGCAGAGGTTGGAGGGGTGAGGGGTCAGCCTGTCAGCCTGACCATATGCTGCACACTTCATTAAATTCTGTCGTCCCAGAAGGAAGCCTCTTCTAAAGATGATGCGCAAGAAAGCCCACAAACAGTTTGCTGAAGACAAAGGACATGGATTACTGGAACCATGTCCTGTGGTCTGATGAGACCAAGATAAACTTATTTGGTTCGGATAGTGTCAAGCATGTGTGGTGGCAACCAGGAGAGGTGTACAAAGACAAGTGTGTCTTGTCTACAGTCAAGCATGGTGGTGGGAGTGTCATGGTCTGGGGCTGCATGAGTCTTGTCGGCTCTGGGGAGCTACAGTTCATTGAGGAACCATGAATGCCAACATATACTGTGACATACTGAAGCAGAGCATAAACCTGTCAGGGCACTAGTTCTATCGCCCACGGTTTCACACACATGCGCAGAAGAACGGCGCTAACGCGCACATCTATGCAGCGCGCGCGTTTGCGCGGCCCAGCGGCGCGACGGGTGTGTGGATGCGCGCACGGTTACGCACACGCGCACAGGCGCGCACGCACGCGGCTCCCTCGGAACCAATCAGAATCTTGACCGCCCTATTTAAACCTGTTTCTGACACATGACAGGTTGCTGGTTTATCATCAGCTCCTGTATGTGTTTCCTCTGCTTGACCTTGCCTTTGACCTGGATTGCCTGACTCCCCAATTGGATACCTGACCTCTGCTTCACTACGGATTGCTGCCCTCTCTAACCCTTGACCCCAGCTTGAATCTTGGACTTTGTTGCTCTCTCTGATCCCTGACCCCGGCTTGAACTTCGGACTCCGCTGCTCTCTCCGATTCCTGATCCCGGCTTGCACCTTGGACTTTGCTTGTTTCCTCAGCCTTTGTTCCCGGCCTGTCTTGGACTGGTCCCTTGCTGCCTGAGCATCCTGTGTTCCCGGATTCCTCACCTGCTCATCAAGTGACACCAGTAGCTTCCGGTGCTCCTCCTTACCTGGACTGCAACCCAGTTACCCACTCTTGGTACCGGTGCCTCCTGGTCCTTTCCCCCCTCTGTTCCCATCACCAGAGGGAGGTCAGCGCTGGTTCGCAAAGGTGAGCCATCCGCAGCATCTTGGCCTCGGTAAGTACGATCCCTGATAAAACCCCTCTGTTTGGAGACTGGGACGCAGGGCAGTATTCCAAACATGATAGCGACCCCAAACACACCTCCAAGACGACCACTGCCTTGCTAAAGAAGCTGAGGGTAAAGGTGATGGACTGGCCAAGCATGTCTCCAGACCTAAACCCTATTGAGCATCTGTGGGGAATCCTCAAACGGAAGGTGGAGGAGCGCAAGGTGTCTAACATCTACCAGCTCCGTGAAATTGTCATGGAGGAGTGGAAGAGGACTCCAGTGGCAATCTGTGAAGCTCTGGTGAACTCCATGCCCAAGAGGTTTAAGGCAGTGTTGGAAACTAATGGTGGCCACACAAAATATTGACACTTTGGGCCCAATTTGGACATTTTCATTTAGGGGTGTACTCACTTTTGTTGCCAGCGGTTTAGACATTAATGGCTTATTTTGAGGGGACAGCAAATTTACACTGTTATACAAGCTGTACACTCACTACTTTACATTGTAGCAAAATTTAATTTCTTCAGTGTTGTCACATGAAAAGATATAATAAAATATTTAAAAAAATGTGAGGGGTGTACTCAGTTTTGTGAGATACACCCAGCAGGAAGGGGTTAACAAGCAAAAGGGGCAATTAAGAGTTCATTGTCATTGTAAGGCAGGGGAAGGCAACCTCGGCCCTCCAGCTGTTATGAAACGACAAGCCCCATGAGACATTGCAAGACCCTTGCAATCGCAGACATGACTCCTAAAGGCAGAGGCATTTTGGGATTTGGAGTTTCACCACAGCTGGAGGGCCGAGGTTGCCTACCCCTGTTGTAAGGTTTTACATACACTTTAAGTTCATTGTATGCATAGTTCAGGTGTTGCATTTGTGTCATGTGATACATATACACCATCCGCAATCCTGCCAGCCAGTTCCTCACAACCCTTAAATGTTTGGGGTTCATGTTATGGGGAATGCAAAAAAATAAAGTGGAAGTAAACCCTCCTTACATCCAAGGAAGCTGACATCTTAGCCTCTTTTTGACCTGCAGTTGTTATGGTGCTGCACATGCGATCAGTTATGACACCGTCCATTTAATGGCTTGACAGATCAGTTGAGAGCACAAGCCACTGAGTCAGTTATCATTCATGGTATGCCTTGAATGTAACTATTTTGGGAAGTATTTAAGAGACATAAGGGGTAATGATATGTGTCAAGGAAAGGTGATAGCCGGGGGACATGATGTTCACAGTGAAATCCAAATCAGGCTCCTGAAACAAAACAAACGTACTAAACAAAGAGGTAATTCCTTACGGCAGAAGTGAAAATGAAAGGAAATTAAAATAGAAGTTGCTGCTGATAGCAACGATTCAGGATCATCATTTAGTTTGACCATATAAGGAAACGCCAAAACCTGGTTGTTTGCCATGGAAGAAAAATAAGATAACAAGTAGAACATTATACCCTAATTCAAATGATTTTAAAACATATACAAATAATAACACAAATATAATACTGTCTGTAGCACTACCCCCGAAGGAGCTTCTGATTTGTTTTGGGCGGCATGTTACCTGGTGTTTCTCTGAAGTCTAGGGGTGTTTAGTGAAAGTTGTAGTAACGGAATGTCCACGTCAGGTGTCTTTTTCCGTTCTCTTTATTACCCAGCCGGGTAAAAACAATAAACTTGGTGAAGAATAGAGGTTCAGAAGAAATTAAGATAGCAGATTCAGATGTCAGCAATAGGGAAACAGTCCTGCTCCCACGTGTAATGTCTCTTTCACCACTCCAGCCTGAGTGGGTGTAGTGCACCTGGGCAGGCCTCTCTCACCAGCCTGGAAGCCAGAATGTCACTTGAACCTTAGGAAATATCCCAATGGATAGTCAGGCCCCTATCGGAAAAACACCAGTCTCTCTTGGTACTTCTCAGGCAGACTCTCCACCGTACGGCCTCCTCCAACTGGACGGACAACCCAGGACCTTCTTAGGTGGGACCCAGTCGATTAATGAGTCCCCAAGCGGCAGATCAATTTTTCTGGGCCAACGTGGTCCCGAAGCCAGGGTCCTTGCATTGCACAGGCAACCCCGGGCCGAAAGGCCATTTGCCGGGGCGGCGTGAAGTGGCTACCCTAAAGGTGGGCGCCACACGAGGAGCGACCCAGGAAGATGGCGTCTGCCTCATAAATACTCTCTCCCAGCATGCACAGCGAGGACAAACCCTCCTGATAGGCTGCTGGGCAAGAGCACCCAATCCTTGACTCCACTGCTGCCACCTGCCGACCTGGGGCGAGATCAGCACCGCAGAAACAGAACGGACCCACAGCACAGCCAAAGCTAAGACAGAGACCCAAATTTGAACAAATGAACATGGTCAGAGTTGACTAACTCTCTGACCCCCTCTAAATTTAACATAGCACCGGTACTGGAAAGTAACCAGGCTCTACACACTCCCCCCACTTGAATAGACACTGTCCTCAGTGTCCGAACAACAGAATGGTGTTAACTCCTGAACACCTTATCTGGATCTGCTTTAACAGTACAGTAAAGGGAGGAAAGATAGAAGAGAATATAAAAATATAAAACATATTAACAATTCACACAATGGTACATTTTGACATAGCCATGCCTGTCTGTCTAGTCTGCCCCATTCTCCAACAGTCTTGTTAGATGATCAACAACCTGCAAAACAAAAATAGAAAAATATACACACAATATACATTATTTACAGTCGCTAAGGGTGACTGAGGCTGCACCTTTGCCAGTTTAAGGCGAAGCCTCCTTCCTCCCAAAGAGACATTTTCTAAAGGTAAGTGCTAAAACTTTCTCAAACTACAAGGGCCTAATGCCGCGTACACACGATAATTTTTCAGCATGAAAAAAACATAGTTTTTCAGAATGTCGAAAAAACGACGTTTTCCCAACTTCATCATTAAAACGATGTTGCCTACACACCATCGTTTTAAAAAAATGATCTAGCAAAGCCTGGTGACGTACAACACGTAGGACGGCACTATAAAGGGGATGTTCCATTCGCCTTTTGGGCTGCTTTAGCTGATTCCGTGTTAGTAAAAGACGATTCACGCTTTTTTGTCTGTTACAGCGTGATGAATGTGCTTACTCCATTATGAACGGTAGTTGTACCAGAACGAGCGCTCCAGTTTCATAACTTGCTTCTGAGCATGCGCAGGTTTTTTACGTCATTTTAGCCCACACACGATCGTTTTTAATGACATTTTTGAAAAACGTTTTTTTCATGCCGAAAAATGATCGTGTGTACGTGGCATAAGAGAAAATACTAAAGAATTGTCCTTTCTGCAAGAGTAAAGCTGCATAACACTACCCCTAGCGGTCAGTGCACTGGTATTACCACTATAGTGCAGCCCATACTCAAAAATAAAGCAATCAGGAGAAAAGAAAAAAAACATCCTTCTTCTTTTCCTTGTTGTGATGAAATCCGCAGGACCCTAATCTAACTAACTAACTAACTAACTAACATATTATTCCATCCCCCCAAAGTTCTTCACACTGCAGCCAAATGTGGATCAGGAGAAGGTATTGGACCTACAGGTAAAACCTGTGATCTGGCAAAGTGATAACGTCCTCTTTGGCATTCACTGTGGTAACTGAATACACCCGATCCACTCTTCCGGGACTCCTAATGACCACTCTGTCATGGTAGATGTATCGACCAGGGGCTCCAGTCGGTTAGGCAACCTTCAAACCTGTGGCCAAGGGTAACAAAAGTATAGTCCGTGCCACGAACAGCTTCTGGGACATTCAAGTACTCCCATATGGCATCCTTTCACCAATCCCCCCTTTTTTCAATCAGTGCCATAAGAGCTGGGGGCACATAGGGAAATTCCCACTCGTAGTCCAGAGCCACCTTCTTCATTACAATGCACTGAAGGTGAGCTAGCTTTGGCAGATTACGGGGGTGTCCTAGTCCCGCCATAACAATTGCATCTGGAGCTCTCCTTACAACAGGCGGTGCAACTGGTATTGGAGCAGTCTCCCTGGTATCACTAACTTTTGGCACTGTGACTCCCCAGGTTAGCCGTGGGAGATCTTCACGGGCCCATTTTTCCAGAGGTGAGCCAAGCAGGGACCACCGCCATACACACATTCTCAGTGGAAGCCTCCACTTTCACAGCAGAGTCACTTACTTCAGGTGACACAGTTGGAATGGCGGCCGATGACATGGAGATCGCAGTTGTAGAAGAAATAGAAATGACATCAGCATCAGCCGCAGCAGCAGCAGTAGTGGTGGTAGTAGTAGACCAGGGAACCTCTTCCTCCGCGATTACCGTTCCGGTGATCCAATCGACCAGCTACTCGCGAGGAGACTCCGTTGGTTGTTCCACTCGGAACAAATACTTTACCCTTTCGTCTTCCAGGACAGCCATGAGATATAGCTCCTCCCTCCGGGACAGGAAACACATTAACTCCAATCATAAAAGGCGGTCCTCCAGGCCTCTTCCTCAGTTTTTTTGTGTTTCCTGCCGGATGGGAAGGAGCACATTAGGAACGTTTTTTGTTTTTAGAAGAGGGCTGAACCTACCTTTTTTCTTTCCCAACAGCACACCTCTGGCCCTAGGGGTAGAGAGTGTAGCTGTACTCACCTCCGTCAGGACTCGGCGAGAGTTGGACCCCGGGTGACGGAGGAGCTCGGTCCCCCAAGCTGCAGCATCCCCTGGCAGCGGTAAGGCGAGAGACGCCAGCAGCCGCGTGCGGTGGAAGGATTCTTCCGGATTCGCCAGCGGGAGGCGGGGCTCCTGCGTTCCAAAGAGGGGAAGTGTCGTATTCCCCGGCGGAAGCGCGTCATCAGGGGGCGCCCGGAAACGTCGTTCCGGTTTCAAAAAAGGGCGCGGAGGTGCGGTGAGGGAACCCGGCGCTGGTGTGTGTGTTCGGAGCGCTGAACGAGGGCACCAAGAACCATGGAGGCAGCAGTGGCTCATTTGGATCCAGGTTCAACAGGCTCCGGTGCCTCTCAGGTAAGCTTGGTGACAGCACATGGCTTACGCTGGGGGGCGGGGGTCTTACTAGACCCAAGTACCCCCCCTTGGTGGTGAACCTAATGGTGGAGGGTGGGCACTTTCTAGGAACCTTCACAGTGGTGAATAGAGTTTTGGCCAGGTTATAATGAGGTCTATTTTTTTTTGTCTACTTTCTTTAAACAGGTTAAGGCCCATGACAAATCTCAGAACCAGCCTCCTAGAAAGAAATGTGCCGTATGTGGGACTAAGCTAAGCTCTAATTGGGAAAAGCCGTTATGTCCCGAGTGTGTCAATAGTTTGGTTAAAGATAATGCAGTAACCACTTGTCACCAGATTTTGTCATCTGTGAAGGATGAGATTTCATCTACTTTTCAGTCCTTTAAAGGTCTGATTGACAAGATGCAGGGTCCTCCCTCGTCCCTACCTAGAGCCTCTAGTGCTTCTTCTGTACCTCAAGTTCAGGAGGAAGAAGAGTGTAGGGAGAGGACTCCTAGATCAGTTGCTTCCTCCCAGGCAGGTTCAGCATCTGATTCAGAAGGGGAAGAGGATTCCTCCAGGGTGTCTAGATACAAGTTATCATTGGACGATGTTGGGGATCTTCTAAATGCTATTTATGAGACGTTAGAGATCCCAGAAGAACAGGTTCAGCTCTCTAAGCATGACCTCATGTATCAGGGAAATGCTAATAGAACCAGGGTTTTTCCGGTTCATAAATCTTTAATTGATACGATTCTGCGTGAATGGGAACAACCTGAGAAAAGACCATTCTTTTCGGGTAGCCTTAAAAGGAGATTCCCGTTTGAAGCGGATGTATCACATCCCTGGAACAAAGTTCCTAAGCTGGATGCCCCTTTAGCCAAAGTATCAAGAAAGACTGATCTGGCCTTTGACGATCTGGGTTCCCTTAAGGATCCAATGGACAAAAGGGGAGATTTGTTGTTAAAAAGAGCGTGGGATGCCTCCTCTATAGGTTTAAAGCCAGCCCTCGCGGCTACTTGTGTAGCTAGAAATTTGGAGTGTTGGCTCGCTCAACTTCAAGCACACATTTTAGCTGGTACCTCCAGACAGGAGCTTCTAAAATCCTTTCCGCTCTTAATTAAAGCAGTAGGATTCCTAGCAGATGCCTCAGAGGAATCAGTGAGGTTAGCGGCCAGGTCAGCAGCTCTGGTTAATGCAGCCAGAAGATCTGTATGGCTAAAGACTTGGGCTGGCGATGCCGCCTCCAAATTGAAATTATGCGGATTACCGTTTTCAGGAGACCACTTGTTCGGGGCCGGCCTCCAGGAGGCATTGGAGCGAACTCAAGACAGAAAAAAGGCCTTTCCTGAAAAGAAGAAAAAGACAGAAGGAAAGGGTTTTTTTCGAGGCTTCAAGGGATCAGGTTTTTGGCAGAACCAAAAGAAAGAGGGTCAGCCCAAAAAGCATTGGACAGGTCAGAAGGGTCGTGGAAGAGGAGGAATCTTGTTCAATCCTCCTCAATCCACCCCAAAGACCCAGTGACGCCTGGGTCCCGGTGGGAGGAAGGTTGGGGCAGTTCCTCCCACAATGGACCAAGACAACCTCAAGCCCGTTCATATTAGATCTGATAAAGTTCGGGTACAAGCTGGAGTTAACGTCACTGCCTCACCTGAGCTTTATGGTTACTCAGCCGCCCAGGGACAGGGCAAAGGCAGAAGCCTTGTTCCTGTCTCTGGGAGAGTTAGTGGATCAAAGAGTCCTAATTCAGGTCCCCCAGGAGGAGCAGGGACAAGGGGTATACTCCCATGTCTTTATAGTAAAAAAACCATCGGGAAAATTCAGGATGATCCTGAACCTCCGACCTCTGAACAAATTTGTGAAGTACAAAAGGTTCAGGATGGAGTCGATCTTTACGGTAACAAGATGTCTGTTCCCAGGGTGTTACATGGCAACCCTGGATCTCAGGGATGCTTACCTGCATATTCCCATACACCCAGATTACCAAAGATTTCTCAGGGTGGCTGTAAAGGTAGATGCAAGGATCCAACATTTCCAATTCCAAGCCCTCCCCTTTGGGCTATCCTCATCTCCGAGAATCTTTACGAAGGTTCTAGCAGAGGCCCTTGCCCCTCTAAGAGACAAAGCGATCACTGTGATCCCATATCTGGACGATCTGCTGTTCGTTGCAGGATCAGTTCAACAGCTAGAGAAAGATCTGCAGATAGCACAGGATTTTCTCTCCTCACTCGGATGGATTATCAACCGAGACAAGTCACAGTTGATTCCATCCCAGGAGGTAGTGTACCTAGGGTACAGGATCTCTTCGGTAGAGAAAAAGATTTATCTCCCCGAAGAGAAAATTGCCAAAGTGAATCAAGCAGTAGCCCTGTTACAGTCCAATCAGCCGACTTCGGTCAGGGAAGTGATGAGGGTGCTGGGATTCATGACATCATGTTTTCCAGCAGTTCCTTGGGCAAGGTTTCACCAACGTCCTTTACAGGAACTTATGCTTCGTCTCTGGAGTGGTCAGAGCCAGGACTTAGAAGTACCGATCCTAATCTCGGACAGAGTAAAAAAGACACTGTGGTGGTGGCGAACACACCACAATCTGAGCAAAGGTCTAGATTGGACCTTCCCTGTGGAAAGAATAGTAACTACAGACGCCAGTGCCTGGGGGTGGGGAGCCCACTTGGAAGAGGAAGTAGCTCAGGGAGCTTGGTCTCCCTCAGAAGCAGGCCGCTCTTCAAACCAAAGGGAGCTCTTGGCGATCCTAAGGACGATCGAGTCGTTTCAGAGAAGCATAGTAGGAAGGCACCTGCAAGTTCGCACAGACAACGCAGCGGCTGTTGCGTACTTGAACAAGCAGGGAGGGACAAGAAGTCCTGCTCTTCAGGAGATTTCCAGCAGGATCCTCTCCTGGGCGGAAGTCAACTTGTCTTCGCTAACAGCTGTCCACCTAAAGGGCACTCAGAATTTTTTGGCAGATTACTTAAGTCGCCAGCCATTAAGGCAGGACGAGTGGTCCCTGAACGAGGAGGTGTTCTCTCAGATAACACAGAGATGGGGTCTTCCAGAGGTAGATCTTTTTGCTTCCGAACAGAACAGGAAGGTAACCCAGTTCTTTTCAATACACCCAAGAGACCAGGCCTTAAGGATAGATGCCTTTTCCGGTCCTTGGAGGTTCAACATCTGCTACGCTTTCCCTCCAGTGAGGATGATTGCAGCAGTACTTCAAAAATTCCGGACGGAAGAAACAGATCTAATTTTAATCACGCCTTTTTGGCCAAAGAGACCCTGGTTTGCAATTTTGAAGAAACTGAGTGTTCTCCCCCCATTTCACCTTCCAGTCCGGAAGGATTTGATTTCACAGGGTCCAATTCTGCACCCACAGGTAGACAGACTAAACCTAACTGCGTGGTTTCTGAGGAACAGTTATTAAGAGCGCAGGGTTTCTCTGAAAGGGTCATAAAGACCTTGTTGCAGTGCAGGAAGCCAGTAACAAGGGCAATTTATGCAAAATACTGGAAGAGATTCTGTTCGTGGTTGAAAGAACAGGGTTTGGACCAACCTGGGATTCCAGCTATCTTAGACTTCTTGCAAGTTGGCGTGGAATTAGGGCTCTCCCCTAGCACCTTAAAAGTACAGGTGGCAGCTCTTAGTATCTTTTTACAGGATTCCCTACAGCAGAACCCATTTGTTAAAAGTTTTTTCAAAGCATTGTCAAGATCAAAGCCAGCAAGAGTAACAGCCTGTCCTTCCTGGGATCTTTCTTTGGTGCTTAAGGCACTGTCAAAGAGTCCATTTGAACCTCTGGAGGAATCCGTCCTTAAATGGGTTACACTTAAGACAGTACTTTTGGTAGCAGTCACTTCAGCCAGACGGATGAGTGAGCTTCAGGCTCTTTCCATTAAGGAACCATTTTTGATGATTTTTGAGGATAGGATTATTTTGAAAACAGATCCCAGTTTTCTCCCAAAAGTAGTATCCAAATTTCACAGGACACAGGACATTGTCCTACCTTCTTTTTGTTCCACCTCAAGCTCTGAGGTAGCATCCCCAAATTCACTAGATGTTAGGAGATGCCTCTTAATTTATTTAGAAGCTTCCAAGTTTTTTAGGAAGTCTGATTCTCTTTTTGTGAATTTTTCGGGAAATAAAAAGGGACAAAAAGCGTCTAAATCTTCCATTGCTAGATGGATCAGGATGGCAATAGGAAAGGCTTATGAGTTACAGGGCAAACAGGCCCCGTTTGTTAAGGCACACTCAACTAGAGCTGTTTCGAGTTCATGGGCAGAGAGGGCCGGTGCTTCTCCAGAAGAGATTTGCAAGGCGGCAACGTGGTCAAGTTATACTACTTTCGCCAAGCACTATCGCCTGGATTTGATGTCTGAGAAGGATCAGGCATTTGGCAGAAGGGTCCTCCAAGCAGTAGCCCCACCCTGATAAGTAAGTTTCTTGCCAATCATCTCATGGCTGTCCTGGAAGACGAAAGGGTAAAACCGGAGTTAGGCTTACCGGTAACTCTTTTTCCAGGAGTCTTCCAGGACAGCCTGGCTTCCCACCCGGTGTTTATATTATTAACTGGAAGTGGATGTATGTACTGACGGTGTGTTAGTAATTTTATGTCTTTCAGAGCCTTCAGGAATTCTTGGTAATACTGAGGAAGAGGCCTGGAGGACCGCCTTTTATGATTGGAGTTAATGTGTTTCCTGTCCCGGAGGGAGGAGCTATATCTCATGGCTGTCCTGGAAGACTCCTGGAAAAAGAGTTACCGGTAAGCCTAACTCCGGTTTTCTGCACTTTTTGCACCGAGCAAAGGGCAGGATCCGGACAGCAAGCTCCGCACATCGGGGGCAGGACATTCCAAGGGCCTCCACGCTGCCACTGGTAAACAGCACAAACCGCCCCTGCGTCCCCATTCAGATCCCAGTATCAGTCAGGGAGGCTCCAGTGACAGCAGACATCGGTGGATTGACTCCCACCGTAGACATCGGAGGCCTCAATCTTTCAAGCGATCTTCTCTCGTGGGCGGGCAATCACTCTGTCCTTTGGCGCCAAACTCACCCTACGTCCCACGCAGGAGTTAGTAACTCCTACCACTTTGAGTTATTTTCTGGGCACGTTGCAGGCACACGTCACTCCGCTGCACATGCCCTCAGACCTTAACTACCTGAAGTTAACTCTTTCCTCACCAGCACAGTCCAACACCACGACAATTCCTGGCTCTTAATGGCGGAATACATTTCCGAAGTAGTTGCCTGAGGTAACAGACAATCCCGGACGAGCCCCCATGTGTAGCACTACCCCCAAAGGAGCTCCAGAACAGAACTTACCCACAGCACAGCCAAAGGTGAGACAGAGACCCAAATTTGAACAAATCAACATGGTCAGAGTTGACTAATTCTCTGACCCCCTCTAAATTTAACATAGAACCGGTACTGGAAAGTAACCAGGCGCTACACTGTCCTTATAACTTTATAACTGGGTAATCCTGAGAATAACATGGTCTGTCCCTTTGTATCTGCACATTTTTTGTCCAGTGTTTGTTTTTATAGGGGCAGCCATGGTTATCACACAAGCAGGACTTCAGATGTGTGTGCCTTTTATTCATCTACATAAGGCTAAATTAACACTAGTGGCAGCCCTTGCCAGATTGCTTTTCATAGGCATTAGACAGAGACCTTTTTTAACCCTGTGAATGTTGCACCATTACGCCGCGCCTGCATGCATTGCATGTGGTTGCAGAGTGGTTGCCCAGGGGTCTAATTCACTTCAGTGAACCCAAAAGGGGGATAATATTTGATGTGGTTGTGCAGAAAAACATTGCAGCTGTTTTACATGTACAACCCTGTCCTGCTGCCTTTGCAGCCTAGGTGTTTGGACAAGCGACATTCAAAATATGACTCAATTGTATATTTGTATTGCCTCCAACCAATAAGAACTAGTAGTTAACAGTGCATTTTGATTTCTTTAAGCTCAAATGACATGTCTGACAAGACCAACAGGTGTTTTCTGTACATGGACATTTTAGTTTTTTTGGGCTTAGACGTGCTTTAACCATCTTGTGAATGGATTTGTTTATGATGGCTAAATGGTTAGCAATTGTCTTGTATTATTGATGTATTTGGTTCTCTTTCCAATGCTATGTGGTTGAAGCTTGTTCTTGATGTGGATTTTCTCTGATTTCTGTCCATAATCAAAAACATCATTGGTAAGGGGACATAAAATAATACACTTTTCTAGTGCAGGACAGTCTATAGAAGATGTGGCCCATGTATCGATACAGGAAACGTACACATTTATAAATAATAACCTAAACTGTAGGGTGACCAGACATCCCCGGTTTCAGGGGACAGTCCCCAGATTAAGGACACTGTCCCCGGACCAAGTCTGTCCCCAGTTTTGTCCCCGGATTGGATTTGAACAGGGGTTGGGGCAATTTCAAACACAGCCAGTGCAGAATAAAATATCTGAATTACACACCCCCGTTCCGGCGCTCCTACTAGCTTAGGGGGTGTATTTTTTCCATTATCTGTGCCCCTTTCTGATGATCATGTGCTGGTCAGAGCGGAGGGAATATTTCTTCAGTTTCGGGTGCATGCCCATTCAGCTCCGCTCGCATGTTCTTCTGCCTTGGCCAGCCGCCTGCTGGCTTATCTCCTTGCCTTCCCTTGCTGAGTGATCTTCCTCCGCACCCCACCCAGTAGTAGCCGGGGCCTGGAGAGTAAGACTTGACAGGCTGTAAGGCGGGGGTGACAGGCAGAGAGTCGCTGATTGCTGCCATTACTAGTGTAGCGCCTGTGTACTTTCTGTACAGGTGCTATTCTAAATTTAAGGGGGATGAGAGAGTTAGTTAGCTCTCATCCAAGTGATTTGTACAAATTGGGCCCCTGTTTCAGCTGGGCTGTACTGTCGGTTCATTCTGTGTTCCTGAGGTGCTTTTCCACCCTGGGGGAAGCAGGTGGCAGCAGTGGGGACCAGGCTGCGGTGCCTCTTGCCAGCAGCCAATGAGGAGGGGTTTTTCCCTCGCGGGGCATGCTGGGGGAAGGTACTTCTGGAGCAGACGCCTTTGGGCGGGAGTCTTGTTCAGGGTGACCACACATCACGGCTCCCCGGCGATATGGCCTACCAGGCCGGGGTGCGCGTGCCACGCGGTGTTCCTGGTCCCGGGACCATTTCGGCCCGGAACATTTAGAGCTGTAGCGGGGCCCCAGTGATCGACTGGGCCCCAAACTCTGAGGAGATCCCAAGCGAGATAGCTGTTCGGTGGGGAGTCCATCTGAGGAGCACCAATGAGAGGCTGGCGGTCCAACAGGGCCTAGACAATCCACCGGGGATCGAGGTAACCAAACACTGATGGGGTGGAAGTTAGCCACCTGTCAGTCGGGAACCTAATTGAAACTACTTGAGCGAGATCCAGGCCCGAAGAAGTTTACTGAGGAGAATAGTCTCCATAACCTAAGTTCTGAGGCCAGGTCTGTGGCAGAGACCTGTTTCCCTTTAAAGTTCCGAGTGATATCCTGGCTGCCAGGTCGGTGTGAGAGGCCTGTCCAGATACACTATACCCACTCCGGCTGGAGTGGCGACGAAGGTGAAGTGTCGTTAGGCCTGATTCTGCTACTTCTTCTCCTCATCTATCTCTGCAATCTACCTCAAGTTTGTATTTTACCATGTCGGGTAAAATAAAGCACAAGAAAAGACACCTGCTGTTTGGACATTCCATCATTACTGCTCTCATCATCTACCCCTAGACGCTCACAGAGGTAACAGGCCATCCCAATCTATAACCAGCGGCTCCTTCGGGGGTGAGCGCTACACTAGTAAAAAAAAATATGTCCCCGGATTTCATTTAAAAAATCTGGTCACCTTACTAAACTGGTCATATATTGCTTGAATTTTGGCCAATTCCTGCTGGCTCAAATGAAAGTTGAGCAGCGTATGATCCTGCCTGGCACTGCTCCATTCTACAAAGATCTAAGAATCGGATTATCTCTCTTGTAGCTGTTCATTCTGACTACAGTAGGGGGCGGTGTGGTATGTTATTCAGTGCATCACGCAGCTCCCTGTTTTTGTAGAATCTTTAATTGAAGTGCACAAAAGTGACACTTCGTTCATGTTGCTCTACAGCAGCGTGATGTGCTGTACTGCTGTACAGGGACATGCATTGCTGTATGGTGTGCTGCGATAAAATGCAGCATGTCTGCTCTGGGCTGTGTTGCAGTGTCAATAGGACTCACAGAAAACGATTGTCCTAGCTGTAACAGTTCAGTAAAATGTTGGTCACCACACATAGGGGTTGATTTACTAAAGGCAAATAGATTGTGCACTCTGCAAGAGCAGTTGCTCCAGAGTATAGTAAATGAGCAGAAGTTCTTCTGACTTCTATCATCCAATCATGTGAAAGCAAAAATGTTTTTTTGATTTTTCTTGCTCGGGTATTCTTTTCAAAGTAAAACTTTACTACCTTTACTAAGCTCAGGAGCAATTGCACTTGCAGGGTGCAACTGCTCATTGCAAAGTGTGTAATCTATTTGCCTTTAGTAAATCCACCACGCTAGTGCAATAGCCTAGCAGGGGGTATATCTTTCATCCATCTGCGCTGTTAGCATGGATGGAGAATCTACATGTGGTGGGCCAGATTCAGGTACCTTGCGCGTATCTCTGCGGCGGCGTAATGTATCCGATTTACGTTACGCCGCCGGAAGTTTTTCTGGCAAGTGCTTTATTCACAAAGCACTTGCCTGTAAAGTTGCGGCGGCGTAGCGTAAATCACCTGGCAGAATTCAAATTCGGCGAGTAGGGGGCGTGTATCATTTAAATGAAGCGCGTCCCCGCACCGAACGAACTGCGCATGCGCCGTCCCTAAAATATCCCAGTGTGCATTGCTCCAAATGACGTCGCAAGGACGTCATTGGTTTCGATGTGAACGTAAATGACGTCCAGCCCCATTCACTGACGACTTACGCAAACGACGTAACTTTTTAAAATTTCGACGCTGGAACGACGGCCATACTTAACATTGGCTGCGCCTCATATAGCAGGGGCAACTATACGCCGGGAAAAGCCTAAAGTAAACGTCGTAACTTTACTGCGTCGGCCGCGCGTACGTTCGGGAATTCGCGTATATCGCTAATTTGCATACTCTACGCGGAAATCGACGGAAGCGACACCTAGCGGGAAAAAAAAAATTGCAGTTTAGATCCGACGCCAATTACGCCTGTTGGATCTAATGGATATCTATGCGTAACTGATTCTAAGAATCAGTCGCATAGATACGACGGGCCAGATTAGGACTTACGACGGCGTACATGGCGCTGCGCCTTCGTAAGTTCTTTGTGAATCTGGCCCACTGTATCTACTCAGCTTTATGCTATGCTGGTGAGTGGCTTATGTTTCTGTCCAGAAGCAAAGAAATATCTGCTAATAAATTGACATAAATTATAAACCAGTATAGCATGTTTATAGATGTGTGTATACACCTCAGACATACGTATGTATTTATGTAAGGGTAAATTCACTCTTGTCCTTTTATACTAATGGCATGAGGGTTTGATGAACTGTTCTTATTGCTATTCATCTCTCGGCTGGCATCTGTTATGCATAACATGAATGCAAGTTGCCATAAGCATCATTGATTCACGTAATTGCTGAGTGAAACCTATGCACCGTCCTTACTATTCTGCGAGAAGAGATAATGTTGTATTCCAAGCAGCTGCCAGAGGGATTGATGCTTTTCTATATTGCATATACTTACCATTCAGGGCCATGTACTGCAATAAAATAATAAATGGTACCTTAGCACATGCTCTTCCTTCTTCTGTATTATGCAGGTGTTAAACTGAACACTGGTAAAAAAGAAAAAAAACTATCCAAGTACGGTACATATTTTAAAAGTATCTTCTATTGCTCTCAGCCTTCTCCAAATTTTTTAGCTTTTTTTGCTGCTGTGATCCGACTCCCTGTTAGGCCTCGTACACACGATAGGATAGCCAGAGGACAACGGTCTGAAGGACCGTTGTCTTAGGTTAACCGATGAAGCTGACTGATGGTCCGTCACGCCTACACACCATAGGTTAAATAACCGATTGTGTCAGAACGCGGTGACGTAAAACACAACGACGTGCTGAAAAAAACGAAGTTCAATGCTTCCAAGCATGCGTCGATATGATTCTGAGCATGCGCGGGTTTATAACCGATGCTTTTGCATACTAACGATCGGTTTTGACCTATCGGTTAGGCGTCGATCGGTTACATTTTAAAGCAAGTTCCTATTTTTTTAACCAAAGATTAAATAACCTATGGGGCCCACACACGATCGGTTTTGACCGATGAAAACGGTCCTTCAGACCGTTGTCCTCTGGCTATCATATCGTGTGTACGCGGCCTAAGAGAGGTGGCTAATTTCTTCCTGGGCCCACTGTGTGTAGTAATGTAGCCCCCTCTCCTGCTTGCTGCCAAGATGGACCATGAACTATAGACTATGGGCCAGATTCAGGTACATTTACGTTGCGCAGCGGCGGCGTAACGTATCCCATTTACGTTACACCGCCGCAGGTTTACAGCGTAAGTGCCTGATTCACAAAGCTCTTACCTGTACAATTGCGGCGGTGTAACGTAAATCCGCTCGGCGCAAGCCCGCCTAATTCAAATGGGGCGGGCACCATTTAAATTAGGCGCGTTCCCGCGCCGAACGTTCTGCGCATGCTCCGTTAGGAAATTTCCCGACGTGCTTTGCGCGAAATTACGGCACCCCAACGTTTTTTTTGAGCGGCGACGTGCGTTACGTCGTTTTGTATTCCCGGACGTCTTACGCAAAAAAAAAAATTCGTCTCGGGAACGACGGCCATGTTAACATGGCTGTTCTAAAGATAAGCCATGAAAAAGCAGGCCTAAGTTTGCGAC
Organism: Rana temporaria; assembly: GCF_905171775.1. Classification (NCBI taxonomy): domain Eukaryota; kingdom Metazoa; phylum Chordata; class Amphibia; order Anura; family Ranidae; genus Rana; species Rana temporaria. The sequence continues at coordinate 524,666,300 of NC_053489.1, forward strand.
GGGAAAAACCGACTAGCGACGACGTAAGAGATTGTGACGAACGCGCGTATCTTCGTGGATCGCCGTAACAAGTCATTTGCATATTCTACGCCGACCGCAATGGAATCGCCACCTAGCGGCCGGCCTAGAATTGCATCCTAAGATCCGACGGTGTAAGTCAATTACACCTGTCGGATCTTAGAGCTATCTATGCGTAACTGATTCTATGAATCAGTCGCATAGTTACGACGGGCGGATCACAGAGATACGACGGCGTATCAGGAGATACGCCGTCGTATCTCTTTTCTGAATCTGGCCCAATGAGATTTGTAGTGTGCATAGAGCAGTGCACATGACCGCAAATAATATGCACTGCTCTGGAATCTAGAAATCACTAAAGTAGACACTGCAACTCCAGTGATCTCCACTTGCTTCTGGGTCCTGTGCTGAGTGGCCAGCCTGATGCATTCTGAACACTGCAGACCACTCTGCATTGCACCCAGAAGCATGTGAAGATCACTGAAGTCGCTAATGAAGGCCCGGATTCACGTAGAATCGCGTATCTTTGTGCGGGCGTAACGTATCCTATTTACGTTACGGCTCCGCAACTTTGACAGGCAAGTGCTGTATTCTCAAACCAAAGTTGCGGCGGCGTAGCGTAAATAGGCCGGCGTAAGCCCGCCTAATTCCAATGTGGTAGATGTGGGCGTGTGTTATGTAAATTTTATGTGACCCCGCGTAAATGATGCTTTTTACAAACGGCACATGCGCCGTCCGTGAAAGTATCCCAGTGCGCATGCTTCTTAACCCGCAAGAAGCCAATGCTTTCATCGTGAACGTAAATGACGCCCAGCATTCGCAAACGACTTACGCAAACGACGTAAAATTTTCAAAATTCGACGCCGGAACGACGTCCATACTTAACATTGGTACGCCTCATCTACGCCTCATATAGCAGGGGTAACTTTACGCCGGGAAAAGCCTAACGTAAACGGCTTATCTGTACTGCGTCGGCCGGGCCTACGTTTGTGAATTGGCGTATCTAGATGATTTACATATTTCTAGGGGTAAATCAGCGTACACGCCCCTAGTAGCCAGCGTAAATATGCAGTTAAGATACGACGGCGTAAGAGACTTCTAAGAATCAGGCGCATTGATACGACGGCTCGGACTCAAAACTCGTACGTGAATCCGGGCCGAAATGTCTACTTCAGTGATTTTCAGCTTTCAATGGCATTGCCTAGGTATGCTATATGATATGCATTATTACATTGGCTCAGGCTGGTTCAATCTCAAATTCTTCCTTAAAGTGGATGTAAACCCATTTTTTTTTTTTATGTCACAATGTAGGGTATAAGATTTCATATCATCTGTGCCCAGTCTTGCCACACAGAGTTAATCCAGCTCTGAGCAATTCTCTTTTATTGTTCAGTGCAATAAAACAGACTTACAGAGAAAAACCTTAGTGCGTTCCGCCCCATTGCTGTGAGTGGCAGGTTATTTACATATCTCATGCACTAGCCTGGAGACAGGCACATCCTGTGTAAAACGTTCACAATTCACATCCCTCTCCCCTCCCCTCCCCTCCTCTCCTCTCCTCTTCTATACAGCTCTCCTGAGATTGGCTGCATTTACTGTGTTTTGACTGGATGTTTCTCATCATGGGTGGGGTGTGATCCACAGTTCAGTGTGATGAGGAAATGCATGTAGATTGCAGTAGAAACAAAGAACAGAAAGCAGAATATACACAGACAAGTGATCTGATTTAGGTTAGATGTATCTAGTGATAGCTGGGCAAAATTGCAGTGTGTGTGTGTCTGAGGTCACCTGATCACAGTTGCAACATCAGGTTATTAACATATCTCATGCACTAGCCTGGAGACAGGCATTATTTTTTATTTCCCACCCTCACTGCTTTTCTGAAGTCATGTGGTTACTTTTCTGCATTTTGACTGGATGTTAGTGATCATAGCAGAATTTAGTGTAAGGAATACACAGGAAAAGAATGCATGTTGACAAGGGGAGTGTAGAGGTGGGCGGGGAGTTGTCTCCCTACACTGTGTGTATCAATAGAAACACACAGCCTTATGTAGTGCTACCCCCTCAGGAGCCGCTGATTATTGTTGGGATCTACTCTCTTGGTTTGGCTCACCCCTATTTAACCAGCTCGAACCCTCCCTTGACACATCAGAAGTCTGGTGGGTAAGGTATTGTGACCTCTGCTGGGCTGGGGGTCACAATAGCAGGCACACAATATACAGTGACAATAAAAAATAGTATTACCTGCTTTCATGGAAGGTCCCTCCAGACGAGAAAATACACTTCACACAGTGATTATATTTAAATAAGAAGGATAAGTTTACTTTACGTGAACTTGAAGAACAAGCATAAGTTTAAATCACAACAAACAACTGTTAGACAATATCTCACTATGATTCCGCAAGGGCCCTTGCAGAAATCAGCAATTAATATCAATGTTAAGAAGGGTTAAACTAAAGAATAGTACTATTCTCTTAAACTAAGGAAGGCAGTCTATGCTCGCGAGCAGTTCTGCAGAACAGTTAATGTCCACGTTGCGGCCGGTAGGTGCACATTAAATTTGTAATCCACAAGTGGCAATTAGTGAAAGAAGTTACACAACAAAGTATCTGGAACAGCAAAAGTTGGTGAACTGATCGCTCGTCAGCGTCTGTCACTTATAAAACACCTGAAGAGTTAACTGGGCCTCTAGGTTTCAGCTGGAGGCCAAACACGTGTCTACGGCCTGTGGGGTGGCTCTGAGGTGTCTGTCTAGGTGGAAGTTCAGAGGCTAAGCATGTGCTCTCTCACCCAACAGGCTGATCCACCTGAGTTCTCCTCAGAAGGTGCATTAGTAAAACACTGCTCCACAGCACAAAAGGGGTCCCGGACATAGGCGTGCGCACAGGGTGTGCCAGGTGTGCCTGGGCACACCCTAATGACCCTGTGCTGGGCAGATTCCCCCTGCTACTTGGCTGCAGAGAAAGCTGAACTGGGGAATCTCTGTCTTCAGTCCCTTTCTCTGTCTCAAAAGCAAGACATCAGGGGTCTGTTTAGACCCCTGATATTTCACCTAGGCCCCCATTGGGCTCCAGAAAAAAAATTAAATAAAAAATTTAATAATATTGTAAAAAACTGAATATATTGTAAAAAAAATTATAAAATTGTAAAAAAGTAACAATAAAAAAATATAAAAAATAAACTGACACCAGTCTCTGCCCTTTCCACATCGTCCACTGCTCTACCGAGACTGTCCATTGCCCTATTGCTTTGGGGTGCGCACCCTAATGCAATAGGCTGTGCACACCTATGGTCCCGGACGAGGGTGCTCCACTGTTTCAGTTGTCAGCTGGGCTGCCTCTTCGATCTCCGGGGACACGGGCTGGATGCTGGTCTCTCGGGGAATTTAGGCCCAGGCTTCTGGCCTAATCGCACGGCTGGGTTTTGTCAGCAGCTCCGCAGAGGAGAAGATGCAGGTCCCGAGAGGCCGAAATCAGCCGCGCCCTTTCTTTAAGTAACCTCCCCCATAAGTCTGTGCGGAGGTGTCACATGTTCCGATGCCGCAGGGCATTGTGGGATGTGTAGTCTGTTTCTTCTAAGAGTCAATGGAGTCCATATCTCCCACTACTTGCAATCCCACAATGCATAACTCCTTAAAGGTAACTTACATATTTACAAGCGTGAATAAATGTCCAGTGGGGACGGCCTGTCATTAGCTTCTGACAGGACGACCCCGCTACACTTATAGTATGGAATGGAAAGATAGGATGGAAAGATACTCTGCTCCTCCCTTCTCCCTCCCTCCCTTTTCCAAGCTAGCAGACCACTTTGAGACAGCAGTGTCCACTGTTAAAGTGCCCCTAATAAATCCTTATTCTTCAAAAAATATTCCATGCACATCCACTACTTAAAGTGGATGTAAACCCACTCTCATCCTTTTTAAACTACTGCCATAGTGCCTCCTGCATGTATCCTTACCTGTCAAATGTTTCCCCTTTGTCTGTTATGAGACCTGAAAAACTGCAGATTCTGTGGGTGGGTCTGTTGTCCTGAGCTCAGTGGGTGGAATCGTGATGTCAGTACACTCTACACTCCCCTTGTGCACATGCATTTTGTCCTGTGCAATTCTTACACTGAACTTCTGCTATGATCACTAACATCCAGTCAAAAACCAGAAAAGTCACCATATGACTTCACAACAACAAAGGCATGGGGAATGCCCAGGAAAAAAACCAAGCCTACTTACCGACAAGCTTGCAGACACCAATTAACCTGTCTAACAGTATGTGTTAAAAAAAGGGGTTTTGTGCGAACGCATTTGCAAACGCATGCCTGAGCCACAGAGCCACATCACAGCACCCTGGAATCTTTGGTTCTAACACTCAACTATGAGTGTCCCCACCATATGACTTCAGCATGTCCAATCATGCTGAGGTGTGGAGCAGCCAATCCTGGGAGAGCTGGAGAAGAAAGGAGGAGGGGATCTGAAGTACACAGAATGTCTCTCTCAGGCTCGTGCATGAGATACGTAAATCACCTGTCACTCACAGCAAGGGGGCAGAACTCAAGCCTCGTACACACGGGCAAGAATCTCGTCAGGAAAAAAACGTTGTTTTTCCTGATGAGATTCTTGGCAAGAATCTCTTGCCGCCCGAGTGTACAGCCATGGCCAAAAGTTTTGAGAATGACACAAATACTAATTTTCACAAAGTCTGCTGCCTCAGTTTTTGAGATGGGAAATTGCATATACTCCAGAATGTTATGAAGAGTGATCAGACGAATTGCAATTAATTGCAAAGTTCCTCTTTGCCATGAAAATTAACTTAATCCCATAAAAAAAATTCCACTGCATTTGTGAAGAAGGCTTCAGGGTGCCCAAGAAAGTCCAGCAAGCGCCAGGACTGTCTCCTAAAGAGGATTCAGCTGCGGTATTGGAGTGCCACCAGTGCAGAGCTTGCTCAGGAAGGGCAGCAGGCAGGTGTGAGCGCATCTGCACGCACAGTGAGGCGAAGACTTTTGGAAGATGGCCTGGTGTCAAGAAGGGCAGCAAAGAAGCCACTTCTCTCCAAAAAAACCATCAGGGACAGATTGATCTTCTGCAGAAAATATGGTGAATAGACTGCTGAGGACTGGGGCAAAGTCATATTCTCCGATGAAGCCTCTTTCCGATTGTTTGGGGCATCAGAAAAAAAGCTTGTCCGGAGAAGAAAAGGTGAGCGCTACCATCAGTCCTGTGTCATGCCAACAGTAAAGCATCCTGAGATCATTCATGTGTGGGGTTGCTTCTCATCCAAGGGAGTGGGCTCACTCACAATTTTGCCCAAAAACACAGCCATGAATAAAGAATGGTACCAAAACACCCTCCAACAGCAACTTCTTCCAACAATCCAACAACAGTTTGGTGAAGAACAATGCATTTTCCAGCACGATGGAGCACCGTGCCACAAGGCAAAAGTGATAACTAAGTGGCTCGGGGACCAAAACGTTGACATTTTGGGTCCATGGCCTGGAAAATCCCCAGATCTTAATCCCATTGAGAACTTGTGGTCAATCCTCAAGAGGCGGGTGGACAAACAAAAACCCACTAATTCTGTCAAACTCCAAGAAGTGATTATGAAAGAATGGGTTGCTATCAGTCAGGAATTGGCCCAGAAGTTGATTGAGAGCATGCCCAGTCGAATTGCAGAGGTCCTGAAAAAGAAGGGCCAACACTGCAAATACTGACTCTTTGCATAAATGTCATGTAATTGTCGATAAAAGCCTTTGAAATGTATGAAGTGCGTGTAATTATATTTCACTACATCACAGAAACAACTGAAACAAAGATCTAAAAGCAGTTTAGCAGCAAACTTTGGGAAAACTAATATGTGTGTCATTCTCAAAACTTTTGGCCACAACTGTACACACACTCATTTCAAAAGAACCATGGTTCTTTTGAAAGGCAAGAACGCGGTGACGTCATTACGTATGATGAACATGCGCTAGTCACATTCGATGCCCTCACTTGATTCACCCTACCTATGCCGTGGAAGCTACCGCGCATGCGTCAAAGTCATTTCGAGCATGCGCAGGTTTCCACGGCGACAGGTAAGTATACAGACGCTCGGGTTTCTCATCGGGAAAAAGGCCGTCAAGAATCTTGACTAGAAAATAGAGAGCAGGATCTCTATTTTCCTCGTCGAGATTCTGGGCAGATTTCCAGAAGAAAAACCTGAAAGCCTCGTGCACACGCTCGGTTTACTCGGCAAGAAAGCTCTGCCAGCAGTCTTCTTGCTGGTTCTTGTTGAGAAAACCAAGTGTACAAGGCTTGACTCCTATTTCTCTGTGTGTCAGTTTTTATCTCACTGACAAAAGATAAGAAGACTGCTCAGAGTTGGATTAACTCTTTGTGGCAAGACTGGGCACAGATGACATGAAATCCTATAAACTGGGTTTACATCTACTATAAAGGGGTTGTAAACGTACAATTTTTTTTCCTAAATAGCTTCCTTTACCTTAGTGCAGTCCTCCTTCACTTACCTCATCCTTCGATTTTGTTTTTTATTGTCCTTATTTCTTCTGAGAAATCCTCACTTCCTGTTCTTCTGTCTGTAACTCCACACAGAAAAAATGATGCAGCCTTTCAGCCCTCTGATCTCTAAAATAAGCACAGAGTTGAAGTTCAAAAAAGAGGGAGAGCTAAACTCATGAGCTGGACTACTTCAGTGCTGCTGCTGTAAAGTTTGAGGATGAATTGGTTCAAAGTGCCTGCAGCTGTAGAGGTCAATGTAAGTTTTCTTTACTCTCATTTACTGTTTTTTTTCTACACACTGGCCACAAATCTCCGTTAGGATCTAGATAATCCTTGTATTGCTTTAGAGCCTGTATATTTTTTTCACAGAAATAATTGTACTTTGCTTGCAATCAGATGTTATGAGATTTATCTTTTAACAACAAACTAGTTATATATTCCAGCTTTCTCCCTAGTGTGGAGTGTCGTGCTCGCCCCCTCCCTTGGACTACAGGAGAGTCGGGACACCCACTAACACACAGCTCATTTCTCTATCTGCAACGTAGAGAGCGTCCTGACTCTCCTGTAGTTCAAGTGAGGGGGCGAGCACGACACTCCACACCAGGGAGAAAGCTGGAATATATAACTAGTTTGTTGTTAAAAGATAAATCTCATAACATCTGATTGCAAGCAAAGTACAATTATTTCTGTGAAAAAAATATACAGGCTGTAAAGCAATACAAGGATTATCTAGATCCTAACGGAGATTTGTGGCCAGTGTGTAGAAAAAAAAACAGTAAATGAGAGTAAAGAAAACTTACATTGACCTCTACAGCTGCAGGCACTTTGAACCAATTCATCCTCAAACTTTACAGCAGCAGCACTGAAGTAGTCCAGCTCATGAGTTTAGCTCTCCCTCTTTTTTGAACTTCAACTCTGTGCTTATTTTAGAGATCAGAGGGCTGAAAGGCTGCATAATTTTTGCTGGGAATTAGTAGCAAGGGAAGCTTAGCGAGCTTAGACAACAATTTCGGTGCTTTCTGCTGTGAACTTTGAGGATGAATTTCGCGACAGCGGGGGGGCTTGTTTTAAAGTCTGGCCTCCGTTACATGTTATGGATTATATAATTTGTCCTTTCAACTTCAAAATTAAAAAGGTAAAAAATAAATAATAGGTAATTTTTAGAAAGTGATTTTTAAATTGGAGTTCTACTTTAAGCTCCACTTTCCAAGGTGTTAATTTCAACCTGCAGTAAGATCAGTTAAAACCTCACTATCTTTTGAATGCGTGTTTGTCTAAAAGTGGGCAGAGCTCTTCTAAGTGGACATAGCTCATCATACTATAGAAAGAGCCTAATTTTACCAGTATTCACCCAGGTCTGTCAACAACGTGGCTATTTTAACCAGGGTAAAATGAGCATCTGTCCTCTAATTGAAGTTGTGGTGTATTAATAGGAAGACAAAAAGTCTCAATTTTAAGCCTCATCTATCACAATCTAGAAAATAAAATGTTCTAGTAACCCTTTTATGACCTAAGATCATTTAAACCTTGATGCCTAACCTAATTTAGCAGTATTGACTATACCTTAATAACTAATCTGCCTACCTAAATTATTGTGCATTGCTTCTAAGGACACGTGGCTTTTTTTTGGTACACTCGTTGCTCATGTTTTCTTAAAAATGGAAAAATACATTTTTGGTTATGTAATCGCTTAGCGACGGCTCACAATGGATATATTGCGGCAGGATGGCCTCTCTTTGCACCAGATCATGTACCTAGTTTGTGATCTGACACTTCTGGGGCGCACACGTGTGCCAATCAGCAGGTCCCACAGACACGATGTCTGCCAGGACCTGCCAATCATTCAGGAGAAAGGCAGAACAATGGTCTGCCTATGTAAACAAGGCAGATCATCATTCTCTGAGTTCTGTGAGAGGGGAATGTGCCGTTCTGTGAGAGGGAAATGTGCTGATCCTTTGTTCCTACTAAGGAACACAGATCTTTACATTTCCGCAGTCAAACCCCCCCCCCACAGTTAAGGAACACATTTACCCTTTGATCACCCCCGCTGTTAACCCCTTTTCTGCCAGTGTCATTAGTACAGTAATAGTGCATATTTTTTTAGCACTGATTTAGCACTGATCACTGTTTTAGTGTCACTGGTCCCCAAAATATGTCGAAAGTGTTAGGTGTCCGATTTATTTTACACAATATCGCTGTCCTGCTATAAGTTGTAATGTATACCATAGTTTGTAGATTGAAGAGAAGAAGCTGGGACAGCCACACTCCAAAAACGTTCCTTTTTATTAAAACCGGTCACAGAACATCACACGCCACAGCAAACAATCAGGAAAAGGCTAACGCGTTTCGCACTGTGCTTCAGTGCTTCATAGCTGTGAATAAGCACTGAAGCACAGTGCGAAACGCGTTAGACTTTTCCTGATTGTTTGCTGTGGCGTGTGATGTTCTGTGACCAGTTTTAATAAAAAGGAACGTTTTTGGAGTGCGGCTGTCCCAGCTTCTTCTCTTCAATTTGGCATTAATTGCATTGTCGGCACCCACGGTTTGGATCCAGTGAGTAAAAGTTCCGTGGTTTATCTGAGCGGTTACTTTTCTTCTCATAGTTTGTCGATGCTGTAACAATATACATGTATTGGGATTTTTTTTTTACCAAAAATATGTAGCAGAATACATATTGGCCTAAAATGATGAAGACATTTGATTTATTACATTTTTTTATTGGGAATGTTTTATAGCAGAAAGTAAAAAATATTGTTTTTTTTTTCAAAATTGGCAGTCTTTTTTGTATATAGCGCAAAACATTAAAACTGCAGATGTGATCAAATACCATTAAAAGAAAGCTCTAGTTGTGGGGGGGGGGGGGACTATTTATTTGGGTACAGTGATCTACAGATTGCCCTAGGTCCACTAATGTCTTATTGGGTCCTAGTCATTGTCTCTCTGTCTGTGTCTACATGTCAGACAGTATTATTAAGGGTTGATTATTATTATTATGTTTGCAGGGTTCACGGAACCCTAAGATGAATCCTAACATCCATATACTGCACATCAGCTAAATACACCAGCATATGCACATTGTCAAAAAATGTGATGTATATAGATAAAATAAGCAATAAAATGTTTAGAAGCCTGCAGCCTAACTGATGGAGTTCATGTTTTTTTGTTTTATATGACTGAAACTTAGCTAAAAACTTTGTGGTGAGAAATGATCTTCTTAATGACATCATACATCTCAGTATACATTATATATGTATGATATCATTAGAAAGATAATTCATAAATGACATCATGTATAATAGACTTCTTTGAAATGAAAGTTTAAAAATCCTCATTTATAGTATTTTCAGAAGCAAACAAATGAATTCTCTCTTAAAATATTTAGTATTTAATTACTTCTCCTTCAACATCACATAAAATATTCAGCCAATGGATGGAATGACAATTATTTGTATTGTCAGCAAACAGTTATACAATTCCATAAAAGCTCACTGATAAGCTGAGAGAGTTTCAGACTTGTATAAGTTTCAGAATCCAAACTATGTCTACCTAATTAGTTCTTCAATTCCTGTTTGTACATTTTCTACTGCTGCTACGGCAAAAATTGAGTCGAATTGGAGGGGACCTTTCACTTCACCTTACTTAAAGAAAAGTGCAGGATTTAATAAAAACAATTGCATTCACCAAGGTGGATGCAGTATCTGTTCCCCCCTGCCTCTAATGCCTCGTACACACGCTTGGGATTTCCGCCGGAAATCACGAGGGGAAAACTGACAACCTGCTCTCTAATTTTTCCCCCGTACATACCTTTGGTTTTCCCGTCGGGAAAACTCAGATGAGAGCTTTTCCTCGGAAATCCCGACCATGTGTATGCTCCATCTGTCTTTTTCCCCACAGGAAAACAGCTAAAAACGTACGTTTTCCGCTGGGAGAAAGTCAGCTGGGAATCCAGACGGGAAAAAAGAGAGCTAGTTCTGTCGGAAAAAATTACGATGGAGCATACACACGGCTGGGATCCCTGGCCAAAAGCTCTCCTCGCAGTTTTCCCGTCGGAAAACCCAGTCGTGTGTATGGGGCATAAGACTGAGAACTAAACGATCACAGACCGCTGATTGCTCAGTTCTTAGTCTTCAGTGAGCAGACAGACTGTGAAGCCTAGTGCACACGACCGAGGAACTCGTCGTAAATGAAACATCGTTTTCCTCGACGAGGTCCTTGTTAGGCTTGTCGAGAATCTTGACAAGCTTTCTTTGCATACACACTGTCAAGACAAAATCTCGACGTTCTCAAATGCGGTGACGTAAAACACTTACGACGGCACTATAAAGGGGAAGTTTGATTCCACTGGCGCCACCCTTCTGAGCATGTGCGGGTTTCTAAGCATACACACGAACGTGTTTCTCATCGAAAACCAGCCCGACGAGGAGCATGACGAGGAAATTGAGACTCCCGATGAGGAAAAAGAGAACTTGTTCTCTTTTTTTCTCATTGAGTTCCACGACAGTTTTCTCGATAAAAAACATACACACCACCGTTTTCCTCAGCAAAAAAGCTCTGCCACCAAGTTTCTTGATGGATTCTGTCGAGGAAATCGGTTGTGTGTACGAGGCCTGACTGACAGGCACCGGTTCTGTGCTCTGCCCCTCTAGCGCTTACTGGAGTGCCAAACTGTGGAGGGGGCAGGAGCAGCTGTCTTTGACTCTCAGCCAGCTGCCGGTCAGGCATCTGTGTGGATCCCCACATTTAAAGCGGAGTTCCGCCAAATTTCTTTTTTTAAAAGTCAGCAGCTACAAATACTGCAGCTGCTGACATTTAATATAGGGACACTTACCTGTCCAGGGTTCCTGTGATGTTGGCACCCGAAGCCGATCTGTCCCTCGGCTCTCGGGTGGAGGCGCCGCCATCTTTGGTAAGGATTTCAGGAAGTGAAGCCTTGCGACTTCACTTCCTGGTTCCCTACTGCGCTTGTGCAAGTCACGCTGCGTGATTTCACTGGTCCCTGTTGTCTTCTGGAACCTGTGTGTCTCCTAGAAGACAGTGGGGGGGGGGAGGGGCCAGACATGGCATAGATCGCCGCGGATACTGCTGCGATCTATGTTCGAAATCGGGAGCAAATTCCTGGATTACACAGGTATCTGCCCCCCCCCCCCCTGAAAGGTGCCAAATGTGACACCAGAGGGTGGGAGGAATCCAAACAGCGGAAGTTCCATTTTTGGGTGAAACTCTGCTTTAAGTCAACTGGCAGCAGACTTTAGCCCTCTGTTGGCTGAATCTGGGTCACAGGAGTGCAGAACTAAGCACAGTCCTTTGACGTGCAACGAGAAGTAGGGCCAAAAGAGCTTCGCCCCTACTTCTCCTTTAAAGTGGACCTTCACCCAAAAAGGAAAGTGAAGCTCATCCAGCTTCTTACAGGTTTTTTTTTGTTTTTTTAGAGAGCGAGTACCTTTTTTTGACAGGTACTGCTCCCGGGTCTGCAATGCTTGCCTAGGTAAGAAGTACATGTGCTTGATGTACATGTAATGAAGGATGTTACAAGGAAGTACAGGAACACAGTAAAACAATTTAATGAAAAATTTATTACAGGGACATTAAGTAGTAGAAATTGCAAATTTGAAACTTTTTGTCTTCAGATTTACCAAAGCCATGTAGTGCAATGGCCTGTGTGATTGAATACAAATTGAAACTCTTATGCCGCGTACACACGATCGGTTTGTCTGATGGACCGCTTTCATCAGACTAAACCGATCGTGTGTGGGCCCCATCGGTTATTCATCCATCCAATTAGGAACTTGTTTTAAAATTATCTGATGGATAAAAAACCTATAGAAAAAAACGATCGTCTGTAGGCACGTCCATCGGTTAAAAATCCACGCATGCTCAGAATCAAGTCGACGCATGCTTGGAAGCATTGAACTTCATTTTTTTCAGCACGTCGTTGTGTTTTACGTCACCGCGTTCTGACACGATCGTTTTTTTAACTGATGGTGTGTAGGCACGACTGATCATCAGTCAGCTTCATCGGATAACTGATGGAAAAATCCATCAGACCGTTTTCATCGGATGGACCGATCGTGTGTACAGGGCATTAAGGTTTGACCTCACATTCTATGGTTTGGGTAAATCTGAAGACAAAAATCTGCAGACAATCTGATAGTGTGTATAGGGTCTTATTAAGTCCACTACTATGACATTAAAGTGGTCTTTCATTTTTATCAGTAAAGTGGAACAGCCTCTCAACATTCTTTAGCCAATTGGCAGGATTTGATAACCTTGGACCTCCTCTGATCAAATGTTCCATATTTTTAAAAACGGCTGCATTTTTAGTGAAGCACTTAGAAGTGTTCAGCCTATTGTGGTATGAAGCAGAACCAGCTCTAGGAGAGAATGTCAATTGTGCAACAGTCCACGGCTAATCACAGGCCAATTTTTTGGAGGTCATATTCCCAGAGCTAAATCTCTGAAATCTGTGACCGTATGTGGAAATGATGCACTCTTGGAAAGTATCTTTATGGTAAAAAGAATATAAACAAGACCAATTTACACATTCTAAGATATATGTATGTGCTACTTTTTAGAAAAGCAAAAAAACATTATGCAGCATATTGTAATGGAGATTTTTCACTTTGCAAAGTGTATGTTCTCTTTGTTTAGTTAATAAAATACATTTCTGTTCACTTCAATCATCCAATTATGTGTAAGTAAAATACTGTTTGTTATTTCTTTTCTAATTTCCCAGGCAGGCCATCGGCTATTTAGAGTGAGCATAGCTTCACCTTACTTACTAAGCTAACATTCTATACTCTATTATTATTATTATTATTACTATTATTATACATGGTTTATATAGCGCCAACAGTTTGCGCCGTGCTTTACAACACCAGGGAAGACAGTACAGTTACAATACAATTCAATACAGAAGGGATCAGAGGGCCCTGCTTGTTAGAGCTTACAATCTAGAAGGGAGGCTCAAGTGAAACAAAAGGTAATAACTGTGGGGGAAGAGCTGATGGAGAAAATAGACAGGTGTGGGTAGGATAGACTTCTCTGAAGAGGAGAGTTTTCAGGGATCATATAAAAATGAATAGAGTAGGAGATAATCAGACAGATTGGGGCAGTGTTTCTCCAGTCCTCAAGGCACAACAACAGGTTGTGTTTTCAGGATTTCCCTGAAACGGCTGTGGTAATTACCGTATTTATCGACGTATAGCACACACTTTTTTGAAAATCAGGGGGAAATCGTGGGTGTGCGTTATACGCCGATCCGTGCTGTCTCTGAGCGCCGCCGCCAACATATACCGAGCGCAGTACACTCGGCCACGATTGGCTCCGCTCGCGGTCACGCCCTGTGCCGCCTCCTAGCCTTTATGCGAGAGGAGCCGAGCGTGGCCAAGCCTAGCCGAGTGTACCCGAGTGTATATGTCAGCGGCGGCGCTCGGAGACAGCGTGGGAGAAGCGGGGAGGACGGATGAACCTGATTGGGCAATTGAAACCGGCACTCAATCCCGGGATTGTTTGAATGACTTTATTGTACACAGGATAAAAATTCCTTGTAACGCACAGCAGGACCTTAATCATAGCTCCGGATGACAGTTACAAACATGAACCAGATGCGCTCGGTATATGTCGGCGGCGCTCAGAGACAGCGCGGGAGAAGCGGAGAGGACACCACCAAGGGCCCAAGTGTACTGCGCTATATGTCGGCGGCAGCGCTCAGAGACAGCGCGGGAGAAGCGGGGAGGACACCACCAAGGCCGCAGACGGACACCGGACAAGGCCGCCAATGGACGCCGGGCAAGACACCGACAAGGGGCATTCAAACTGTAAGTAATTAATTTTTTTTCCTGAAATTTCCCTTCTAGACTTGGGGTGCGCGCTATACCCAGATAAATATGGTACTAAGGCAATAAAACTGATCAAATCACCTGTGCAAAATAATGGAGAGCCTCCCCCACACGCTTAGGTAGGATTTTCCCACAAGCCTCATCATTTTGCTACCGGGGCTGTGCTCTCCCGGGCTCCTTTTTGCATGTGTTCTGGGACTGTGTCTCTTTGCAACCCACTTGGAAGAAGACACTAGAGCTGGTGGACAAGTTGGCGGGGTGGCACGTTGATCTGACGTGTGCCCACTGTCTCTTGTTCGAGAAGATCCCTGATGTACCAAAGCCCCTCATGAGATTGATACACACTATCTGTATTGCACTACATTGGGTGATTGCCCTTAATTGGAAATCAACTGCAGTTCCATTCTCACAAGTCATCTCGCGTGTGGATCAGATGATGTTATCCGAGAAAATATATCATACATTGCATGACTCAATGCCTACCTATGATGCTTAGTGGAACCCTTGGGTTATTTACCGTTTACTAGAATTACCTCAATTGTTGTTTTATTTTTATTTTTGACCTGTTATGGTCGCTGTTCGGTTTTGTTTTTTAATTAGAATCTGGACTCATACCACACCAAGTACCTTGAGTTAGATTGTGTTTGTTCGCAACACTGTGTAAATCATTGTACAATATTGTCTGAAGTATATATATATATTTTTCTTCATGTACTGATTTATATTTGATACCAGTTTGTATTGTAAACTACCTTTCCCTAATAAAAATGCTTAAAGGGGTTGTAAAGGTAAAACATTTTTTCATAAATAGCTTCCTTTACCTTAGTGCAGTCCTCCTTCACTTACCTCATCCTTCGATTTTGCTTTTAAATGTCCTTATTTCTTCTGACAAATGCTCACTTCCTGTTCTTCTGTCTGTAACTCCACACAGTGATGCAAGGCTTTCTCCCTGGTGTGGAGTGTCGCGCTCGCCCCCTCCCTTGGACTACAGGATGGTCAGGACGCCCACTAACACACAGCTCGTTTCTCTATCTGCAACGTAGAGAGCGTCCTGACTCTCTTGTAGTCCAAGGGAGGGGGCGAGCACGACACTCCACACCAGGGAGAAAGCCTTGCATCACTGTGTGGAGTTACAGACAGAAGAACAGGAAGTGAGGATTTCTCAGAAGAAATAAGGACATTTAAAAGCAAAATCGAAGGATGAGGTAAGTGAAGGAGGACTGCACTAAGGTAAAGGAAGCTATTTATGAAAAATGTTTTACCTTTACAACCCCTTTAAGCGTTTTTATTAGGAAAAGGTAGTTTACAATACAAACTGGTATCAAATATAAATCAGTACATGAAGAAAAAAATATATATACTTCAGACAATATTGTACAATGATTTACACAGTGTTGTGAACAAACACAATCTAACTCAAGGTACTTGGTGTGGTATGAGTCCAGATTCTAATTAAAAAACGGAACCGAAACAGCGACCATAACAGGTCAAAAATAAAAATAAAACAACAATTGAGGTAATTCTAGGAAAAGGAAAATAACCCAAGGGTTCCACTTAGCTTCATAGGTAGGCATTAAGTCATGCAATGTATGATATATTTTCTCGAATAACATCATCTGATCCACACGCGAGATGACTTGTCAGAATGGAACTGCAGTTGATTTCCAATTAAGGGCAATCACCCAATGTAGTGCAATACAGATAGTGTGTATCAATCTCATGAGGGGCTTTGGTACATCAGGGATCTTCTTCAACGTGCCATATAGGGAAACAAAAATTGTACCTTTACAACCGCTTTAAGTATAAAAAATAATGGAGAGCCTGAAAACATGACCTGTTGGGGCGCCATGAGGACTGGAGTTGAGAAACACTGGATTGGGGTAGCAAGTTCCATATGATTGGAGAGGCTCTGGAAAAGTCCTGGAGGTAAGCATGGGAGGAGGTGACGAGGAAGCTAGAGAGCAGGAGGTCTCGAGAGGAACGAAGAGAACGATTAGGATGGTATTTTGAGACTAAGCTAGTGATGTAGCTGGGGGCTATATTGTGGATGGCTTTGTAAGTAGTTGTCAGTATCTTGAATTGAATTTGTTGGGTGAGCGTAAGCCAGTGGACATTTGGTAAGGTGGATGAGTCTGGCAGCAACATTCATGATGGACTGAAGGAGTAAATCATAGCAAGAATAGAAGACCAAAGTTTCTAATATACCTGTTGAATTTACATACAAAGGAGGAGTCACTCAGTATGTAAAGTAGCAACAGTACAACTCCTTTAAATAGGTTTTATTGACATGCTTGTAAAGATAGCATTCTAGATGTATGTTTATCAGTGTGTTTGTACGTTAAAGTGCACGCTTCTGTCAACTTTGTGCTTTCATTTCTGATGCCGGTAACAATCACAAGACACTTTTTATAGGAGGTATGGCAATTAGAGACTATGATCAGCAGCCTCACATTGCATAGAAGGCATTTCACACACCTCAGCTATGGCTCTGCAGGTTTAGCAACTCCTCCCTGTACAATCCAATCCTCCCCACCCCCTCCCCTCTGGCCTTGCTTGTTCCTAAGTCAGAAACAAATTCTCAGCCAGTCTACTAATCCAGTGTCTCTCCTCCCCACCCATACACACAATCTGCTGTGGTGTTTTTCATGTTTGCGAGGAGTCAGGATAAACCTGTGAGAAGCTTAATTGTCGAGTCTCTTACTGACAATCTCCCAGCATCTCCCAGCATTATGTCGTAAGATTGTCTTCCTTTTCTCCAGAGGGCTTACCTGGCCGTCTCACCTCTCCATAGGAGTTAAAGAGAACAGCCTACCGGCCTTCTGTGCCTGTCGCAGTCCTGTGGATTGGAAAACTTTACTTGCTGTAGCCGACTGCATAATTCACCATCGTCGTCTTCAACGTCTGCTCATCCCAGGCTCGTTTCCACAGGTAGAGGATATTTTTATTTTTTTTGTGATGGTGTATAATGCAATTTGCAGTTACTGATTCTGGTGAGCTCTCATCGCTGCTAATGACTGTGCCGACAAATAGAGTCTCTTTTTTGTTTACAAACGAATAGAGTCGTTCTTTTAGTTTTTGTACAAGATGAGATTTAAACTAGAAAGTCTTCCTAACTCAGGAAGTTATAAAAATACTCCAAAAATGTTATCAGCTTGTGATGCCCTCTGGTACCACTACTAGTGATGAAAGCGATCATTTGCGTAGTACAGATGCTGGGTGAAAAGGTGAATGTGATCGGCGTCTTTCATTCGATTTTTTATATTCCTTACCAGTCACTCCCTGTGTATAATGTGGTTTTTATTATTGTTTGACTTTCATGATACCGTATCAGATAAGTTAGGGCAAATAAATATTATCACTTGATTCCTAAATATAATTGAATAAAAGTTTTATGGAAATTTATTTTTGACCTCTAATGGCAAGTGTTTCACTGACATGTATCTGACATCCAGCAACATTTTAAAGTGTAGCTAAAGTAGTTATTGAAAGAACAATGGGTCAGATTCACAAAGAATTGCCCTGGCGCAGCGTATCAGAGATACGCTACGCCGCCGTATCTTACCTGGCGGAATTTCGAATCCAGGAAGATTTCGCGCCGTAAGTTACGACGGCGTAGTGTATTTCTCGGCGCATATTTCAAATTGGGCGGGTAGGGGGCGTGATTCATTTAAATGAAGCGCGTCCCCGCGCCGATTGAAATGCGCATGCTCCGTTTCGAAATTTCCCGCTGTGCTTTGCGCGAAATGACGTCGCACTGATGTAATTTTTTTAACGTAGACGTTACATCCTTTCCTATTCACGGACGACTTACGCAAAGAAAACAAAAATTCTAAATTCGACGCGGGAACGACGGCCATACTTTAACATTGGAAGTCTATCTATACGCCACGAAATAGCAGCTTTAACTATACACCGGGAAAAGCCGACTAGCGACGACGTAAGAGAATGCGACGGCCGCGCGTACCTTCGTGGATCGACGGAAAAAGCTAATTAGCATACCCAACGCGGAAAACGAAGCAAACTCCACCAAGCGGGCTCCGGAGTATTGCACCTACGATCAGAAGGCGTACGAAGCCGTACGCCTGTCGGATCGAAGCCAGAAGCCG
Source organism: Rana temporaria (assembly GCF_905171775.1). NCBI lineage: Eukaryota > Metazoa > Chordata > Amphibia > Anura > Ranidae > Rana > Rana temporaria. Next base: position 524,684,752 of record NC_053489.1, read on the forward strand.
TCGTATCTTGGTTTGAGGATTCAAACTAAAGATACAACACGGAAAATTTGATAGTACGCTGGTGTATCAGTAGATAGGCCGGCGTACTCTCACTGTGAATCTGGCCCAATGTATCTAATATTTATTGTTATTACTATACAGGATGTATATTGCGCTAACAGTTTGCACTAATATTTATAAAATAAAGGGAAACGGTACAGTTGCAATACAATTCAAGATAAGAGGATTAGGAGGGCCCTGCTCCTGAGAGCTTACAATCTAAAAATCTGCCAGCGCTGTATTTACGTTATTAAAGTGGAGCTCTAGCTTTGTTTTTTTTTAAATCAACACCGTGATAGCTGCAGCTTATGCAATCTAAATCAGCATATGCTACCTATGAAAATGTTTTATTTTTATTTTAAAAAAAATGCCCTCACTGTACCCTCCAGATCCAGTGAGCTTCCATCCTTAGTCCCAGATAGCAAGCAATTGTGCTGAAAGTTTGAAAATGACTTGCTAAGCCATTGCTAGACTTGCCAGGCTTCACAAGTTTGTTGCACAGTCAGCATTGCATGACTGCAGATCAACTTTCTTTGCAAACATTCTGCAAGTCTGCTGTCAATTCTGGTTCAGTTATGTTGTACAATAGTCATCCCACCACAGGGGTCACTGTGGCTGAATTTTTATGCTGTAGACTTGCAGGGTTCTTGCTGTAGACTCACCACTGCAACTTTGCTCTTTCTAGAGACTTGTCACGCAAATGTGCTACAAATTGGAAAAGTGTCAACTAGAACTTGCTCTGCAAGTGTACAACTTGCCAGTGAAAAGTTGCAGACTTACAATTAGACACTGCCACAAATTTGTGGCAACACTGGCAAGTTAAGTAATAGAGAAGATAAATGGACAGCCGCACTCCAAAAAAAACCTTGATGGTTGTCTTTATTTGTAAATAAGATGAAAATAAGCACTACACTAATTGGGGATTAACAGCCTACACATTTCACACTATTCGTTAGTGCTTAATCATGGCCAAGGTTTTTTTTGGAGTGCGGCTGTCCATTTATCTTCTCTATTACTTGCCTTGTGCATTGCCGCACCCTTGATTTCCTGAGAAGAAACTGATTGCATAAGCATACCCACCTGTAGTGGTAACTCCCTTTTCCCAACACTGGCAAGTTATCCTTGCTATCTGGGGTGTAAGCATCTGAAGCCCGCTCTGGAGTTTCTTCCGGGAAACAGCGCAGCTGGCTACCCAGTGTGCACTTCCCGATCTCATACCTGCGCAGTGTGAACAAAGTGCAGCACACTCGGCCTATTGCAGGTTGCCCATTGACTCCAGAGATTGATGACACATATCCCAGAAGCCAATGGGCGGCCAGATATGACGTACCTCGCCACAGCAAAATACTGCGGAAGTCTATCTTTTCAGTGACCCGAAAAGGTAAAATGCCTTAGAAAAAACATTCCGGACATTTAAGGCACTGTGATCAGCAACGCCAGGGGCCAAACTTTGAAAACAGGATGGAACTCCGCTTTAACGTATCTCGATGTTCTAAAATGTTATCTCAGTCCCCTGGAATATGTATCTTGTGCAGAGCCAAAGTACCCTCTTTAAAGCTGAACTTAAAATACTTCCTTACATTTGGGCTGCCTCAGCACTCCAAGGGTTAAATGCTCATTTAGGTCTAGGAGGCTTCAAAAAGCACTAAAGGTGTTACTAAAATAACTGCATTTCCATGTTCTGTTTACTGTGTGAGACCACTTATAGTGAATGCAGAGTCCTGGGTTTAGTAACACTTTAAGAGCCGGTTCACACTGGGGCGACTCGTCAGGCATGAGTCGCGTCCCATTCTATGCAATAGAACCGTTCTAATAGTCGCTCCGACTTAGAAAGAGGTTCTTATACGACTTTGGGGGAGGCTCAGGGTGATTTGCATTGACTTCTATACAGAAGTCATTTTGCTAATCGCCTCTGAAGTCATCTTTAGGACGACTTGCAGAGTTGCCCCCGAAGTCGTGCCGCCGCAATGTGAACCGGCTCTAAGGAATGTTTTCCTTCAGTTGGCCTGGAGAGCCTGATTAAGATTTCTCAGACACCTATTGCAACAATTTTATAGGACATTTAATATTGACATATTTATAGATCCAATGGCAGCAATTTGTATTCCGTTTAAGCGGGCATGGCCTCATTAAAATCTGGCATTTATCTGAAATGATGGGTTAACTTGCCCATTAAACATTACTTATTACACCTACCCCTAATACTATTGAGGTGATAACAGGGTTCTTTAGCAGGGGAGAACTCAGGCAGGGTTAACAACACTACTTGGGATTTCAGTGCAGCAAAGGCAGCTTTGTCAGCCATGTACAGAAAGTTAGGAGCCCACTGGATTTCTGGTAGGATCTGCATGTACTTTTCTGTATTTGCATTTTTATTTAGGGCTCAGGTGCACTGGGCTTAAAAACGCCTCTTTTACAGGTGTTTAGCTGGGTTCTTTTCAGTCTGTAAAAAGTACCTTTGTGATATCCCATGTACTAATGCACATAAATGTGTTTACAGGCATATTAGGCATACAGGTATATTAGAAAAGGACCTTCTAAATGGATAAATGGCTAAACGGATGGATATGTGGAGTATGTTTGTAGGAATATATGTACTGTATATTAGTTAAGTGACTCATATAGTTCATACGAGATCATTCATCATATAATCTTGCACATAAACTAGTATGGATCATGAGTCAGCGCAAATTTTTAATCTCAACCTCCCATCAGGCCTTGATGTGTAAAATGAATCATGGTCTCACTACATCTCTTCATAACTATTTATGCCTACCATATAGAACCTATAGTTCTGAATATGGTATATGGAGGCTCAATAATAGCATGCATATTCAGGGCATTATTAGTGACCTACATATCTAAATAATTATAAATATTATTATCATTATTAGTAACAAGAAACTAACATTGTATCGGTGTAAATAACACACACATATATACAGTATATATATATATATATATAAACACACATACACACACACACACGGTACTGTGCAAAAGTTTTAGGCAGGTGTGAAAAAGTGCTGTAATTTAAAGTGGAGGTTCACCCAGAAATGACAATGCTTAACATTAGATTGATGCTCATTTTGTCTAGGGGAATCGGGTAGTTTTTTTTAAATTGAAGCAGTACTTACCGTTTTAGAGATACATCTTCTCCGCCGCTTCCGGGAAAGGGCTGCGGGACTGGGCGTTCCTTCTTGATTGACAGGCTTCCGACGGTCGCATCTATCGCGTCACGATTTTCCGAAAGTAGCCGAACGTCGGTTGGCGCAGGCGATGTATAGAGCCGCACCGACGTTCGGCTTCTTTTGGCTACTCGTGACGCGATGGATGCGACCGTCGGAAGCCTTTCGGAAGACTGTCAATCAAAGCGGCGGAGAGGATCGCTCTCTAAAACGGTAAGTATTGCTTCGTTTTAAAAAAAACTACCCGATTCCCCTAGACAAAATGAGCATGAATCTAATCTGAAAAAACTTTTTTTCGGGTGAACTCCCGCTTTAAGAATGCTTTTGGAAATAGAAGTGTTTATTTATAATTTATTTTTTATCAAATAACCTAATGGAACAGAAGAGAAATCCAAATCAAATAAAAATTTGGTGTGGCTACCCTTTACCTTCAAAACTGTATTAATACTTCTAAGTACGTTTGCACACAGTTTTTGAAGAAACTCGGCAGGTAGGTTGCTCCAAACATTTTGCAGAACTATTCACATATCTTGTGGATGCAGTCTCCCTCAAATTGTTCTGTCTATTCATATTATCCCAGACCGACTCGATGATGTGGAGATAAGGGCTCTGTGGGGGCCAAGACATTACTTCCAGGACCTTTTGTTCTTCTTTACAGTGAAGATAGTTGGCTGTATGCTTGGGGTCATTGTTCTGCTGCAGAATAAGTTTGGAGCCAATCACACGCCTCCATAATGGTATGGCATGATGGATAAGTATTTGCCTTTATTTCTCAGTATTGAATTTGGCCAACTGTATCTGTTCCTTCACATGTGCATCTGTTCCAGCTTACAGTCCTAATGACGCTGTCATAACCAGCTCTTTCACTTCAACAATGCAAACAGCTCCTCTTCTCTACAGATATCCCATCTGCTGCCTGTGTCCCCATCACCTGCATACTACATTCAGCTCCACCCAACAAACTTTCCTATTCCGGAATAGCGTTCGGATGCAAGTCACCTTACGATCATATAAACCTGGATAAAATAAGCTTTATAATATCTTTATATTTGGTATTTTAAGCACTTCCCTAAAATGAACCATTGATGAATCACTCGGACAATGAATAGTGGTTTACATACTGAACAAATTCTTTGTTATACTGTTGATTAGTATGAAGAAAAATGACGCGTACACACAATCATTTTTCGGGTTGTAAAAAAACAAAGTTTTTCAGGCTCTAGAAAAAACGATTTTTTTTTCAACTTGATCATTAAAACGGTCTTGCCTACACATGAGCGTGAAAAAAAATGCTCTAGCAAAGCGCGGTGACGTACAACACGTACAACGGCACTATAAAGGGGAAGTTCCATTCGGATGACGCCACCCTCTGGGCTGCTTTAGCTGATTTTGTGTTAGTAAAAGACGATTCGCGCTTTTCTGTCTGTTACAGCGTGATGAATGTGCTTACTCCATTACGAACGGCAGTTTTACCAGAACGAGCGCTCCCGTCTCATAACTTGCTTCTGAGCATGCACAGATTTTTCACGTTGTTAAAGCCCACATACGACCATTTTTTTCAGCCCGAAAAACGACAACGTTAAAAACGTCGTGAAACAATAGAGCGTGTTTGAATTTTTTTTTTGTCGTTTTTCAGAACCCGAAAAATGCTCTGAAGCCCACACACGATCCTTTTTAATGACATAAAGGCTATTTTTAGAGGCACAGCTAAAAAAGGAACACTTTTTTTTTATAACTCTGGCTGGTAAATATGTGACAAAAGGATTTTCAGCACTAAAATACAGGAAACCTATTATGTTCGATGTTTTTGGACAATAGTCAATATGTATTTGTTATGCCACCAAAATTAGTGTGAAAAGGACAAAAGCTTTATTGAGATAAAACAACAATAAGAACCATCTCTGGGCCAACAATAAACTAACTATTTTGGCAACATTTTCTGTCTTGTAGATATGCCATGCAACTTGCAGACTTTAGTTTGACATGTACGTAGCTCTGTGTTTACCTCTGGTAGAAGTCATGTGCCCATTAGCACGAGGATAAGGATTTGGGGAATTATTAGAACCTAAATACTGTTGCTATGGTTGCAAGATTTATTTTTTTATTGTTTTGTCCAATATAAATATGAAAATGTAGATATGAAAATGAAAAGTGTATTAATATCAGTAAATTAGCTAGCGTGTAGCTATTATACAATATATCATTTTGAAAAGAGAGTACAATTTTCATGTGCTAAGAGGAATATGAAAGGTGCCATTGCTGACCTCTATATGAAAATGCTGGTAGTCATCTAAGTCTTGTGACATCATTTGATCAGCAAGACAGCTAAACAACTAGCAATTATTGTTAGAAAATGTCAACAATGGCAACTTCTGCATTTATCTTGGCATGGGTTTACTTATAAAGAAGTCTAATTTGTTTTTGTATTACAGTGTTCTGTTTCCAAGGGGACAAATGACATATAGTACATTGTTTTATCTTTCTACATGCTGTGGAAGGCTAGCTATGTAGTTGGACAGGACACCCTCCTGCCCCCACAGCATTCCCACAGTGCAGCCAGCAAGGAGATGGCGCTTAAAGCAGGGAATGCACATCAAAATTTGGACAGTTCAGCAGGAATCAGCCAAATTTCATTATGTGTGTATCCCTTTTTGTTCAACTGAAGTCATTCTTTAAACTTGCTTCTGTTGAACGTTATTGCTGGAAAAACAGCATATGATCAGCGCATGCAGTCAATGGACTGCAGTGCTGATTAATGTATTATGACTGGGGGAGTCCCCATTCTCCAAGTACAATAGTGCAGCAGGGGATATTCCTGCATTCCACATTGCATGTATGGATTCAGAAATCTGTGAGGGTTTTTTTTTTTCAATTTACTGGTTGAATGAAAAAAACAAACAAAAAAAAACTGTCCTTGTATACCCAACTTATCTTTGACTCTAATCACTTGCCCATATCAAGCACCCTCAAAATGAGTGAGAGAGGGTGCTTGATTTGACAAAGTGCTTTAAGCTAGAGATAAGTGCCAGCTATTGATGCCGTTGCCAGCTGCATTGTTGGATAGCCGTGGGGAGGGGGTGACCTGTCTGGTTTTGAAGCTAACCTTCCACAGCACTTAGTAGGGAGGAAAAAAGTACTACATGTACGCTTTAATGAAACAATATGTTAGATTCTTTCAAGCCGGCCATACATGGATCCATTGATTGGCTGGGGCACAACTGGCCTGTCGGTTTTTCAAAACGTGATTGCTACAGTATTGGCAAGCATGACCCCCACCCCTGGTCGACAGAACACAATTGCACTGCAGGAGGCATCACCCCCCATCAACATGACTGTATTGATGGAGGAATTTAGCAATTTTCTTTCCTTCCACCACAGATGGAATAATTTAATAATCTATGGGTTGCCTAAGAGCGTATTGTATTGTATTTAGCTCATTATGCAAACCGATATTTGGTTTGCATAATGTTTATCAGAGACAAGTCTAGCATCTAGTATCTGGTTTTATGTCTTGCCCCTGCCTCTACATTTTGATCTTCAAGATTATAATGTTCCTCTTAAGAGCTGACCATCATTTTCCAGTCGTTTTACAAGGCTTGTGAAGTCATTGGGTCTGAAATGATTTGAGTTACATCAAATAAGAAGCTGATGACAGCTCTCGATATTACTAATTGCTGCTTTCTCATAAAAGTAATCATATAAAATGTAAATGTATTCAAAACAGTGATGAGATTGGTGACAGAGACAGCAGTTATAAATAGTAATCTCTGTTGGTTTATGTTAACCTCTTGCGGACCAGCTGCCATCACTATACTGCGGCAGGTTGGCAGCGTAGGTGTATGTCGGCCGCTTTAAGAGATCTAGGGGGGCGCCTGCGGCACAACGCCAGCACCGATGCTCATGGCCGGCGACCGCGATGTTCACCAGCGACCCACAATCGCGCCCCGCGATCTGTCAATGTAAACAGACAAATCCCCATTTTTACAGGGAAGTGGAGAGAGATCTGCTGTTCCTAGTTATCAGGAACAGCGATCTCTTGCTACTCCCTGTCAGTCCCATCCCCCCACAGTTAGAAACACCTCCCTAGGGAACACTTAACCCCTTGATCGCCCCCTAGTGTTAACCCCTTCCATGCCAGTGACATTTACACAGTAATGAGTGGCTATTTTTAGCTCTGATCTCTGTATGGATGTCAATGGTCCCAAAAAAGAGAAAACATTTTTTTTTTTACTTTTTGCTACAATAAATATCCCCCCAAAAAATGTTTTCATCAGTTTAGGCCAATATGTATTCTTCTAAATTTTTTTGTTAAAAAAACGCAATAAGCGTATATTGATTGGTTTATGCAAGAGTTATAGCGTCTTCAAAATAGGGACAGATTGGACACTTTTGGGATCATTGACATTTATACAGCGATCAGAGCTTAAAATAGCCACTATATAAACGTCACTGACAGGAAAGGGGTTAAACTAGGGGCGATCAAGGGGTTAAGTGTGTTCCCTGGGAGTGTTTCTAACTGTAAGGGGGCTGGGCTGACTGGAGGAGGAGAGAGATTGCTGTTCCTAATCACTAGGAACAGCAGATGTGTCTCCAACTCCCCTGTGAGAATGGGGATCTGTCCGTTTACAGATCCCTGTTCTGGCTTTCATTCCCACAATCGCGGGTGGCTGGAATGTGTACAGAACAGCCTCAGAAACATAATTTCCTGCTTGTTTGATTGGCTCACTGATTTCCCCAGAAGTCTGCACTAAGATACAAGTCAGACTTCAGGCATCCCCTGTAACAAAAATGTCATTGATACATATCCAGGGTTACTTTTATACTTCCTGACCCCTACCTAGAACACTCTCTTATCTCAAGTGACTGTCTGGCCTGGGCTCCTGGCTAACAAAATCAAAACCACAAAATGCATGCCAAGGTTGGCTGGGGGTTGAGACCTTGGAGTAGACAGTTTATTCACAGAGTACAACTAGAACTAAGCTCAAACGAGTAGGATAACTGTTAGGGTCTAAGTGTATCCAACCCAGGATGGGTGAATGGGTAACACAACAAAGGTGCACAAACCGGTAGGGATAACAATACTGTGGATCCATTATGCTGGTATGCTAAAGATAAGACGCTACTCAAACCGACCTGATGTTATCGCAGTGTATGGCCTCAGTGCTGGCTGAGGCCATACACCATGATAACATTGGGTCAGTATAAGTGGCATCTAATCTTTGGCATGTTTACACTTCTGGTTGGTGCATGTAGACGACCGCTCCTGTTTTCTCTGCACCAGCGGGGAGATCCTGAAGTCTCTAGCTTTGAGCAGTGCTACAAGTTTCTCATGGTAGGCATTATAGGAATCCAGAACCTGTGTTCTCTTCTGCCCTTTTGGAACACTGATACTGGCTGTCAGTAACAAAATGCGTGGGTTGCTAAGTGCCATCTCTGGCTGCCCTATGACTCTAGGTCCGTGCCTAGCAGAAATACAAATCTACTCATCAACATATACTAGAAGGTGAAGGAAAAACTGGAAGGAAGGAAAAATGCCTGTGTTGAGTACAGAAGCCAATTAAAGCGGCGTTCCAAAAGTGGAACTTCCCCTCATCTTATTCCTCCCCCCCTCCGGTGCCACAATTGCCACCTTTCGGGGGGTGGGGGGAAAGGATACCATATCTTTTGCCACTTCCGGGAGTTCCTGCCGCGGAGCTGTGAAGTCACCGTGGGGCTCCCTCCTCCTCCCCTGACCGCCGGCCAATAGGAAAGATGAGCAGGGCCTTGTGAATGTGCAGTAGTGTTCTCGCTTGCTTCTGGTTCTCTGGTTCTCGCTTGCCTTTGACGACAGGAGTGGTCGTCTTTGACGGCAACTGCTTTCCTTCATCTGTGGCAACTGCTTTGTTCTTCAGCCGGCAAAACCCCCTGCAACTTGTTTGGGCTCCAAGCCTGAAGCCCCAACCTCCTCCCCCGGCCGTCAGGCCAATAGGAAAGAGGAGCGGGGCCCAACCTCCTCTCCCGGTCGTCGGGCCAATAGGAAAGAGGAGCGGGCCCTCGCGCATGCGCAGTAGGGTTCCCGGAGTGAAGCCAAAAGGCTACACTGCCAGGTTCCTGTACCCTTAATGGTGGCGGAGCACCCGACAATCAGCTGCAGGTACCGACATCGCTGGACTCCAGGACAGGTAAGTGTCCTATTATTAAAAAGCCAGCAGCTGCAGTATGTGTAGCTGCTGGCTTTTAATGTTTTTTCTTTTTTTTGGGGGGGGTGTCGAGAACACCGCTTGAAGTATAACAGTGGCTGTTCTTGTCTTTGATTCACTGCTGTGGGTTACACAGACCCTCTCTGTTGATTCAAATTTTTTACTTATCACACTCAATGTTCTTATACTGTATGCCCACATTTTGTCTTTTTTCATTGAGCTGAATGAACATTAGAGAACAGATACAAATATAGTTTTTCATTATTTCATTTTATTTAAGCTTCTTACAAGAGCATTGAGCAGTGTTAACCTGATTATAGTGACCTTGCACTAATTACAATAATTGTTATTAATACATTCTAATGTATCTAAAATTAGAAGTGGAAATGTGCTAGCTATTGACTGAGCAGTCTAAATGCTGATTAAAATAAAATAAAACCCAGCAATGCAGTGATGATTACTGGATTCTTCCATTCAGTATTATAAGCCTGATCATTACCTTGACAGCATCATTCCCATGGCATGTACAGTATATTTATTATAGCTGCTTCTGTAAGATGTGTGTGTATGTAGTCATGGCCCCGACCCCTAGAGGCCTAATGGTGACCTCCAGAGTCAGGGAGAGCTGACATTCATCTTCACAGTGTGGGTTACCCGGAATAGTGGGTGTGGTGTAGATAGAGTAAGATGGGAATAGAAGAAAAGCTATACAGTTCAAGGACCTTTTAAACTGAATTGCAGCAAACTGTATCTGTAGACTGCAGTCTCCTATAGCAACTGATCTGGTAACTTCAACTTCAATAGAGATCACAATGCACAATATCCCGTTGTAGATCCTCTCACTGAGCTTCCAGTCTCTGACTAGACTCTTCAGATTCCAGCCGCCACCTGACCCCTTGAGCTCCTTCACAATTATCCCACTGTGGCTTCCATGTGTCACTCACACTGTCCTACTGGGTCCCTGACTTGGCTCTTCAGATAACGTGCTAAATCCTCTGCAAGCGTCACCCCACTGTTCGGCTGCTCTGGTACTTCTTCAGTCTCCACAGAACCTGGCCTCTGATAACAGGAGAGATGGTCCCTTGCTGGTGACTGTGTCTTATTTACCTCTGACTCTGGTTCTCGCTTGCCTCTGGCGACAGAAGTGGTCGTCTCTTTCCTTCACCCGTGGCAACTACTTTCTTCTCCAGCCGGCAGTACCCCCTGCAACTTGGTTGGGCTCCAAGCCTGAAGCCCCAACCCCGTGCTGCTTGCTTTCAACCTGGATAGGCCTCAGACCGCCTGGCAGCTACGTACTCCTGGATAGGCCTCAGGCTTCTGGCCTAGCAGCCAGGAGCTTTTCAACACACGTCCAAACAGACAGCCGTCCAGGTGGCACAGAACCCTGATCACCTGACCCCTGACACCTGATCACCTGATAAATAGGCTGTCCTAGCAGGCCAAAATAAAGGAAACCCCTGCCAATTGGCTGAGACAACACATCCACTCCTAGTCGGTATTTTTACTAAGCCCATGTCAATCTAATGCCACAGGTAACAATGCCACCTAGTGACAGAAGAGAGGTGCATCAAACCCAGAATTAGGAAAAGGTCAGTGGATCTCCCTAAAAATCAGTCAGGCTGTGTACCGCTGAGCAAACTAAATTTGTTAGTAACCCTGCCTAACACCAGGGGGCTACATATACACACATATACACACTATATATATATTTATACAGTATCTCACAAAAGTGAGTACACCCCTCAAATTTTTGTAAATATTTTATTATATCTTTTCATGTAACAACACTGAAGAAATTACACTTTGCTACAATGTAAAGTAGTGAATGTACAACTTGTATAACAGTGTAAATTTGTTGTAAAAATTAAAAACCGATTTTGTTTATTGCACTTTTTATGAAATGCAGGGGCATTGGTGTTACTAATAGCTTTTAAGCAGTTTCATGTCCGTTCTATGTGAGGTGTACTTAAAAAACAACAGCTCATTTTCCTAAACTTTATTATTATTAGTAGCAAAACAAATGTATCTATATATTGCACAGAATTTGATCATTTTTTAATCATGTGTAGCTCTACCCCCAGAGGAGCCACTGAATTGTTTTGTGATTTCTCTGCACACCTGATGATGACACACCTCCCTCATTCAACACTTATTTTCTATACAGTATATATTGAGGTATTTCAAAGAATGTATTAGGCAAAACATAGAGGAGGATTAAGAGATGATTAGCAAGTGTGCTTATGCAAACAGTCAATAATCAAATAATTAAACACCTGCAGTATTCTGACTGCTGTAATTAACAGAACTGAATTGCATTTAGCTAGCAACTGTTTATAAAGACAGTCCTAACTTGCTACAACAGTCCTTGTTTTATCCCACTAGCCAGTGATTGATAAAAAAAAAAAAAAAAAACATTGGCCGGCAAGGTTGGGGCCCTTGAAGAAAGCACAACAATTCCCAGGAGGCAAAGACACAAAGATCGATTCGTGCAATGTAAGACTCTTATCAAACCCAGGGCACCCTTTTCTGGGTCTCTGGACAAGTGCTCTGCTTTAAGTCCCCAGACAGGGATAGGAGTTGCTGTGATGTTTTCAGGGCCGGTACAAGGCAGGGGCGGGAGGGGCCACTGCCCTGGGCGGAGTGTGGGAGGGGGGCGCCAAAACACTGGAGCATCATGGTTTGTTTCAGCCTCTGTGTTGCTAATTCTGTCTAAAAGCAGAGCCGAGAATGTGCCCTTACCTGCTGCAGGCTGCCCCGGAAGAGCCAGAGACACTCTCCTGGGCACAGGTCCCTGACAGGCTGGGCGGCTGGATCCGACAGTGAGAGCTCCAGTACAGGAGGGCGGAGCAGGCAGACAACAGTACACTGAAGACCTAGGTGATCACTGCTTTCTGCCCAGCAGACATCTGAGCTTTCCTCTCTCCTCCAGCAGACTGAAGATAAGAAGTGATAGATATCAGAATGCTTTTCTCCTCCTGTGAGTCCTGACCTGTTCTGCTATCCACACTGTGCAATGCTGTGCTGTAAACCTGTGCTGACCCTTGCAGTGCACGTTTACTAAAGTAAAAGTACAATTTTTATGAATTGGTTAGAAATATACTGGGACTTTTCAGGCTCTACATAGATGTATTGCACACACACACTGTATCTTAATGAAAATCATGCTTTTTAATAAAATATAGTGTAAATGTGGAATGTAGCACCTGAAAAGTCCCAGTATATTTCTAACCTATGGAAAGGTTTGACCACAAATAGCAGGTGTTGTAATGCAGCCCTAATCCAGCTAAGTATAAAAATCCACCCTTGCAGTGCTGGGGAAAACTTTTACTTGCTCCAGCCAGCTGCAGTGCTCTCCTCCCTCCACCCAAAGCCTTAGCATCATCATACCATACAGGAACATTAACCCTGTATGGTATGATGAAGCTGGTGTGTGCCCGCAGCCACTCAAAATTCACCCAGGAGCTACACAGGACCAGTCACAGCACTGGGAGAGCCTACTGGAGCAAGGAATAGGGTAAAGCTGGATAAGCACAGATCAAAATTCATTCGGTTTAGCAGTGACCAGCTAAATTTTGATCTATGTGTGGCCTTGCCTGCTAGAAGCCGCCCCATCAGATCAGCTACTGTAAAATGGGACTGCTGGAAAAGCATTGATCAATGTATTCTGACAGAGAGTCCCCACTGTCAGAATAAGTCTTGGTAAAGGATTTATGCTTCCACCTCTCTTGTGTGGATGGATGAATCTGTTAGGCTTAAATCACACTGCCGTGCGGAGCGGCTCACAGCACGGGTCTGGTGCGTCCCTGTTCTCTGTTTCAGGTCTGATTTCGGTCTGAATTTTTGGCTGAATTCAGACCTGAAATGGACCAGAAGACACATAGGACTCCAGTGCAATTGGCTCCGCAGCTGTCCTGGAGCTGTGTGAACAGGCTCCATAGAGAGCCGGTCACAATCTCCTGACGTGCGAATTGGATGCGGGGAAATCCCAGGGCTCGAGTCCTGTGGGAACGCGTGGGAACGACGTCCCTGCACTTATTTTACAGCAGGAACGTCGTTCCCTTTGCAAGACTCGAGCAGCCTCTGCAGCGGCGTACTAACTAGGGGGCGGTGGCGATTCACCTCGGATGTCACACGCTGGGGGGGGGTGTTGGGCGGCCACGGCACCCCCCTCCTCCAAGTCCCCTGTATGCAGCAGTGTGAGCGCGGCGTGTCTGTCGGGCGGCCGCTGCGTGTAAAAAAACTGACAGTGAAGGGAGAGAGCTGTGACAGGGTGTGGGGGTGCCCGAGTCGGGTGCGGACTGTACCGCTACCTGGGTGACATACGGACTGGCGCCGCGAGCAGTAGTAAAAAAACACTGTCTCCCGCTCTCTTGTACAGCAGGGAGAGCGAGAGATGGTAAGGCAGCGTAAACGGAGGACAGGAAATGCCAGAGATGTAGCAGGTGATTGGTTGCTAGGTGGTCCTAGCAACCAATCAAATCTTGTGGTTCAGAATAGGAAAGTGCAAAGGTAGGAACTAACACAGAGCACATGGGGGGGTACAGAGGTGGACATGGGGGGGGGGGTACAGAGATGGACATGGGGGTACAGAGGTGGACATGGGGGATACAGAGGTGGACATGGGGGGTACAAAGGTGAACACAGGTGGACGGGGGAACAGAGGTGGACATAGGGGGGGGTACAGAGGTGGACATAGGAGGGAGGGGGTACAGTGTTGAACACAGAGGTGGACGGGAGTAGAGGTGGACATGAGGGGGTACAGAGGTGGACATGGGAGGGGGGTACAGAGGTGGACAGGGGTAGAGGTGGACATGAGGGGGTACAGAGGTGGACATGGGGGGGGTACAGAGGTGAACATAGAGGTGGACATGGGGGGTACAGAGGTGAACACAGGTGGACGGGGGGAACAGAGGTGGAGGGGGTACAGAGGTGGACATGGGAGGGGGTACAGAGGTGGATGGGGGTAGAGGTGGACATGAGGGGGTACAGAGGTGGACATGAGGGGGAACAGGGGTGGAGGAGGTGATTATTCTGTTAGTTTGACAAGTTAACTTATTTTGTTTTTGTAAACTGACACTTTAAATACATTTTGCACTGTATTTTCTGTGAAATATATATGCATATGAGCGTATACTTTTTTTTTTTTTTCGGTGGGGGAGTGGATCTTGGGTGGGAGTTCCCACACTTTTTTCCCCAGGACTTGACCCCTGGACATACAATTTGCACTAGTGTGAACCCAGCCTTAAGCTGCGTACACACGATCGGAATTTCCGATGGAATAAAATCCGATGGATTTTTCCGTCGGAGTTGCACACAAACGATAGGAATTCCATCAGAGAAAAATAAAACATGTTCTATTTCTAAACACCGACGGAAAAAAGTCTGATGGGGCCCACACACGATCGGAATTTCTGATGAAAAAAGTCCATCGGAAATTCCTATCGTGTGTAAGCGGCGTTAGTGTTTTTTATAATTCAGCCCAGTGGACCGTTCCGTCTGTCAGTTTTTTAGGCGGACCTGAATGGGCGCTCCGTGCACCTCTATGGAGCCATGGATGTCAGCAGTGACATGCCCGCTGACATCCGACCTGCTCCAATCCAGCAAAATGTGACGGAAGAAAAACACTACTTTTCCATCTGTCTGGCGGATTGGACCGGATGACAACGGACTCTACGGTCCGTTGTCTTCCGATTCCCCATAGGGGAGAGCGGCGCTCTGACAGGTCGGTCCCTGCACAGTGTGCAGAGAGACTTGTCATCTGCCTGCTCAGCTGGGATCAACGGAGCGATCCCTGCTGAGCCAAATGGAGCCCGCACATGGACAGCCGCGTGTGAAAGGGCCCTTAGGCATTTCAGATATTATATCCGTATTAGATGCTGAATCAGGATGTTGTGTCTAAAAGGTGGCTACTGTAGATGATGGTAAATTGTATTATATGGAAAGTCCAGTGCCAAATTCTTCTCATTGGAACTCTCTACTTGTTTCCTGTTCCATCTCATTTCTAAGGACCAGTGATTATCAGAGATATTTCATGTGGTGGAGTCACAAAAGGCAGCAATATTGTTATGTATGAGGATGAATGAGCTGCTCTACTTGTTCAGACACAGATGAATGTTCCTTTTGATAGTGCCATGGCTGTTATCTCACCTCTTCCAACAACTTTGTCTATTGACTGTACAATTCATGATGCATATAATGTTTTATTTATTTATTTATTTTTACTTTTTTTATTATTGTAATTTAAAGCCTCAGTATTTATTTCTGTAATACAGTAATGTGAAAAAAAATAGGAAATCAACTGCGCTAATATGTTAAGTGATAGAAAATAAATGATAATGTGTGACAATCAAATGTGATAAAGTGAAGCTGCACCTTACTGGGTATATACAAACAGTGAAAACATAGAGAAAAAACAAGATGCGCTACACATAATAAAAATGCATAAATGTGTCCAAAAACGAATAAAGTAAATCATCCGTGAAAAATATGATAAATATAAATGAACAACAAATTATCAGAAAAAAGTCCTTAATGGAAGCAAAAAAATCCTTTCACCAGTGAATATGAGAAGAAAAGTCCATGTTGGTAAGTGACAATCCAAAAAAAAGGAAAAGAAGAGACCTCCACCAAACGAGTAATGAATCTGCTTACCAGATTCCCGGTGGTCTCTTAGTTAAAAGAAGACCCCAGGTAGCATGAAGATTTTAAACTCTACGGAGTAAAGGCTTGTATGGACAATCCAGATAACGATCTCGGTTGCACTCCCGTGTTAGAGGATACGATGACCATACCACATAAAAAACATAGGAGGCCACAATAGTGTAAATCCGTAAAAATTGATTTATTTAAAAACTAAGACAAAAACACACTTACAATTTAGCAGTGTTTGACAGGCTTATCAAGTTAAAGCTCCGGCCGGAAGCAGACCAAACAGCCCATCAATGGTGTGGAAAAATGCAGTCAACGGGGGGTGATACCGATGTAGATGCACGTTCCGCCCGACCTGGTTTCGCGACAAATCGCTTCCTCTGGGGCACAGGCAACACACCGAATCACCCCCCTTAAATAGCAAAACGCCAATGTGAGAGGAGCTGACGTCACCAGCCGCGCCTGCGCATGACTGGATAAACCAAGCCTCATTCTGGGACAAGCCAGTGCTAGTGCGCATGCGCTGGCGGGACGTATGCCGAGAAACGCTTATAATTGCGTTAATATACTTCTTTATTGCTCACATCATGGCGTAATTGTAAAATAAATAGAGTCCCGCAGCGTGACATCAAACCGCTGCGGGAAACACAAGCTATAGGCTCGTCACTGAGACGCAGGGATCACTTCCGCATCACGTGGTCACTCGCGACCACGTGACAAGGCGGCAGCGTGATGACGTGCTAACGGAGGAACCCTGAGTACCAATGTGAATTTAAAAACAGACATTCTACATGGAGTGTGCCTCTCAAGCCTCGTTTTGGTAAAAACCAAGAGGGCTGATCAATTGGTCGTATTGCAACCAATCAAACAGCTCCGCCGGAAAAAAGGGCTGGACAGACACTCCAGAGATCGGATGCAACGGAAGAACTGAAAGCCACAGCTTGAGCAGATAGCTGATGTTCGTCTGCCGCAACCGGCATGATTATACTCATTAGAGTGCAATTAAAAATAAAATAAAATAGAACGACAAAGTCAACATGACAGTGCACTAAAAAATACAATTTAAAAATTATCAATAACCCCCAAATAGGTTGAAACCTGAAAGAAAAATATATATAAAAGCTGCGTCCCAATGAAATAATAGAATGGGATGCAAATATTGATCACAGCATATTAGTGACTAACATATTGTAATTAGCCAGCAATGAAGGCCCTATTAATGGATTCTGATATGTTAACATTCAAGTGTTCAGAACCTCGTATTTGGAAAGGGCTGCCCAATCCATAACCTTAATATTAACCTTAATAAAGACATAAATCGGATAATATTTAAAGGAACCATATACATTTGGATGATACATAATAACATAATAAGAACTAAATAAAATAAAATAAAATAACGCAAGGTAGCATAATATGGACTAGGTGAGTGAATCTAAGAGTTATTTATAAAGGCATTAATATCTGTGTCGATATTCAGCCCAAATGGCGTGTAAGTTTTAACCCTATGGATCCACGCCATTTCTTGCTTTGATATCTCACGTACAAGGTTGCTACCCCTCCAGTGTGGGCGGTATTTATCTATCCCAACAAACAGCGTATTTGAGGGATCTCTATTATGTTTTAAATCGAAATGTCTGGAAACGGAATGTTTATCAAATCCTGCCCTAATTTTAGCGATATGCTCATTTAGCCTAACTGACAAGGCTCTTTTAGTGCGGCCAATGTATTGCAGGCCGCAGGGACACTGGATAAGGTATATAACCCCCTTAGTCGAGCAGGTTATAAATGGTTCGACCTCAAAGGTTTTATTGGTTGCTGTAGATTGGAAGGAGCAAATCTTCCTATTTTTGCAACTGTTTAGGGAGCAGACTTGGCATCGTTTGCACCTAAAGTACCCCGTTAGGTTCTCAAGGAATGTCCTAGTAGCCTTAGGGGGGTCATGTACACTGGGGGCAATACGGCTCCCGATGGTAGACGCACCCCTAAACAACACATTGGGTCTAGCCGGAAGCAATGGCGCTAAGACCTGATCAGTTGTCAAAATGTGCCAATGCTTCTGGATAAGCTTCTTAACACTGAAGTGTTGAGCAGAAAATGTGGTGATAAAGGGTAGAGAATAGCTCTCAGTTGGAGACCCTTTGGCCTTGTCTGCCAGTAATGTTGGTCTATCGGTGTTTCTAGCCCTCTCCATTGCCTGTGAGAGAGTAGACTTATCATACCCCTTCTCCTCAAACCTTTTAGAAAGGACTAAGGCCTGCTCTTCAAACATCAGGGGGTTGGAACAATTGCGTTTGAGGCGCATAAATTGGCCCAGAGGGACAGATTTTAACCATGCTGGCAAATGGCAACTGTCCAAAGGTATGTATGAGTTGCGGTCAGTTGGTTTAAAGAAGGTGGATGTCACAAATCTACCATTATCAATGGTGATCTGGAGATCCAAAAAATGGATAGACTGCTGGCTAGATTCGTAATTGAATTTAATACCCCTGGTATTCTGATTCAAGTGGGCCATAAAAACGAGAAGATCCGACTCACTGCCATCCCAAAGGAGGAGGACGTCATCAATATACCTCGACCAGAGTATTATCTCCGGTCGACGTTGGCAATCGATGACATCCTCCTCCCACTTGGCCATGAACAGATTGGCCAAGCTGGGGGCATATTTAGCCCCCATGGCCACACCCCTATCCTGTCTATAGAAGATGTTATCAAACAGGAAATAGTTATGAGTGGCCGCATACTTCAATAGAGTCATAATAAACTCTATTTGTATCTGTACCAGACCAGACTGTCTTGTCAAGTATAACAATACAGCCTCAAGTCCCAAGTGATGTGGAATTATGGTGTAAAGGGAGGTCACATCAGCTGTGACCATCCATATACCTGACTTGGGAGAGATACTGGCTAGTGTGTTGATCACCTGCTTCGTATCTCTGATGTACGAGGGGATTTTCTGTACAAGTGGTTGCAGGAAAAAATCAATGTACTTGCCCACCCGGGACGTGATGGAATCGATACCACTCACAATGGGCCGTCCCGGGGGGCAAGTTTGATTCTTGTGGATTTTGGGTAGATAGTATATAACGGGAGTCCTAGGGGCACTCGGTACCAGGAAGAGTGCCTCCTTACTGTTCAGAATGCCCCTCTGGAGCCCCCGCTTGACCAGCCCTTTTTTCCTGCAACCACTTGTACAGAAAATCCCCTCGTACATCAGAGATACGAAGCAGGTGATCAACACACTAGCCAGTATCTCTCCCAAGTCAGGTATATGGATGGTCACAGCTGATGTGACCTCCCTTTACACCATAATTCCACATGACTTGGGACTTGAGGCTGTATTGTTATACTTGACAAGACAGTCTGGTCTGGTACAGATACAAATAGAGTTTATTATGACTCTATTGAAGTATGCGGCCACTCATAACTATTTCCTGTTTGATAACATCTTCTATAGACAGGATAGGGGTGTGGCCATGGGGGCTAAATATGCCCCCAGCTTGGCCAATCTGTTCATGGCCAAGTGGGAGGAGGATGTCATCGATTGCCAACGTCGACCGGAGATAATACTCTGGTCGAGGTATATTGATGACGTCCTCCTCCTTTGGGATGGCAGTGAGTCGGATCTTCTCGTTTTTATGGCCCACTTGAATCAGAATACCAGGGGTATTAAATTCAATTACGAATCTAGCCAGCAGTCTATCCATTTTTTGGATCTCCAGATCACCATTGATAATGGTAGATTTGTGACATCCACCTTCTTTAAACCAACTGACCGCAACTCATACATACCTTTGGACAGTTGCCATTTGCCAGCATGGTTAAAATCTGTCCCTCTGGGCCAATTTATGCGCCTCAAACGCAATTGTTCCAACCCCCTGATGTTTGAAGAGCAGGCCTTAGTCCTTTCTAAAAGGTTTGAGGAGAAGGGGTATGATAAGTCTACTCTCTCACAGGCAATGGAGAGGGCTAGAAACACCGATAGACCAACATTACTGGCAGACAAGGCCAAAGGGTCTCCAACTGAGAGCTATTCTCTACCCTTTATCACCACATTTTCTGCTCAACACTTCAGTGTTAAGAAGCTTATCCAGAAGCATTGGCACATTTTGACAACTGATCAGGTCTTAGCGCCATTGCTTCCGGCTAGACCCAATGTGGTGTTTAGGGGTGCGTCTACCATCGGGAGCCGTATTGCCCCCAGTGTACATGACCCCCCTAAGGCTACTAGGACATTCCTTGAGAACCTAACGGGGTACTTTAGGTGCAAATGATGCCAAGTCTGCTCCCTAAACAGTTGCAAAAATAGGAAGATTTGCTCCTTCCAATCTACAGCAACCAATAAAACCTTTGAGGTCGAACCATTTATAACCTGCTCGACTAAGGGGGTTATATACCTTATCCAGTGTCCCTGCGGCCTGCAATACATTGGCCGCACTAAAAGAGCCTTGTCAGTTAGGCTAAATGAGCATATCGCTAAAATTAGGGCAGGATTTGATAAACATTCCGTTTCCAGACATTTCGATTCAAAACATAATAGAGATCCCTCAAATACGCTGTTTGTTGGGATAGATAAATACCGCCCACACTGGAGGGGTAGCAACCTTGTACGTGAGATATCAAAGCAAGAAATGGCGTGGATCCATAGGGTTAAAACTTACACGCCATTTGGGCTGAATATCGACACAGATATTAATGCCTTTATAAATAACTCTTAGGCCTTGTACTCACGGCAGGACATGTCCGATGAAAACGGTCTGCAGACCGTTTCCATCGGACATGTCTGGCCGGGGACTGCCCGGGGACTTCTGTTCGATGGCTATACACACCATCGAACAGAAGCCCGCGCGTAAACATTACGCGGGGCGTGTCCGCGGTGTCGCCGCGTCGATGACGCGGTGTCGCCGCGACAATGACGCGGCGACGTGGGCGGGCCGCCTTAAATATGCTTCCACGCATGCGTCGAAGTCATTCGACGCATGCGAGGGATGCGGGCGGCAGGACATGTACGGTAGGTCTGTACAGACGACCGTACATGTCCGGGCGGACAGGTTTCCAGCGGACTGTTTTAAAACAAGTCCGGGAAACAGTTGTCCGCTGGAAACCTGTCCGATCCGTCCCAAAATGGTCCGCTCGGGCCAACACACGGCCAAACATGTCTGCTGAAACTGGTCTGCGGACCAGTTTCAGCAGACATGTTTGGTCGTGAGTACGGGGCCTTAGATTCACTCACCTAGTCCATATTATGCTACCTTGCGTTATTTTATTTTATTTTATTTAGTTCTTATTATGTTATTATGTATCATCCAAATGTATATGGTTCCTTTAAATATTATCCGATTTATGTCTTTATTAAGGTTAATATTAAGGTTATGGATTGGGCAGCCCTTTCCAAATACGAGGTTCTGAACACTTGAATGTTAACATATCAGAATCCATTAATAGGGCCTTCATTGCTGGCTAATTACAATATGTTAGTCACTAATATGCTGTGATCAATATTTGCATCCCATTCTATTATTTCATTGGGACGCAGCTTTTATATATATTTTTCTTTCAGGTTTCAACCTATTTGGGGGTTATTGATAATTTTTAAATTGTATTTTTTAGTGCACTGTCATGTTGACTTTGTCGTTCTATTTTATTTTATTTTTAATTGCACTCTAATGAGTATAATCATGCCGGTTGCGGCAGACGAACATCAGCTATCTGCTCAAGCTGTGGCTTTCAGTTCTTCTGTTGCATCCGATCTCTGGAGTGTCTGTCCAGCCCTTTTTTCCGGCGGAGCTGTTTGATTGGTTGCAATACGACCAATTGATCAGCCCTCTTGGTTTTTACCAAAACGAGGCTTGAGAGGCACACTCCATGTAGAATGTCTGTTTTTAAATTCACATTGGTACTCAGGGTTCCTCCGTTAGCACGTCATCACGCTGCCGCCGTGTCACGTGGTCGCGAGTGACCACGTGATGCGGAAGTGATCCCTGCGTCTCAGTGACGAGCCTATAGCTTGTCTTTCCCGCAGCGGTTTGATGTCACGCTGCGGGACTCTATTTATTTTACAATTACGCCATGATGTGAGCAATAAAGAAGTATATTAACGCCATTATAAGCGTTTCTCGGCATACGTCCCGCCAGCGCATGCGCACTAGCACTGGCTTGTCCCAGAATGAGGCTTGGTTTATCCAGTCATGCGCAGGCGCGGCTGGTGACGTCAGCTCCTCTCACATTGGCGTTTTGCTATTTAAGGGGGGTGATTCGGTGTGTTGCCTGTGCCCCAGAGGAAGCGATTTGTCGCGAAACCAGGTCGGGCGGAACGTGCATCTACATCGGTATCACCCCCCGTTGACTGCATTTTTCCACACCATTGATGGGCTGTTTGGTCTGCTTCCGGCCGGAGCTTTAACTTGATAAGCCTGTCAAACACTGCTAAATTGTAAGTGTGTTTTTGTCTTAGTTTTTAAATAAATCAATTTTTACGGATTTACACTATTGTGGCCTCCTATGTTTTTTATGTGGTATGGTCATCGTATCCTCTAACACGGGAGTGCAACCGAGATCGTTATCTGGATTGTCCATACAAGCCTTTACTCCGTAGAGTTTAAAATCTTCATGCTACCTGGGGTCTTCTTTTAACTAAGAGACCACCGGGAATCTGGTAAGCAGATTCATTACTCGTTTGGTGGAGGTCTCTTCTTTTCCTTTTTTTTGGATTGTCACTTACCAACATGGACTTTTCTTCTCATATTCACTGGTGAAAGGATTTTTTTGCTTCCATTAAGGACTTTTTTCTGATAATTTGTTGTTCATTTATATTTATCATATTTTTCACGGATGATTTACTTTATTCGTTTTTGGACACATTTATGCATTTTTATTATGTGTAATACAGTAATGCCCCGTACACACGATTGGAATTTCCGATGGCCTAAAATCCGATGGAATTTTTCGTCGGAATTCCGTTCAAGCTGTCTTGCATACACACTGTCAGACCAAATTCCGACCGTCCAAAACACAGTGACGTAAAACATTACGACGAGCCGAGAAAAATTAAGTTCAATTCTTCCGAGCATGCGTCGTCTTGATTCTGAGCATGCATGTTTTTTTCTCCTTTGAAGTTCCACACAGATGATAGGAATTTTTTCCATTGAAAAAAAATAAAACATGTTCTATTTCTAAACGCAGGCGAAAAAAGTCAGATGGGGCACACACACGGTCGGAATATCCGATGGAAAAAATCTGTCTGACTTTTTTCATTGGAAATTCCGATCGTGTACACGGCATTAGGCTGCATATACAGTAATACATAGACCCTGTTTTTTATTTGCTGTGGCAAGGGTAAAATTCCCTAGGCTAGTAGCACACCGGGAGGCCTGGATCACCGCTTTCACACAAAACGCAGTGACTTCGATCTTCATCTGTCTATCCAGCCC
Source organism: Rana temporaria (assembly GCF_905171775.1). Taxonomy (NCBI): domain Eukaryota; kingdom Metazoa; phylum Chordata; class Amphibia; order Anura; family Ranidae; genus Rana; species Rana temporaria. Next base: position 524,708,236 of record NC_053489.1, read on the forward strand.
CCTGCACGGTACTTTAATCAACAGTGCAGCTTAGGAAACGTGTTAATTGGAACACTTTAACCACTTAACCCTCAGACCATATTGCTGGTCAAAGACCAGAGCACTTTTTGCGATTCGGCAATGCATCGCTTTAACTGACAATTGCGTGGTCGTGTGACGTGGCTTCCAAACAAAATTGGGGTCATTTTTTTCCCACAAATAGAGCTTTCTTTTGGTGGTATTTGATCACCTCTGCGGTTTTTAGTTTTTGCACTATAAACAAAAATAGAGCGACAATTGAAAATTGAAAAAAATGAATATTTTTTACTTTTTACTATAATAAATATCCCCCAAAAATATATATAAAAAAAATGTTTTCCTCAGTTTAGGCCGATACATATTCTTCTACATATGTTTCGTAAAAAATTGATTGGTTTGTGCAAAAGTTATAGCGTTTACAAAATAGGGGGTAGTTTTATGGCATTTTTATTAATATTATTTTTTTACTAGTAATGGCAGCGATCAGCGATTTTTTTCCGGTACTGCGACATTATGGTGGACACTTTGGACACTTTTGACACATTTTTGGGACCATTGGCATTTTTAAAGCGATCAGTACTATAAAAATGCATTGATTACTATAAAAATGCCACTGGCGGGGAAGGGGTTAAGTATGTTCCCTGGGTGTGTTCTAACTGTAGGGGGGGGTGGACTCACTAGGGGAAATGACTGATCGCTGTTCATACATTATATGAACAGACGGTCAGGCATTTCTCCCCTGACAGGACCGGGAGCTGTGTGTTTACACACACAGCTCCCGGTCCCCGCTCTGTAACGAGCGATCGCGGGTGCCCGGCGGTGTTCGCGACCGCTGGGCACGCGTGCGGGAGTCAGGAGCGAGTGGCCACTTCCCCTGTCGACGTAGAGCTACGGGCTCTCGCGCAGGAGAGCCGACCTGCCGCCGTAGAACTGTGGCGGCTGGTTGGCAACCATTTAAAGGGGTGTTCATAAATACTGGGACTTCCATTGTATAGCTCCCAGTTGTCCCTCATTTAGAGGGACTGTCTCCCCTATTGGAACCAAATTCCCATGTCCCTTACCCATCCTCTCTCTTCTTGGTCTGAGGTGTAGACCTTTATTAAAATAATGGTCTGTTTGACTAGAAAATTGTTATAATGCACTAAACTTTTCAACCAACCTCTAAATGATTGCCTTTTTTTTATTTTGGAAAGCCAGCATAAGGGAAAAATAGGGTAAAAATCTGTGTGTTTAACCAATCCTTTATCAATATAATGTATTCATTCTTCATGAGTAACTGGGGGCGTAACAGGTAATGTTGAACCAAGTTAATGCTCAAGTCCCAAACATGCCTAGTGTTTAGGCACATTACCGTGCGTTTTTCTGCCCAAACGCTCCTCTCTTGAATGCGCAAGTGATTTTTTTTTCTGCCTCTAAATGTCTGAGTTCAAGGACACATAGGATAACACACAGAGGCATTTAGAGGCAGAAAAAGAGTCAAACGCCTCCAACAGCTGTGCTTTTATTTTTATTTTTTACATTTATTCTTTATTGGAAAATGATTCAAGTACAAAACAGACCCACATTGGTGTAAAAAAATTAAAGGAGAAAAGGAAAAAAAAGCTATAATCATACATATTTCCTTAGTTTTCCAATTACCCATGTCCCCCCCCACCACCCGTCATCCTCCACTCCCCTGATCTGCCTGCCTCTCTTCTTTTTCTACTTTTTTCATCTGTCTATTTCAGTCATTCCCTGCGCAAATTTATCTGTCATTTTAAAGGCTCTCCATTTCTCCCATATTGCTCTATATCTTTCGTCCCTACCCTGCTCACCGCGGCTGAGATATTCCATTTCTGCTATATGATCTACTCGTTATTCACTCTTTTATGGATGGCTTCGTTGGATGTAGCCATTTTTTGGGGGATTAGTCCCTTTGCCGCTTTAAGCAGTGTCTAGACCAACGTTTTTTCATACGATTTTTTTTGTTTTGTTTGTACCGTGGAACAGACATATCGAAGGGTTTTGTGGGATTTTCTCCCCCATTATTTCTTCTATGTACTCTAATACTTCCTCCCAATACTCTTGTATTCTCGGACAATCCCACCAGATATGAATGGTAGTTCCTTTTTGTTTACAATTCCAACTAAGCGAAGAAAACACCTGTGCTTTTAATGCCAAGTGTGCATGAGACCTTAAGAGATATAATTGCTAAGAAAATCGGTATCCCAAAAGACTCAACCTGCAAAATGTTCTGAATGCAATGGGCCTGTGTGCAAGAATTTATGTTAGGCCCGACTGTTTGTGTTCAACAAGGGAGAGCCATGCCACACTGCAGCCACCTTCACATGTACATTTTTATTTAACAACCTCTATACCAAAAAATACAAATTTAAACCAAATGTTGGGTGTGGCAAGATGTTGCCGATAGTGGGAGGATCTCGGAGGAACATGGTTACATAACACAAGTCTAAGGCCTCGTACACACGGACGGACTGTCCGCTGAAAACGGTCCGCCGGACCGTTTTCAGCGGACATTTCCGCTCGGAGATTTCTGTCTGATGGTTGTACACACCATCAGACAGAAATCCGCACGGACACGATACGCGGTGACGTGGCCGCGCCATCGCCGCAACCAGGCAGCAAGGCAATGACAAGTTAGCAACCTTTACGCCAGGAGTCCTCTGTTCACATCAGGACTCCCTTCTTACATTACAGTGCTGCTTTATATCAGAGTCCCCCAGATCAAAGTCCCCATCTGTCACTTACCTGGTAGGAGTCTGAAATGACGAGGTTGGCCTCCCTTGTATCTCTAGCCCAAGCCCCACTGGAGGTGGAACAGATGGTGGCTAGGGTCAGGAGTAACACAAGTGCCTGTAAGTGTTGCGTGCAGAACTTGTAAGTGGAGTTGCAGGCTTGGAGGTGCAGGCAGAGCATCCAGTAAGGAGCTGGACCCAGGGAAGCTGAGAGGCTGGACAGCCAGCACAGGCACTCGGAGACAGCGTTGAGCCAAGCAGGAGACAGGAGCAATGTCACAGGGATAGCCGGTTGCAGCAACAGGATCAGTAACCAGTAATCAGAGTTCAAAATCAGGGTCGTGGAAAAGCAAATTTCACTAACAGGACTCAAGCCAGGTTTAACAGGGTTCAGAATATCAGGACACAGCTGAAGACCAGTCAGCACTTGTCAGAAATCAAAGTATCCTTTAAATAGGGCGTCTGGCGCCAATTGTGGCTGGGGTTGCGCTCCTGTGTGTGCACGCGTATGGCAATCTGCCGTTGCCCCTAAGTGTCCACATGTGTGCGCACCGGGTGCATTCTAACAGTCCTCTGACACCATCCTCTGATACATCAGATTCTCCCCTTACAGTGGAGTCCTGCCTTACATGGGAGTCTCCCCCGCCCAGAACAGAGTCCCCTCCTCCCTTACATCAGAGACAACCGTTTTGGATTGGAGTTGCCCCTTACATAAGAGTCCACGCCTATACAGATCATGGACCCTATAAGCAGAAGAAGGAGAAAAACAAATGGAGAATGGGAGCAATAAGAGCAGGGAGACGTGCAGGTTATCTGTTTAGTCTAAAACAAGCTGGAAGGCAGTAGTCTGCTTTTATTACCATTAGGGTAAATATTAATATTGAAGTTGACTGGATGCATGCCAAATCATTAGAACTATAATAATAGTTTTGTTTGAATAGAAAAATAAACAATGTGGAGTGCTGATATTTCCTGGAGAAGCAGCTATAAAGCACCCTCCTCATAGGAATTTGGTCACATGGTCCCTGCTAAAGAGAAGGTTCACAGTCTGGAGTATCAATTACTTAAGGAAAGCGAGGTATTCAGCCTTTCTTTTACTCTTTATGTGTATATCTCGTGATATTGTTATATACCTTTGTTAACATTTGAATATCTGCATTCATTTAATGAAAGCATGTAAATTAGTTTGTCATCAGTAACCTCCTTGGTATTAATAATGTCACTATAAGTTTTATTAAACCTAAAAAACAAGTTCTCAGGTCAGAATAAAGCAGCCCTTCTTCTGTCACTTCAGTTTGAAGATGAGCTTCAAGTTCAGGTTGAATATTAGTTTGAATAAAGTAATTCACTGCTCCGGAAAACATCTGTCTAATGCAGTTTGCTGCTTTAGCGACCAACTACCAATCACGCACTTTCTGAACTTTAAACTGTGGTTGGGTGGCTTAAATTGGTCTATATGTGTCAGGGTTCTCAGCAGCCGTTTATCAGTGTGTGTGAACATTTGGAGTAGAAGAGCAGTTTACATTTTATTATTTTTGAAAATTTGTATTTAATGTCTGCTTTTTGGCAGTGGGTATGCTATACAGGCAGAGAACAAAGAGGAGGTCATGGAGTGGCTAACCAAGCCTTCCTCATCTTCCATCTCCCAGGTGAAGAGCAGTGCATTTTGCCCAGCGGCTGCAAATGTGCCCTCTTCTTCCTCTTTCTCCAACATCTAATCCCTCTGTTGCCCTAAAAATTGGCATGGATGTGTCATCAGAATATTTTAGTACATCATGAGTAACTTGATGTAAGAATTTCCTTAGGAATTCTTATCTGATGTTGAGGAAGAAAGCACCATAGAGCGAGGGGACAACAAGCGAGGAGCAGCAATTGCCATTGATGTTCCTGCAGTTGCAGCTTATTGCCAAGTGGGCTTGAACGATGAGGAGAGTGGGCATAATGGAATAGCAGACTGTACCTGGGTAATAGAGATTGTAGATAAAAACAATAATAAAAACTATGGTCACTCAGGCCGCGTACACACGGTCGGACAAAACCGATGAGAATGGACCGAGGTTCAGTTTCATCGGTCCAAAGCGACCGTGTGTATAGCCCATCGGTCTGTTGTCCTTCGGTCCAAAATTTTAAAACATGCTTCAAAATCGAACTGATGGACCGCTGCCCGATCGGTCCAAACCGATGGTTAGTACAGAAAGCACCGTGCATGCTCAGAATCAAGTCGACACATGCTTGGAAGCATTGAACTTTGTTTTATTCAGCACGTTGTGTGTTTGACGTCACCGTGCTCTGACCCAATCGGTTTTTGGAACGATGGTGTGTACGCACTTCAGACCATCAGGCCACTTCAGCGGTGAACCGATGGAAATGGCCCGTCGGACCATTCTCATCGGTTTGGAACGACCGTGTGTACGCGGCCTAAGGCTTCATGAACACCGGGCTTAAAAAAACATTGTTCTCTTGGGAGTAAAAAACGCTCATATAGACCATTTTTCGTACAAAGTTTAGATGAGTTTAGGAGAGTTTTAATTTGTTTCTGCCAGTAAGCTTCAATCAGAAACGCGAACCAGGAGGTTTTTTTTCTCTGCCTCTAAACGTTGAGCTCAAAATATGCCTGTAATCGTCCTAATCTGCATGGACACATAGGATAACATTGAGCTGCTTCTACAGGCAGAACACAAAACTCCTGTAGAAGAAATTTTTTTTAAGCTAGTGTGCATGGAGCTTAACACTTAGACCCCTTTCACACTGAGGAGTTTTTCAGGCAGTACAGCGCTAAAAATAGCTCCTAAATACCGCCTGAAAAACTCCTGCCCAGCCTTCTCAATGTGAAAGCCCGAGGGCTTTCACACTGAGGCGATGCGCTGGCAGGAGAGAAAAAATCTCCTGCAAGCAGCATCTTTGGAGCGGGAAACAATGGGAAACCGTGGTAATACCGCCCGCAATGCGCCTCTGCAGAGGCGCATTTCAGGCAGTATTAACCCTTTATCGACCGCTAGCGGGGGTTAATACCGCTCTGCTAGCGGCCGAATCTCGCGGCAATTCCGACGGTATAGCGCCGCTATTTTTAACGACGCTATACCGCCACTGCGCCTCCCGCCCCCAAATTTGATATTGACTGCAGGTGAATCAATTACTTTCATTTAAAACACATTCACCAGGAAGATTCACTTGCAGTAAATATTTGGTGAATGACACATTCAATCTTTAGAAATACACCCTATAAAAAAAACTATCTATAATGTATATGTATACAATAATGTAATTACTACAATATCTTTGCTAAGTCTGAGCTATAACATGCCACAATGCAGTGCAGCTGTCTCTTAAGTTGTTGAGGTACCTTCACTACATTGTTAAACTCATAGCAAAAATGGCATATCCATACAGTCGACAGTACATTCCACTGGTTTGGGTGCACCTGTGGAGTCTTGGAATCTAGTTATTGCTTAGGCTTGACTGGGACAATTCTTATGTGCACCAATGGTACAACTGGGCAACAATGCTAGCTGACTGAAGAGTCAGGACTAAAGACTGTCCCTTTACACAGGGCCGGACTGGCCTACTGAGATACCAGGAAATTTCCCAGTAGGCCGCCTGCCCTGGTTTTTACCCCCAGTCTGGCCCTGCCTTTACATCTGCTACACAGAGAACTTTACCGATTGTTTATGGTAAGAGGTATCTTTCAGGGGGCTTCACTTTATTCTAGCCATCCTCCTAGAATGCACTCTAGACTAGTTATAGTATTATTATTCATATTACAGGTAATGCGTATATACACTTTTTATTGCTGGCTTTGCTGATTTATGTGTTAATTCCAGTCCAGTGGTACTGAACTCTATGCTTATCTTGGCATAGTTGATATACCAGACTGTGTCTGAACCTACCTTCTGCATGCTCATTTACACTCAAACCATCATTTATTCTAACCCGCACCAATACATTGACTTAATTTACCACTAAATGGTCTTGTGTCTATTTCCTGATACTAATTCATACTCAAGTTAAAAGTATCCACACTTCTATTCCTATAAGTGCTTGCGGTAGCATGTTCACTTAAAAGAGAAGTATGGGAAATCCGTTTTTTCCCAGGATCATACTTACCTAGGTGAATGCAGCATCGGTCCGATGGCTTGGTTCTCTCGGCTCCCTGAGCGGAGAGCTGCTGCCTGTCAATCAGCATCTCTCCTGTTCTGCTCCTCCACGCTCACTGGAATGCTGTGCTGTGGAGAGTAAAGGAGCGGCCATTTCAGATTCTCAGCTGTTCACTAAGAGACTGAGACGACTATCAGTCCAGGTACCTGGTGGATCCAGACTCCCAGAGTCGGGATGATGCGGTGCCTGGATTGATATTGGTCAGTCCGCTCTCTGCTGAAAACGAGTCACAGGAGTGCAAAACAAATTGCACTCCTGTGACCCATAAGAGAAGCCCAGCCAAACAAGCTCAGACTGGACTTCTCTAAGGCGGAGAGGCTGAGTTTACTGTTTAGGTTGAGATGCAGATCAGAGAACCCGGCTCCTTTAGGAGGTAGGGCTACATTATTTTAACAGTCCAAGCTATACTGACAAAGTAGCAGTTAGAGTTGAGACAAACCATTTACCACTAACAAGGGTGCTTACAGATGTATTTCTTACAAAAGGAGAATAACATTTAGCTGTAATTGCTTAACAACTTGCTGACCAATGCACAGTAAAGCCGTGGCCAAAATGTTTGAGAATGACACACATATTAATTTTCACAACGTTTTTATGATGGCACTTTGCATATACTCCAGAATGTTATGAATGTTATGTATGTTTACACACACAAACCCCCGTGCTGTCGCTGGCCACGCGCATCGGGTTCCCGACTGTGCAGTGGGCACACGCGTGCGCCCTCTGGTGGCTCTTCTGGGCGAAGCCTTATATATACAGGATTTTGCCCAGGAGAGCCAGTCTGCCACAGTATATCTGTGTGAGCCGGTCGGGAACAGGTTAAACAGTATAGACACCTATTTTTAATGTTTTACATAGATATACCTGCAAAAGGAGCCAGTGTGAAGTGATCTATCAGGACTTACTTTCTTACTGAAGTTCAACTTAAAGGTTACCTACCGATATATAGTAGAAATGTCACATTTGGTTTGCACATGTCACCAGCCCATGCAAAGTGTCAGGTCACCTGTGGCCAGGTGACAAGTGCACCCCGTTGGGGTCAGGGATGAACCACAGGGTAGTGAACCCTATAGCCGACTGCTGCTATCAGAGAGGAAGCGTGAACCCAAGATCCCCCAGGACGCAGAGTCTAAGACCCAGCTTTGTGTTCACTAGAGCCTTTAGTGGTGAGGATGGCCTTCGCCGCAGCTGGATCCAGGTCGCGACCACTGGGATCCCCTAGGTCACGCTCCGCAGGGAGAGAGGGGAAGCAGCAAGCAGGACAAGCGATGGTGATGGGTAAGCCAAGGTCAGGGCAACAGGCAGACAAGGGTAAACGAGGGACAGGCAAAAGGTCAGGATCACAGGCAAACAAGAGAAGTCGGGGACGAGCCAAAAACGGTACACAGGAAGGTAATCGTAGCACACTGCAGACAGGAACTTAAGCTAACAACACGGTTGAACAGCACTGCAGACCTGTAGTGCAACAGTTAATATAGACTTCCTGGGATGGCCTGGGTGGGGCCATACAGGAAGGAGAAGTGATAAAAAGGCAACCAGAACAGAGTCAGGCCTCTAAAGAACAGATGGAAACAGGTAAGATGCCAGACTTTATTGCATATCCATGACACGAAGTGAGACGGCATATGTTGTCTGCTGCATCCAGAAGATGGAGCGCAATCGAAATGCCCCACCCCTGCTCTCAAGAATCCAAAACAATTGGAGTGACTCACCAACCATCTCCCACCCAAATGAGTGTGGTAGTGGGGAGGGGAAGTAATACCCCCCAATGAGTCCATATTGCACCCCTTATCCATAAGCCAGGGAAGAGCACATCAGCTATGGAAAACACACCTAGAATACTTAAAAATCAAATGGTTTAAATACAGTTACATATATATATATTTGAAGAACAAAAACCATAACTACAGATTATTCAGCATTTGGTTTAGGATTCTGTAGTTGCCTATTTTATTAGGAGACGGCTGAGAATTAAAGTATTCTAAAAGGCTTTTTTTTATACAAACTCTGACACATGGGTATTAATCAACTTTATCTAAAACTCCCTCTACATACTACACTCTCCCTTGTTAAATGGTAATGGCTCCATTTTTCTATCAAGTATTTTTTTTTGTGGCCACAGAGGACAGGGCCCTGTTGTATAATTAATATCTGCTATTGTCTGTTTAAGTATTGGACATATCCATTTCCACTGAGAATGGTGAGCTGCAACAAGCCTAGAATACTTATTTGTGCATTAAAATAAAGTTCAAGTTCATCTCAAGATCAGTCCTATAGAACAATGTTTTATGTAACTCCAATCTTTGCAACCCTGATCCTCGGGACTACTAACAGCTTGCCTTTTAAGGGTTTTCATTTCCACTAACACTGGGGGCCTAATTTGCTAAAGTGTGATCTATACCAGTGTTCTCTTACATTAACTGGTCACGAGAAGAAAAATTGTGAGAATTAAATCTTCTTCTTTACATGATTCCTACACAGGTTGGATTTTCACCTCAATTGACACTAAAGTAAATAGTGTACTGAAAATTAACAAAAACGAAAACTTTTAAACTAGTAAAAATAACAGATTTAAGCTGGTCATACACTAGCTTAATTTTGTTTGAAAATGTTCGTTTTTGGTTGCACTCTTTCGATTATCTAATTGTTAGGGGGGTCAAACTGATGATTGTTTTCAACTCAAGTGACAAAATGTTTTTAACACAAGTGTTTGGGGAATTCCATTAATTCCAAAATTAAATGTTAAAGTGGAGTTCCACCCTTATTTTAATCTTGACCTGAATGAGTCCCTTGCTGCAAGAATAACAACATTTGACATGATTTTTATTATTTTTTTACTTACTGTGTGTACCTTGTTGCTAGGATGTCCCTTGTAATGTGCCTCTTCTTGGCCACGCCACTGTACATCATATATTCGGCGCCTTGGCTCCTGGGAGATGTTTGTCATCATTCCGAGGAGTCAGTGGGCATCGCCTCAGGATTGCATTGCGTTATTGCGAGATCTGGAGATGCATGCTGGGTAGCCAGCAACATCTTATCCAGGAATAGAGTTCTAGTGGACTTCACATGCCCACAGTGAAGATGGAAGCGCTTAGCAATGCAGATAACAAACGTGAGTGAATTAAAAAAACAGGAATTGAACAGCGATTTTATTAATCACGCGCATTAAAGTATTTAATGCAGTGCAGCAAAACGGTTAAACAAAATACAAAATCTGGTTGGAAAATGTTGAAGTACTTTTGAATAACATTTGTCAAGTATCTGTTGACATTATTGAATGTACTGATGGGATATTTTGTACAAGCAATTATTTGAAAGTCTACCAGTGTATGGCCAGTATTAGACCGATTTTGGTCTCATGAAACACCCTCAGGCTGGGAGCCAATCAAGCTTCACTACATGAGCATGTACGGACAAAGAAAAATACTGACTGGAGGATGGAGAGATAAGACCTTATCAGTCTGCTGCTGCCTATTGCCTGTTCAATCACAGGCTGGGGGCAGGGAGTTGATCTAATTGTCTTAATTTTTAGCTTTGGAAAAGGTGAGGAAGGGTTAGGCCTCGTACACACGACAGAGAAACTCGACGTGCCAAGCCCGTCGAGTTCCTCGACGAGTTCCTTGTTGAACTTGTCGAGAAGCTCGGCAGGCTTGCTTTGCGTACACACGTAACATACCAAAATCTGGTCGTTCTCCGGCGCGATGACGCTCACGACGTATGACGCGACTATAAAGGGGAGGTTTGATTTTGTTGGCGCCACCCTTGGGGCTCCTTTTGCTGATTCCGTGTTTACGCGTGTTAGTAAAAGTTTGGTGAGTGACGATTCGTGCTTTTCAGTCTTTGTGCTTTCAGATTGATCTCTGCCGTTCAGTTTGTACTTGTGTGGGTCGTATCTAGGCAATCGAGACGTGCGGTCAGGTCGTATTGTTTTACATTGCGGTCCTGTCCCCGCGTTTTTCATTGTCAGGGTCGTTCTTCATAGGTCTTGCTGTTCTTCACTGCGGTCTGTTTAGTGCAATTCTGATTTGTCGTTCGTAACTAGCCTTGTAGCCATGTTGCAGGCACCTAGTCGTCGCCGACTTCGTGCTAAGCATCTTCTGTCTATAGGTCTGTTTGTTTATGACCTAGACAATGAGGAGTTCATGAACAGGAGGAGGACACGTTCATGGACCAAGAATTGGTTGCTCCGTAAGAACCAATTCTCTCACATGCCTTTGCTGCGGGAGCTTCAGGAAAATAATCCTGTTGATTACAGGAATTTCCTGAGGATGTCTGATCCCGTCTTTCAGCACCTGTTGGCTTTGGTGTCCCCCTATATTACCAGGCAGGACACCGTTATGCGGGAAGCCATCAGTGCTGAGCAGAGGCTAGTTGCCACCCTCCGTTATCTGGCAACTGGGAGAAGCCTTCAGGACTTAAAGTTCTCCACGGGCATCTCCCCCCAGGCTCTGGGCCTCATCATTCCTGACACCTGCTCTGCCATCATCCAGGTTCTGCAGGAGGAATATATGAGGGTAAGTTTTCTCCTTTAATATCACATTTTATGTCTATAATGTATGCTAATGTCTTGTAGTTATCTCCTCCTTCCCTAATTACCATGTCTGGAATATGCTGTGAATGTCCCCTTTGCCCCCATGCATGATGTAAACTTTGATGCCCCTTTTTTGGCCTACATGCATATTTTCCATCACTTACCTCCCCAGCATGCTATCCTGGGCCCCAACCTACCTAGTCTAGTCACTTCCCAATGTATTGTGTTATATCCATTGTAATGTCCCCCCCCTCCCCTCCAAAATGTGTTGTAAAGTCTATGTTCACCAATATTTAATTTTTTTTTATTTTAATTTTAGGACTCCCAAACTCATCTAGCCCTCCCCTCCAAAATGTGTTGTAAAGTCTATGTTCACCAATATTTTTTTTTTTTTTATTTAAATTTTAGGACTCCCAAACTCATCTAGCCCTCCCCTCCAAAATGTGTTGTAAAGTCTATGTTCACCAATATTTTTTTTTTTTTTATTTAAATTTTAGGACTCCCAAACTCATCTAGCCCTCCCCTCCAAAATGTGTTGTAAAGTCTATGTTCACCAATAATCAAAATTAATTTTTTTTAGTACTCCCAAACTCATCTAGCCCTCCCCCAAACTTGGGCATTGGCCCATCAGAGGGGGTGTTTAATGTGTTAATTGGCTAAATATATTTAGATATAATATGCTAGTTCCCAGAAATGTTATAATGCTTATAATGTCTTTGTATAATCTGCTTGCAAGGTTATGTGGCTAATTTTTTCTTTTTTTCTTCCCCAGCTTCCGTCCACACCACAGGAGTGGCAGTCTGTGGCTTTGGACTTCCAGACCCGATGGAACTTCCCCAACTGCGGGGGAGCCATCGACGGGAAGCACGTCCGCATCGTGCCTCCACCCCGTTCAGGATCCCAGTTCTTTAATTATAAGGGGTTCAACAGTATTGTGCTGATGGCGGTGGTGTCAGCACAGTATGAATTCCTTTTTGTGGATGTCGGGATGAATGGACGGGTATCGGATGGGGGAGCCTTCAGGCAGACGGAGTTCGCGCTTCGCCTTCAGGATGATGATCTGTCATTGCCACCGGATGACCAGAATGTAGAAGGCCTGCCATTTGTTTTCCTGGCTGATGAAGCGTTTGCCCTGGGACCCCATCTTATGAGGCCATTCCCTCAGCGCACCCTCACCCCAGAGAGGAGTGTCTTTAATTTCCGGCTGGGCCGAGCACGTAGAGTGGTTGAGAACGCTTTCGGCATCATGGCCAGCCGGTTCCGCCTTTTCCTCACCTCTCTCCACATGGCGGAATATAAGTGGAATACTATTATTTTTGCCTGCTGCATTCTCCACAATTTTTTGCGGAGACAATCTCCAAATTATATGGCCCTGGTTGGGCCCGAGGCACAACATTTGACCCCTGCAGAAACTTTGGCGGGCCTTGAAGCTGGCCACACAGGACTGCCCCCCCAGAGTGCCTGTGAAGTCCGGGACAAATACATGGACTATTTCATGGGTAGGGGGGCAATACCATCTCAATCAAATTTGCCATAATTGTAGCTTTCAAAAAAATAAATCATAATCTTTTTTCTAAACTTGTTATGTCTTGCTTGTGTTGTTTGGAGTTCTTTACTAAGTGTAACTAAGTGTATTTTCATTATCAACTAGCAAACATTTCCCAGGTGACCCCCAAACCAAACACATAGAAAATTTTACGTATTTTATGAAAAACACCACACACTTTTTTGAGGTTCAAAAGCTCTTTATTTTCTTAATTTATTTATTTTTATTTTTTCATAAATACCCTACAAAAATTTTTGGTATATTTTCTCATACAATATACAATCATTTTTGTATTTTTTTTGGTCATTTTTCTCATACAATATACAATCATTTTTGTATTTTTGTGGGTGATTTTTCTCATACAATATACAATCATTTTTGTATTTTTTTTGGTCATTTTTCTCATACAATATACAATCATTTTTGTATTTTTGTGGGTGATTTTTCTCATACAATATACAATCATTTTTGTAATTTTTTTGTTTTTTTTTTCTCATACAATATACAATCATTTTTGTAATTTTTTTTTATTTTTTTTCTTAATAAACATTAAAATCTGGTTATATTATTTTTATTTTTTTTTTTTATTAAATAAAGTATAAAATCTGGTTTTATTATTTTTTTTGTTTTTTTTTTTAGTAAATAAACTCTAAAATCTGGTTTTATTATTTTTTTGTTTTTTTTTTATTAAATAAAGTCTAAAATCTTGTTTTATTATTTTTTTGGTTTTTTTTTTATTAAATAAAGTATAAAATCTGGTTTTATTATTTTTTTTTTTTTTTTTTATTAAATAAAGTATAAAATCTGGTTTTATTATTTTTTTGGTTTTTTTTTTATTAAATAAACATCAATATCTGGTATTTAAATTTTTTTTTGGTATTTTTTTCAGATTCAGACTCTCCCCAAAACATCCAATAAATTTTTTAATTTAGTTTCCACCCTCCTTGCTCTTTCATTATTTTTTCTGTTGGCCAAATGTATCTCCTCCACCTCTTCTCTGCAGGCCCATATTTCCGAGATCAGCATCTGTTTTGTATGCCTGTCCAAGCCACCACCTGATCCTGAAATGTGGGACAAAACAATTTTTTTAAATTAGGCAGGCCTACATCTACATTACCTGAAGCTGGGTTAGTTATATGTTACTTTACCTGATGTGGTGGCAGGCTGCGCATCATCACCATCCCTCGGGGGTGTGGCTTGCTGGACTTCTTGCTCCCGTGTTGAAGCTTCATGACGCCCTACGAGAATGAAGAAAATGGAAACAGGATTTTTAGAGCTTATAGGCCTGAAAGAGGAATATGATTCACTTTATAAAATTTCTGGTACTATTGATGTTTAGAAAAACCCCTCAGGGCAAAACACAGGATTGAAGGCATTCACAAAGATCCTGACAAATCTTGTAGCTTTGGTCTACTTTTAAACATGTAAGCCAACAAAGTATACACTGGATCACCTCAGCTCTGTGTGAAGCCCAAAATGGGTTATTAAAGGGGACAACAATTATGCAAATGAGTCCACATGTGTCACCGACTGCTGAGCAGACTCTCCTTTTACTGTATATTTAATTATTAAAAAAAGATTTGTGGTTTTAATAGCACATCTACATAATTTTCACGATTGATCTCACCACAATTTTCAAAAAATGTCATAATTTGTAGGATTTAAAACACAATATTTAGTCGTTCCGAATGGACGTCCAGTTTGACGACAAATTATTGTGCCTAAAAAAATATTACAGTACAACCTGAAATAAAAAACACATGGCGCGGAACAAATCTTACAAAATATATAACAAACTTACTTCTTCTAATCACTCTCCTGATCCTCTTCATTTGTTCCGGCTCACGTTTCTTAAGGTCACACCACCTTTTCCGGATCTGCTCCTTGGACCTTTTCACTCCAAATTTGCGATGGAGACTCCTCCTCACCTTCTCCATTATTGCGGCCTTGACCTTGTTCGGGTACTTATATGGCCCATGCCTCCCATCGTAGTCCTCTGCTTTGAGGATGAGGACCATCTCCACCATTTCCTCAAAGGTCATGTTGGAGGCCTTACAACTGATTCGCCGTGCTGCCATATTCTCCAACATGTGCTTCCAACAAAAAAAAGATGGAAAAGGGGCGGGGAAAATACGATACCATGAACGTCAGGGGCGGGGAGACGTGCGTAAAGTCCCACATGCGCGTGTATAAAGGGCTACCACGTGAGTAAAAGGGGCGTTCACAGTTTGTGGAAGACGGCGGAGATAACGATCGGGTCAAAGACCGGTATGTAACTACATTTTACATGTTTTTCTTGATTGAATGATTTTGTGGCCTACATCTTAGGTTCAGAAATTACAACATAGCCAGTTTGAAATTTGAAGGTAATGGTCCGCTATAGTGCCGTCGTACGTAAACAACGCTTTGATTATGCATTTTGATCCAACTACTGTTGTGTGGGCAATCTCGGTTCTCATCAGGATGTCTTCTAAAAACAAGTCGGTTTAAACATGATGCAAATGGTCGCTTTTATGTCTTGACCAAACTATATCGGAGTGCTTTTATCTAACTAACGTTTCATACACAAATGAGGATGAGATCTGGCTTATTAGTTCGACACAACTGGTCATCTGTTTCCTAGGAACTGACCCAACATGATCTGCTGCCAATTCCACCTTGTCGTTTTTGCGACGGAAGATAAGGGGCGGGGGGGAAACATCAATTTTTTTTAAGCATGGGCGGATGTCGTGTGCGGAGTGTATATAAGGCTCGAACACATGTAGCGTCCATACGACCGGGTTGCGTAAGAAAGACGTTTGAACGACAAGCGTGTAGGTATGCTTCGAACTTGGGACAGCAGTGGCATATTCAGGAAAGACAGACATTTAAAGGAGCACTAAGCCAAAATTGTTTGGGGCATAAATAACTAACTTTACATTATATCAGTCTTGATTTCATGTCCTCATTGTCCCTTTTTGCTTTTAAGCAGCTGTAATCATTTGCATAAATCATCACTTCCTGGTTCTGCTCCCTCTCAAATTTATCAGGGGAGCTTGTCACTGTGGTCTAAGCTGTGTGTCTAAAAATCAACCAAAACAATGCTAATAATTTTTGAAATTAAAATATGCCCTGCTTTTATTTTTTTTGGGTTCTGTGTGTCTCTTTACTTCACAGAAACAATAACTAAATTTAAAACCAAAAGTGAAACTAGAGGCACATTATATGTATGCACTTGTATGTCTCTAGACACTGTAAACAGTAATTTCCTCCAAAAATATAGTTATCCATTAGTGACCCTTTAAGGGCTAGCTTGTGAGAAAGAGTAATTGACTTTCTAGATTGTGTAGTGACATTATTTTTTTATCCTTGGTTTTGGACAGGAAAAGATGAATCTCTTTAACCGACCCGACTTCTTGGAGATCTTCATTGATAGGTGGCAAGAACTTCCTGTTCTGTGGGCCACCAAAGACCCCATCTCTAGAAATAGAGAATTGCGCAAAACTGCACTGGAGAGCCTGCTCCCACTTGTGCGGAGACAGGTGGGGTTTGATGTGACAACTGACCAGTTGGAGGTCAAAATTGGGACCTTGAGAGGCACCTACAGGAAGGCACGCAACAAGGTCTTGGCTTCGATGAGGTCTGGAGCTGGAGCAGGGCGGGTATTTAAACCCAAGTTGTGGTACTACAGCAAACTGAGCTTCCTGGATGAACACCTGGAGGTTAGGGAGTCACTTTCTAGCCTTCGCCCCAGAAGCCACAGAAGCTCCAGCCTTCCCTCCAGCCAACCTGCTGCTCCCTCTGCAGAAGAACCCTCTCAGCAGCCTTCCATCCTGGATGAAGATCCAGATTTGCCCAGCTGGAGCCAGGTATATAGTACTTTCAATGTGCAAATATGTGGTGTTCAAATGTTGTTAAAGAGATGTAAATTAAGATATTAAAGGTAAATAAAAATTAGATCTAAAAGTGTTATTCCTAAAATTTGTCAGTATTGGCCATGAATTTTTGTGGTGTGATTGACCATAAAACATGGGTCAGAATGATTGGCTTAGCTAAGTCGTGACCAAAAAAAATGCAACAGTCAGGAGCTTAAATAAATAAACCAAAAATTTTAAAAAATAGTAAAACTTTACTTTTTTTCCATACACAGGACGAGACCAGGCAGCAGGAGGATCAGGAAAATGCCAGGCAGGAGGAGGACAGGGTGAGTGGCTTGGAGGAGGCTGCAGGCCCAAGTATCTTGGACGTGTTGGCAGGCCCAAGTATCAGTAACGTGGTGGCAGGCCCAAGTGGAGCGGATGAGGTGGCAGGCCCAAGTGGGTTGCACGAGGTTGCTGGGCCAAGCACGAGATGCCAGGTGTCTCCTCTTCGTCTGCGTCCGAGAAGGCAGGTGAGGGATACAAGGGTGCGTGACGCCTCACTAGCCCTCATTCGGGATGCCCATGCAACCCTGCAACAGCCTCCCACTGCTCAGGAGGGATTTGTCACAGTGGTTTTGGCCAAAATGTCAGAAATGACATTAGACCAACGCCTCCTCTTTGAGGGCCTCCTCATCACCCTGGCAAATCAGGGGGTGAGGGGTCTTCTCACAGAGGACACTGTGATTTGCCGCCATCCCCATCCTCACACACCACATAACTCCCAAGCTCCCCCACCTTCTTCTTCTTCTCATGCTCCTTCTCAAGCTCCCCCACCTTCTTCTTCTTCTTCTTTTTCTCATGCTCCTTCTCAAGCTCCCCCACCTTCTTCTTCTTCTCATGCTCCTTCTCAAGCTCCCCCACCTTCTTCTTCTTCTTCTCCTGCTCCTTCTCAAGCTCCCCCACCTTCTTCTTCTTCTTCTCCTGCTCCTTCTGAACATTCTTCTTCCTCTTCTTCTCCTGCTCCATCTGAACATTCTTCTTCCTCTTCTTCTCCTGCTCCATCTGAACATTCTTCTTCCTCTTCTTCTCCTGCTCCATCTGAACATTCTGCTTCCTCTTCTTCTTCTACTACTCCTCCTCCTTCTACTGCTCCTCCTCCTTCTACTGCTCCTCCTCCTTCTACTGCTCCTCCTCCTTCTACTCCTCCTCCTTCTACTCCTCCTCCTTCTACTCCTCCTCCTTCTACTGCTCCTCCTCCTTCTACTCCTCCTTCTACTGCTCCTCCTCCTTCTACTCCTCCTCCTTCTACTGCTCCTCCTCCTTCTACTCCTCCTTCTACTGCTCCTCCTCCTCCTCCACCTCCTCCTCCACCACCGTCGGCTACTCATCCTCCACCACCTTCGTCTACTCCTCCTCCTGGCATGAGTACTACCCCTGTGGCACCACCTCCAGCCAGGCATAAGAGGAAGGCTGCTGAGAAGGCTGCAGAGAAGGTGAAAGAGCAGGCTGCAGGGAAGCCACCAAGGAAGGCCTTGAAGAAATCAAGAAAGTGACTCCCTTACTTCCATGTGGTGTACCAGAGTTCAGGCTGCTGTAGTACCACAACCTGGTGACATCTGCCTGCCCTGCTCCAGTTTCTGACCTCGGGGAGTCCAAGACCTTGATGCGTGACTTCCTGAATGAACCTCTCAAGTCCCCATTTTGGCCTCCAACTGATCACCAGTCACATCAGGCCACACCTGGCTGTGCACAAATGGCAGCAAGCTCTCCAGTGCTGACTTTTGCATATCAAATTTTTTTTTATTACCAAAATAAATGGTACATTTTTTTTTTACAGTTCATACTTGTCCTTGTATTTTTTTACATTTCAATTTTGCAAGTGAGAAGGCAGGTTCTTATTTTGTAAAAATTGGATATAAGGTGTAATTTGAAAGGGACACATGAGATAAGACAAAGCAATAAGGTTTCTATGGGGGGAACTTGACATTACAAAAAATAAAAGGATTAGCATTTTTTAAAAATTTAAAAATAAGGTGATTAAAAGCAGGATTTAAAACACACGACCAAAATAAGGTGACAATAAAAAAAAAAAAAATATTGAGTCCAGTAAGAAAAAGGTTCCACCTAATTTTAAGGAACTCTGTGTGAATATCGTAAAAAAAAAATTAGTATATTGCTGTTTTGTGCCCTTAGGAAAAATTGTGTAAAGCGCTGCAAATAAACGATTAAATAATGTTGGAAGCGACACGAATGTGCTATCTCCAATCCAAACGCTAGTTTTACCTATGTTGGTCTCCAGTGTCTAAGTTTTTGACAAGTTTCTTAGCATACACACGACCGAGTTTCTCGTTTAAAAAACAGCCCGATGAAGAACTCGTCGAGCCAAAATCCACTGCCATCGAGAAAATAGAGAACCTGCTCTCTATTTGCTCGACGAGTTCCTCGGCGGCTCCATCGGGCCAAAAATGTACACACGACCGAGTTTCTCGACAGAATCCGGCTCTTCACCGAGATTCTCGACGAATTCTGCCGAGAAACTCTGTCGTGTGTACGAGGCCTTAGAGCTTCTGTGAAGTTTTTATCATTGTTTGTGTTCTAGTAGGGAGATCCACCTCTGTATTTGTACTGAGGACCATTGCCATTGAAACAGAAAATGATGCTATCTATTTTTGTCAGCCAAAAGAACAATTGCCCAAGCTTGGAGGAAACCATTTGTTCCCTTTCAGGGGGTAAGAGATCGCATGACCGCATTAATGCTTAATGAACAGATGTCTAGCATCTGCAACGACACGCATGCAAAGTTCCAGAAAGTTTGGAAACCAGGGCTGTTCTTATGCCTTTCCTACTCCCCCCAGCCAGCTTGGGCCATCTATGATGAATGGTCTCGATGTTCCTGGGCCCTTACCTCTCCCCCTTCTCTAGGCCTTTAAACCAAGCCCCCTTCCTCACTAGCTTTTCTCATCCTCTTTCTGGTTCCCTACCCATCAGGTGTGCCTCCACTCGTTTCTTAGCGCCATCTTTCTGCCTGTCTTACTCCTGGTTTCTGGCCTATTCCTTCTTCTTAGATGTGTAAAGGTTATAAATTGCACTATTATATGGATATTGATGGGCCTCGCACATACCCCACTGTAGGGAACCTCCCCAGGATCCCTTGGCCCTCCCGGCATTATGAAAAGGCCTATCTCCTGTTGTTACATCAATTCTCTTTTTCATACTGCTGCACTTTGTCTATTTTTGTATACTAACTTTTGTTTGATGAATCTTTATTGTCAAAAATGGTCATACAAAACACAGGAACAGCAGTTGACATGTTTCACAAGCGATAGCTTGCTTGTGAAACGCGTCAACTGCTGTTCCTGTGTTTTGTCTGACCATTCATCACAATAAAGATTTATCAAGCTATTTTGGAGTTCCAGTGTGCGGCCACTTATATGTTCCGTTTGTGTTTGACAGTGGTGAGCCGGGGTCTGCACCTGTGACCTGCCTTTGCACCTGTTTTGCTTAGAGCGGTGTGTTTCTCTTCGGTCTCTGCCAACTTTTGTTACCACTGTCAACGCTAGCCCCTGCGTAGACAGAACAATAGCATGT
This sequence comes from Rana temporaria, assembly GCF_905171775.1. Lineage (NCBI taxonomy): Eukaryota > Metazoa > Chordata > Amphibia > Anura > Ranidae > Rana > Rana temporaria. Next base: position 524,728,648 of record NC_053489.1, read on the forward strand.
TAGCTATATGTTTAACTGAGTAAAAATTATTAAAACAGAAAATTATGTAAAATACAAAATTAAGATTGACCCAAGAACAAGCGGTGAGGGTAAATTTTCCACTGGGGACATCTGTTCTGTGAACTTCCTGTTGCGCCTCTGGGACAAGTGAAGTGATATCTCCCTAATGGCACACAAACAATACAAGATGACCTGAGAGGGCTTTAATCCTCCCCTATTCTATTTAAAATAATAAAAAAATGTTTTTGATATACATACACTTTAACTGCAGAAGAGAAAATCTCTATACAAAATAAAGATCGGGTTGATGCTTAAGGCAGGTCATACATGGTTCAAATCTTGGCTGGCTCAGCAGGAACTGGCCGAGATTCAAACCGTGTATGGGCATGGCTGAATGTCCCAATTGATCGATCAATCATTCAACTTGGCGATTGCTATAGCCACTAGCAATAATCACTGTTTTCTCCTGGTGAGGACATCTTACTCCACCATCCCTGCCCCCCTGCCAGGAGAAGACAATGGTCCAGCAGGAGGCATTTCTGCTTCAACAATGTCTGTGTTGCTGAGGGAATTTGTGAAAATTTCTTTCCTGCAACCCATGAGTTGCAGAAAAGAAATTTGCTCCGTGTATTGCCGGTGTTCTGCCGAGATGTGTCCCCTTGGCTGATTATGCCTGCCCTGGACTGCGCAGGCGCAGCGCTGTAGCTCCAAAAATTAACGAACATGAAGAGCTGTAGACTGCACCTGCGCAATGAACAGGGCATTGTGACAGCCGTTGCCGCACGTTCCCGATGCTCCCTTCACTCTTCAAGGGGGCGGGTGTATTACAATTATATCCTGTAAGGGGCAGATGCCACAAGCTCCCCAATCAACAGTGCAAAACTTGCCCTTTTTTTCATACACCCGCCGCCCCGTGCAGACGATCTAATAGTAATACACACTCCTATATCGTCTGCAAGGGGGGGCGGGTGTATGAAAAGAAGGGAGAGTTTTGTACTGTTGATTGGGGAGCTTGTGACATCCGCCCCTTACACGATATAATTGTAATATACATGCCCCCTTGCAGAGTGGAGAGAGCATCGAGAGCATGCGTCAGCGTGTGGCAGAATATTGTGCTAATTGCGCATGCGCTGTGTCCAGGCGATGCATAGCTGTGTTAAGCTTCGGCAATTTTCGGAGGTCAGCTGCGCCTGCGCAGGACAGAGCAGGAGGTTTGCTGTGCCTGCACAGGACAGATCGGGCAAAATCCGCCGGGGGACAATTCTCGGCAGGACATCGGCCTGTGTCTAAGCATTTAATCCCAATAATCAAAGTATCACAAAGAAAAACAATTCTTTCAAAAATATAATTTTTTAGATGCTTAGAAATGTAGTCCCAGGGGTCTAGCGCACTCCACTTGAAAGGAAATAAACAACCCATGCTAAAACTAAAATAACAACATTATCTGTCTATACTAAGGCAAATAAACCATGTCTTTTATGATATTTCAGATACTGCTATGAGTTACACTAATGTAAATATCATATAGAGTAATTGTTTTTTAATTACAAGTGCGCATTGAGATAACGCATTGATTGTGTGCTCTTTTAAAATATCCTTATTGGTTCTTCTCTTGATAAGTTTTTGACCTCACTGCTTGATTACTTAAAGGCCTGGTTCACACTGGTACGATTTGAGATGCGATTTGAGATGTCAAATCGCATCTCAAATCGGCGGCATTTGCCGGCAATTGTCAGCAATGGCACCGTCCTAATCGGTGCGACGCCACATCTGCGGCGCTGCACCGATTTCAAAAAGTCGTTTCTGTACTACTTTTTGCGATTTTTGGCCGCGATTTACATTGACATCTGTGCAGGAACTGCACAGATGTCTCTGAAATCGCAGCCGAAATCGGGACTGCCAGCGGGAGTGAAATCGTGCGAGCTCAGCTGAACTCGCACGGCTTCACTCCCGCAGCCCAGTGTGAACCTGGGCTAAGGGATGGATAAATATGTTTATCATAGATACAGACACAAAGATGTGCTTCTCAAAATTAATTATAGTTATTATTGAGTTAATCAATGTGCTTTGATATGATAGTATAGATGAATCCTTCTTTTATCTCCTAAGGAGGCAATTTACGAAACACGTCAAGAAGAAAATTGCTCTCTACGGGTCATCGAACGTTTAATTTTTAAAAATATCAGTTTAAACAATACAGTGGTTATAAAGTTGATGGAGGCAGATATATTGTGTAAGATTCTTGTTAACACATTTAAAATGTATTTAAAGAAAATGTTAATGTGTGTGCATTTCTTAAATCAAATGTAACATTATTAATAAAAAAACCTCATAATCCTGTTTTGAAAATAGTTTCTCTTTTTGATGCAATAGAAAAATTCAGATCACCAGACTAGCTATGCTGGCAGGACAGTTTTCCTGAAGTTTAGCATTAAATAAACTAGCCCAAAACAAATTTAAATTTTGCCGCCAAACCACATTTTGAAATACAGATCTACATTATCTATAGATTTTCTATGTAGAGTGATTGTTTATAAATTATGTAATGCAGCTGGATTGGTAACACTGAGAAAAAAAATATATTGTATCAGTGAAAATAGCACACCTCCCCCCTTTAACAACTGGAAAAAAATGCTTGAATCTTCTCTCATAATATTATTATTATTATTATTATTATTATTATTATTATTATTATGTAGGTACTATAGCGCTGTCAATTTATAACTTACAATATTAATGTTTACATTCCTCCTGCATTTTTACATCAATTTGGTTGATAAAAGAAAATTGTTCGTGCATTGCCATAAATCACTGAAAGTATACTATACTATATTTTTCTTTCAAGTTACTTTATCGTAATCGTCTTTTCCTCAGCTAGAACAGAGAGGGAAACAGGTGAAAATTAAACTCTAATTATGTTTTAAAGACGCAGTGCTTTATTCTGTGCTCAGTGAACCTGGGTATAAGAGTTATATGAAATTTTGGTTTATTTATTGTTCTTTTTTCTTTTTGTCACTGCTATATACCAGTCTTATGTTGATTATTAGTTTTATTCGGCTTTGATGCTTTTGGTATGTCAGATATATTTAAAAAGCTGGTTGTTAATGTCAGTTAAGCAACAGTTTCATTGTGAATATGCGATTTAAAATGTATCTTCTCCTCTGTGTACTAACCCACAAATAACCCACCTCAATTCATCTTTCTGGTTTCACATCAGAAAAACAGCAGTAAAAAAAAACCACTGCTATTACTCAAAATTACTGTAAATCCCCCAGTGAAGGGACTAGCCTCAGTAGATTAAACAAATCCTGCTACATAAGTTGAATTTGTTTATTTGCAGCCCTCTCTCCTCTACAGCTGTTCAATGCATACAGTTTAAACAGCATTTCTCAGGTCCAGAAGGCAAGGGACAGTTATCAGATGTCACACAGTGCACAGCATAGAGCAGTGAACTGAGTGTAATCTGAGACCCAAGTGGAGGGAAGGGACAAGCCCCCTCTACACAGCCTCATAGGGAAACTTGCACAGCTGAACCTGGTGATCACCTGCTTTGTGCTGGAGGGGGGCATCTCCTGAGATTGCTTGGTGTCGGAATAGATTGTCAGAAGTGACTCATGCAGAGAGCAGAGGAATGACCGAGCAGACACAAATCACACTAGGTGCTTTGGGTTAAGGGAAGGAAATACATACTGTAGAATGCTATGCTTTGTACAGGATGGGCCATTTATATGGATACATGGATATGGATATTCTTCAGGACCCCTTTCACACTGGATACGCCTATAGCGGAGCGGTAAAATCGCGGTAAAATAGCGGTGTTTTACCGCGATTTTAACGCTCCGCTATAGGCGTATCCAATGTGAAAGGGGTCTAATGAAGAAACATCAGTGGCTGTCCTAGCTTCATTCAGCAAGAGCCCACAGCGTAGCACTCGCCGCATGTCATTGGAGAGCACATTAAACACATTTTATAAGTGGTCAGAAACTTGTAAATAACTCATGAAAGAATAAAGTTACGTTAAAACCGAGCACACCATTGTTTTTCTTGTAAAATTCCCAATAAGTTTGATGTGTCACATGACCCTCTTCCTCTTCCCACCCATCTTGAAAAGTTTCCCCCCTCACATATACTAATGCGCCACAAACAGGAAGTTAATATCACCAACCACTCTCATTTTATTAAGGTGTATCCATATAAATGGCCCACCCTGTACATCAGTGCTGCAGCCAATTTGCTGCAAGCCGCTGATCAAGGGAGGTTTTCCAACAGGACCAATAGACAGAAATCTGTCTAACAATTGGCTTCTGTTGAACCGGGAGGACTACACACAAATCGGAATTCAGCCGGCCCCCTGCTGAACCAGTCAATTTTTAATTGGAACATCTGAAAATGGCAGGTGGTGGTAAAAAGTCATACAAATATAAAACAATAAACATGCACAGTGTGAAAACTAACATAAAAACACTTTCAGGTAAGCAATACAATAACTCCGAATGTGTATCCAATGATACTACAATATGGTTTGCCTTTATCACTGTGCATTGTAAAATAATTTCCCATGTGCGTATGCTAAACACATTTATTGTGGATATAGCAAAGAGGAAAAACAGAATTGCAAGATGAATTTGGTTTGATATGTGTCATTTTTCTTGTCTGTTGCAACCCTGAGGTTTGCTTGCAGTGTAATAATTTTAATACATTATTTATATTATTTATAATAAATAATTCAGGACATACAAGCACTCATCTACTAGATCTCCACTGGCAAGTGGCATAAATGATAAATTGCTACACCGATGCAGAAGTTTCAGTGTGTTAACCTGTTATTTATGGTATCTTAGTTAAGGGATTCAGATTGAGCGTAGTAGTATGAAGTTTTTACTTGCACTCAGAGCATGCAAAGTCACCCAAAGCCATCAGTAATATTGGAACTCAGCAGATGTATGTGTCCTAAAGAGCAGTTATTTACTGTAGGTGCCCCAAGTGTTATGTAAAATCATATTCAACCCTGGCTCTGCATTTAGCTCACTGCTGTGAAAAACACAGAACTGAAGCAAAGTTTATCTAAAGCTCAAACTTTTTCATTTAATTTTGGATAGGGTAGCCCTTTCTCAATCTTTTTACCCTGGAAGGAACCCTTCAACAAAACTTTTAGATCCCAGGAAACCCCTGAAATAAGCTATACAGGGCAGCAATACGAGTCCATTCACACCAGTGGGTTACTTGTCAGGCTCTGTATATCATTAAACGCTCTTCTATGCATCTGTATAATGTGCGCCCACTGGTGTACGCTGTGCAATGTGTGTTGATAGAACGCATCACGCTGTATACCTTTTCTTCTATTTTTATGTAGCACTACCCCTGGAAGAGCTGCTGGATTGTTTTGGGTGGCATGTTACCTCTATTTCCTCGCCGTCTAGGGTATCAGATGAGAGTTGAGAAAAAGATCAATGTCCACACTTTAGACTTCTTTTTCTTTGATTTATTTGCTGAACTTGGTAAAAGAATAAAATAAGTAGTTGAAGAGGTGGAAGGGTAATGAATGATAGGTTCAGGTGTATAACTTCTGTCCGGAAACACTCCTGTTTCCAGCAACACAGATTTCGTCGCCACTCTAGCCAGAGTGGGTATTGCGCACCCGGATAGGCCTCTCTCACTAGCCTAGCGGCCGGGATGTCGCACAGAAATTGGTAAAGTCTCTGCCACAGACCTTCCCACAGATGGAGGTATGATCGGTCCAAAATCCTCTCAACAAAGGATTAAGCACCCGGATCTCGCCCCACTAACTTCTTGTAAACTTAAAACTGACAGGCGACCATCGTTCAGCCTTTCAGTAATGGTGCGTCCTTCGATGAAATTCAAGGCCTCTCCTGAGATACCAGCCTCGTGCTCGGTGCTCTCCAAGATAGGTTCTTCATCGAGTGGCTTCCTCCCTCCGGGACGGACAGCACAGGACCACTCTGCAAACGTAGACCCAGTCTGACTACAGGGCCAACTTAGTAGATCACAACCCCGGACCAACGTGGTCTCGGAGCCAGGAACACTTCAACACGCACCCCCGGCCAGGAGGGCCACTCACATTTATGGTGGGACGACAGACCAGCGATTGATGACCCCGGTCCAATGGCATCTGTCCCTTAAGTACTCCTCCACAGCATGCACAGCGGGACGATCAACCCCCACCGATTGGCTGCCGAAGGGGAACACCCAAAACACCTTGACCTGACTGCTGCCACCCTCGGCCTGGGGTGGTAACGGCACCCCAGACAACAATAGTGGTCACTCACAGTACAGCCATGGCTGGAATAGAGGCCCAAATTGGAAAAAATCTTACGGTCTGAGTCAACTAACTCTCAGACTACCCTCTAAATTTAAAGCAGCGCTGGCTAAAAAGTAGCAGGCCGCTACATTTAATTGTACTGAAATGTAACAAAATTACATTTCATTCATCTATATGCACTGCTGTATTTTGCAATGTAGAGTGTTGCAATGCTGTGCTGTGCTACGAGTTACTACATCCAGACATTTCACCCTGCTGCCAGACATCCATTAGACACGCTCCTTTAGTCAATGAACAGTCTTTTGCTTGTTTTTGTTATTTTATTAGGGGATTAACTTGATTGGGGAATAGGGACATGGGATGCCCATAGGATGACTTGATACTTGACTTTGTTATAGCAATTGATGCGTCAAACTTCTTCAGTGCATTACACCTGCAGAGCTAGGTTAAAAAAAAAATATCCCAAGTTTTGAACATCTCACGGAGCACTGTTTAATCCATCATCTGAAAATGGAAAAAGTATGTCACAACTGCAAACTTACCAAGACGTGGCCGTCCACCTAAACTGACAGGCCGGTCAAGGAGAGCATTAATCAGAGAAGCAGCCGAGAGGCCCATTGTAATTCTAGAGGATGCACAGCTCAGGTGGGAAAATCTGTCCACAGGACAACTATTAGTTGTGCACTCCACAAATCTGGCCTTTATGGTAGAGTGGCAAGAAGAAAGCTATTGTAGAAAGAAAGCCATAAGAATTCCTGTTTGCAGTTTGTGAGAAGCCATGTGGGGGACACGGCAAACATGTGGAAGAAGGTACTCTGGTCAGATGAGACCAAAATTTTACTTTTTGGCCCATAAAAGGAAAATGCTATGTGCGGTGTAAAACTAACACTGCACATCATCCTGAAACATGGGGGTGGCAGCATCATGTTGTAGGGATGCTTTTCTTCAGCAGGGACAGGGAAGCTGGTTAGAGTTGATGGGAAGATGGACTTGAGACTTGTCAGTAGGTTTACCTTCCAGAAGGACAACGACCCTAAACGTACAGCCAGAGTTACAATGGAATGGTTTAGATCATGGGTCCTCAAACTATGGCCCTCCAGGTGTTCAGGAACTACAATTCCCATCGTGCTCAGTCATGTCTGTGAATGTCAGAGGTTTACAATGCCTCATGGGATTTGTAGTTCCGCAACAGCTGGAGAGCCATAGTTTGAGGATCCCTGGTTTAGATAAAAGCATATTCATGTGTTAAAATGGCCCAGTCAAAGTCCAGACCTAAATCCTATTGAGAATCTGTGGCAAGACTTGAAAATTGCTGGTCACAGACCCTCTCCTTCCAATCTGACCGAGCTTGAGCTTTTTTGCAAAGAATGGGCAAAAATCTCACTCTAGATGTGCAAATCTGGTAGAAACATCCCCAAAAAGACTTGCAGCTGTAATTGCAGCAAATGGTGGTTTTACAAAGTATTGACTCAGGGGGCTAGAATGCACGCCACAAGTTTCAGATATTTAATCATTTATCATTTTCCTTCCAATTCACAATTATGTGCCACTTTGTGTTGGTCTATCAGATAAAATCCCAATAAAATACATTTACGCTTTTGGTTGTAACATGACAAAATGTGGAACAATTCAAGGGGGGTATGAATACTTTTTCAAGGCACTGTAAATAGTTGATTAGGTGCAAGGTAGCATAGCGCACCACAGCTGTCCGAAACTGTTTGAACTTGGACAGAACCACAATTCACCTAGGTATTTAAATACTCTCATCATTCAAATGCTTTTTAATCCCCTGTGCTGATAATATTCAATGCAGACACTGTGAAGATTGGGCACCCCTGTTCCTAACCCAAGACAAGGTGAGTATTATAGGTTTAGGTTAAAGGTTGGACCATTGTTGGTTTAGAGTCAGAGAATAGCTGAGGAAGTAGATAAAGTTCACTTAGGATCAGGAGCTAGTAGGTTTGGTTTAAAGGGTCAGTCAGTTCAAAATTGATATTTCAGATTTTGGTAGATGCAGGAGAGTTAAAACACCTGACAGTGTTGTATCTCGCAAAAGCATTTTGGGTGAATTTTCTGTGTTTGAGTCCCTGAGTCTGCACACCTTCTGCAGCCATTCTGAGGGATTCATATGTTTCCTTTTACATTGTAATATATTGTATTTATTTTATATTATGAGGAATGTAACAAGATATGCTGGAAGATAAAACAACGAAAACTTTGAGAATTATGCCAGGGCTATCCAAGACATATAGGTAAAAGAGCCCACTAGCCTTAACTGATAGCTAAAATAATCATTTTTGGGTAGACGGGCCCTTTAGCTGTTAGAAATAAGGTTAGGATTAGTGTTTTTGGACATGCTAACCACTTCAATATCAGGCACTTTCCCCCCTTCCTGCCCAGGACAATTTTTAGCTTTCAGCGCTGTCGCACTTTAACCACTTCAGCCCCGGACCATATTGCTGGTCAATGACTGGGCCCCTTTTTGTGATTCGGGAACTGCGTCGCTTTAACTGACAATTGCACGGTCGTGCGATGTGGCTCCCAAACAAAATTGGCGTCCTTTTTTCCCCCACAAATAGAGCTTTCTTTTAGTGGTATTTGATCACCTCTGCGGTTTTTATTTTTTGCGCTATAAACAAAAATAGAGCGACAATTTTGAAAAAAAAATAATATTTTTTTACTTTTTGCTGTAATAAATATCCCCAAAAAATATATAAAAAAACTATTTTTTTCCTCAGTTTAGGCTGATAAGTATTCTTTTACATATTTTTCGTAAATAAAATCGCAATAAACGTTTATTGATTGGTTTGCGCAAAAGTTATAGCGTCTACGAAATTGGGGATAGTTTTATGGCATTTTTATTATTTATTTTTTTACTAGTAATGGCAGCGATCAGCGATTTTTAGCGGTACTGCGACCTAATGGCGGACACATCGGACACTTTTGACACATTTTTGGGACCATTGGCATTTTCATAGCGATCAGTGCATTAATTACTATAAAAATGCCACTGGCAGGGAAGGGGTTAACACTAGGGGGCGAGGAAGGGGTTAATTATGTTCCCTGTGTGTGTTCTAACTGAAGGGGGGGTGGGACTGACTAGGGGAAATGACTGATCGCTGTTCATACATTGTATGAACAGACGATCCGTCATTTCTCCCCCTGACAGGACCAGGAGCTGTGTGTTTACACACACAGCTCCCGGTTCTCGCTCTGTAACGAGCGATCGCGGGTGCCTGTCGGTGATCGGGCCCACCGGGCACACGTGTCGGCACCAGGGGCGAGCGGGGGGTGCACGCGCCCCTATTGGCAGAAATGCGAGATGACGTATAGCTACGTCATCTCGCCGAGCCGACCTGTCGCCGTATAACTGTGGCGGCTGGTCGGCTAGTGGTTAAATGACAAGCATCTTGCAACATCATACAACACTGTACCTAAACTACATTTTTATAATTTTCTTCTCACAAATAGAGCTTTCTTTTGGTGCTATTTGATCACTGCTGCGGTTTAAAATTTTTGCGCTATAAACGAAAAAAAATTATGAGCATTGATAGACGGCACTGATAGGCAGCACTGGCGGAACTGGTAGGCATCACTGATGGCACTGATTGGCAGTACTGATGGGCACTGATAAGTGGCACTGGATAGGCAGCACTCATGAGGAGCTACTGACAGGCATTACTGAGTGGCACTGATTGGCACTTTGATGGGGCACTGACAGACATTACTGATGGGGCACTGAGTGGCACTTTTTTGGGCACTGTTGTCGGCACTGACATCCATTTATTATGGGGCACATGCTAGCAGGTGTTGGGCACTGATTGGCAGCTGATGGGCACCTTTTGATAAGGGCTGTGCTGATTATCAATGTGCTGAGCTGTTTACCGGCACTCCCTGGTTCACGCGATGATCAGCTGTGATTGGTCACAGCTGATCACATAGTATGAAGCCTGTCAGAGGCTTCATAGCACAATCAGAGTTGCGGCGTGTCAGACTGACACACAGCACCTCCAATTGCCGTTCTGCGCTTCCCCGCGGCGCTCACCGGCTGTTATCCTGATCACATCATATGACATGCGATCAGGATAACACAACCACTTTGCTGCCGTCATTCTGCTATATGGCAGGCGGCAAATGATTAAGGGTTAAAGCAGAACTACACTGCATCTGATAACCACAAACCAAAAACTTTATTTAATAAATTTTTAATATTCAAAGCAAACTCACCCATCCATCTATGTTTCCTGTTTTATTTTTCCCTGAGAAATCACTTTAAAAAACACCCCCTAACATTTCTTTTTTTAACAAGAGAACCCCCTAACATTTCTAGCTGTGGCCATCTTGAGTAAGGGCAGATGATTTATGTAGCATTTACTTCCTGGAATCCATCTGCCCTTTGGTCAGGCATAATGCCGCGTACACACAATCGTTTTTCGGCATGAAAAAGAACGAAGTTTTTAAAAACGTCATTTAAAATGATCGTCAGTGGGCTTCACATCGTTTTTCGGCTTCTGAAAAAAAATTCGTTTTTCGGGTTGTAAAAAATTATCGTGTGTGGGCAAAAATGACGTTTTAAACCCGCGCATGCCCAGAAGCAAGTTATGAGACGGGAGCGCTCGTTCAGGTAAAACTACCATTCATAATGGAGTAAGCACATTCATCACGCTGTAACAGACAAAAAAGCGCAAATCGTCTTTTACTAACAAGGAATCAGCTAAAAGCAGCCCAAAGGCGAATAGAACTTCCCCTTTAGAGTGCCGTCGTACGTGTTGTACGTCACCGCGCTTTGTTCATCATTTTTCAAAAACGATGGTGTGTGGGCAACATCGTTTTTAATGATGAAGTCGGAAAAACTTTGTTTTTTGGACATGCTGAAAAACGTTGTTTTTTTTTCATGCCGAAAAACGATCGTGTGTACGCGGCATAAGGGCAAGAAGGGTGTGCTTAGCTGAGAAAACTCATCCTCCCCTCCTGAAGACTCCTGGGATATATGACATAATTTGCCTAGGCTTGGAAACCAAAAAGTAAATAAAGCAATATGAACATTTTTTAAGGCTTGGTTCCCACCTTTGCAGTTTTTTTGTGCTATTTGCAGAAACACACTACAGTCCATTTAACATGGTTTCTTATGGGACACATTCACATCTATGCTTCTTTCAGCCGCTGCCTTTCTGGAAAGGGTCAGGGACTTTTTAAAATGCCCAATAACAAATGGGCCAAAAAAAAGCATAAATAATGCAAATCGCTGCAAAATTGCTGTAAAATCACGTGTGCAAAAACGCACAGCAAAATGCACCGCAGAACGTGCCAATCGCATACTGCATAGATGTGAATCGAGCCTAAAACAAGTAAATACAATGGAGTAGATTCACGTACGGGCGCCTAAAATTAGGACGGCCTAGCCTACTTTTTTTAGGCTACACCGCCTTAAATGATTTAGGTTAAAAGTGATTCTCAAACCACTTACCTTCAAATTTTAGGCGGCGTAGCCTAAAACGAGCGGGCGTAAGCGCGCCTAATTCAAATGACTGGGAGGGGGGCGTGTATTATTGAATAGGGCTTGACCTCACGTTTTTTGAAGTTTTTTACACTGCGCATGCGCCGGGCGACTACATTTCCCCGTGCGCATTGCGGCTAAGTAGGCCGTACGGGCCTATTGATTTCGACGCGTACGTAAACAACATAAATCCCGATTCGCGGACGACTTGTGCAAACGACGTAAAAAATTCGAACCTCGCGGCGGGAACGGCAGCCATACTTAACATTGTTATTCCACCTCATAGGTGGACTAACTTTAGGCGGCCTATCGCGTACGGAAACGACGGAACTCGACGGTGTAGGCCCGGCGTACGCTCGTAAATCACCGGGAATCGGCGTAGTCCCTCATTTACATAATCTAGGCCGGCCGCAATGGCAGCGCCATCTAGCGGGCAAAAGAAACATTGCAGCCTAAGATAGAATGGCGCAAGCCAGCCTATCTTAGGTATGTTTAAGTGTATCTCTGTTAGAGAATACACTTAAACATAGGCCGGCTTAAATTCAGAGTTAGGTCGGCTTATCTGTAGATAAGCCGGCCTAACTCTTTGTGAATCTACCTAAATATACTTTTCTATCTATTTACTAATGCTACCAGCATAAGGATTAAGAATAGTCAATGTTAATTGAGAATGTGAAGTTCTAAGGTTAAAACTCATGGACTTATTGGAGTATAAGTAATTGTTAAGGATTCTGGCAGCTAATAGTAGAGTAATAGGACCCATAGTAAAAGGCATAATTTTTAGTTTACTAAGGGGAGTCTTGTTTTTTGGGATCTAAAACCCTTCAGCAAAAGCAAAAAATGTCTGGCCTCTAACCCCCGAAAAACAAGCCTACGGGCCAATTGGAAACACATATTTTTTCTTTCTCATATTGTTATTCTTCTCCATTTCGTTTCTTCTTGGCCCGCAGTTTGTAACCTGTTTAATCTTCTTTCACCCCCCCCACCTTTTAGTTATAATTCACCTGTTCTTTCCCTTCTCATTATTCTTTTCTGTCTCACTGCTTTGACTCCCACATCATTATCTTGCGTAATCCCTTTGTATTAGAAGAGAAACATTGTAAACAACAGTCTCTGAGTATGCTATTTAGCCTTTAGCAAATCTTTAATCAATGTCTTCACTGAGGCTAGAGGCCAAACAGCACAGGTGAGACTGAACTAGCAAAATGTGTCCATTTTATGAACAGTACCTGTCAACAAAACCAAAGCTGACAGTTGAGTGAGGGTATAGCAATCGCATCAAGAATTTCTTTGAATTAAATATGATGCATGGGAGATCACTGCTATGTGGGAGATCCATCACATGACTTTTCATTTACCTTGGCTCTACTGATCATACAAGATCCTTTCTCTTATTTAGTGAAATAAAGATGTGCAATAGAATTGGTAGTGGTCAAAATTTGCTGAGGCCTCATATTGCCCTCAAGAGTTGACTACAAACTTCAACTCCAACTCTATATAGGCTAAACAAACATTCAGCTTGAGGTGAAAACCTCAGTTTCAGCAATACAGTGGGTTTATATATGTTAAAATAATACATTATTTTTCAAAAAACTCATTAGCATCAGCTGACGAGAAAGCCCATATCTATATTTGTGTACTTAATCCCAAATGTAATTAGAGAATTTCTACTGCGATCAATGTGTCACAGGTGCAGTGCGCAGGCACTTGCAAAGCTTTCCCAACAACCTCAGGTCCATATAAAGCAGTGGTTCTCAACCTGGGGGTCGAATCACAATTTGCCAGGGGTCACTGAATCCTGGGCTGTTCCTGAAGCCTCTCCCAGCCTTTTTGCGGCCACCCAGCAGGGCTGTCCCTGGAGCCTGCGGGCGCACACTTAGCCTGTTCACAGCCGCCCATTCTGTTCACGACATGGCTGGGGGGGGGGGGGGCGGGGACAGAGACTAGAGGTCAGCTGACTGGTGAGGAATGTGAAGTAAAAGGCGCTGGAGGAGACCCTATCTCCTGATTTCGGCAAATAAGTCACTGTGAGACACCACAAAGTCGGAGACACAGTGAATCTGGAGACACAGCGAGTAACACTACCTGTGATTATAGTTGCCATTAAAAGTCCCCACTACAGTTCTCAGATCAGCAGATGACCTTGATCAAGAGCCCCTAAGTTGGCTGATCAGAATTCCCACCAGCACTACCACTCATCCCAACTACCCGCCAACACTGCCACTGATCCCAACTCCCCGCCAACACTGCCACTCATCCCATTCCCCCCACCAAGGAGTAAGAGAAGGAATAAAAATAGAGAATTCATGGAAGGGAAAGAAAAAGAGGGAGAGGGAAGAAGAAAAAGGGAGAGAAAGAGCAATATAAAGAATAAGAAAGATGACTATAGTGAGAAATGGGGGGGGGGGGGGACAAGAAATTAGGATAGATAGAGATAAAAGTTAAAGAAAAGAGAACAAAGAGAAAGAGTGGTACATCCTAAAATGTACCATAAGTGGTTTTAATACTGTACGAATGGAAGGGACTCAGGGAGCGCTAAATAACTGTGGGTTAGGGGAGAAAATTGCTTGTCTTGCCTTGGGTGCTGACCACCCATGCTACGAAAATAATTTTACTGTTAGGGGTCCCCACAACTTGGAAAATTTTATCAAGGAGTCATGGCACTAGAAGGTTGAGAACCACTGATATAAAGGTACCTGGACAGCCAGTCATACTAATAAAAAAAAATAACAGGAAGTTGCACCCCTTGAATCAGGTAAGGATATAGGCTGGCATGGGTTTTGGGGTTGGTGGTTTATACCATGTTTACACCCTAAATATGGTATAAGCATGGTATAAACATGGACTTAACTTTTAATCTCAACATAATCCATAATGCTAACCCTAAATAGGGACCAAAAAAGGCAGAGGGCAAACACTAGTTACTTGTATTGTCGGTGGTCCCCCTGCAGCTGGCCTTTCCTCTATTACTGATCTACCATGCCTTGTTCTGTTTTGTGTCTCTGTGTGGTGGTGGCCATCTTGGTAGAGGCAGGGCTTTGCTTCCTCAAGTCAGAGTTTACGGCAAGAAGACCAGTGATAAATTGCCAAATATCCCTTGAAACCTCCTGTGACTAGCAGTCAGAGGCAACAGTGCCTTAGATTTCACACTGCAGATATACATCTATGAGGCTGTAGACACAGGAATGCCTAGGCACACTCACATACCAGGAAGTGCAATGCCATTTTCCAGGAGGCATTCCAACCACAAAGTAGATTTTTCAGGGTACTGCTTAGGCACAATGAATATTTCTAAATACTGTCCTATATTGTAGCAAATCATCATTTTAATTTAGGTCTGCTTTAAGGTGGAACTAAATGGAGGAATACTCACCTTTTTCTTTAATGGCCCCTGTTGCGCTTCACGCATGTGCAGAAGAGAACCAGCTTTGAAGCTGCAAGGCTTCACCCGAGAGCTGATTGTAAAATTTGCTGGGGTGCCGACATTGCGGGATCCCTGAACAGGTAAGTGTCCTATTATTAAAAGTCGGCAGCTACAGTATTTGCTCTGCTTTACGCTCCATAGGAAATGTATACTTTTTATTATTTACACAAGCATATGAAAATTAATACAACTAAAGATTTAGCACTTTTTATCAGCAGCTAAAAAAACGTTGCTAAATGTGCAACAAATAGTATGTCAAAATAGGCAGCACAGAGATTGAGACTTGCTTCTTAGTGGCCACTTGTCCTATTATTTTCTTTCAGCTTTCCAAACCTTTAAAATGAAAGCATCACTTGTCACAGCAAAGCTTACCATAATGTTCTATATTTAACTGCCGAGTAGTTCAGAAGAAATGTTCTTGCAACACAGGAACAACCGCTGCAGATCTGGTAATTTTCTTTCCTTATTTTCTTGCTATATGTATGACTGCCACCTAATACATTTGTGAAAATCATATTTAATATTAGCTTCCTTTAAATTTTTTAAAATGGGTTGCCTCTTGCATCTTGCTTTCTATGGCACTTTTACATACATAGATGCTTCATGAGGAGGTCAGCTCTGTTGCTCTAGCCATTAAAAAGAGAATCATTGTTAAATGATGTCTGAAGATATGGTGAGTGTCTGCTTATTTATTTTTGGTAGTATTTGCAATTACTCTTTAGACATAGCAATGCGCCTCCTGACATCTGACCTAACCTAGTCACCTTTGTTCTCTGTCCTCATAGCTAAATATGTCCTGTGTGCGATCAACTGTGGCACTGATACCTCTGATTACTAGTCTCATGAGAGTTGGAGTGAGATTTGTTGATGATACTACTGTGTTGCTTGCTGTTCTCCTTGCTGAATAGGAAGATGTGCCTGAGGGCCTGCAGTGCAAGGATATAGTTGTTATTGTTTATTTCGTTCTGTGGATTAGTGCTTGCTCTACATCTCTTGCTGCTTTATCATCATTACCCACCAATCATCAGATTGGCACCTCTGAAATAAGGGTTGAATGCCCTATTCCTCTTCCATGACATCTGCCTCTACACTGGGACATTATGTGGAACAAGATATGCAGGCCCGGATTTACTCCCTTTACCGCTCCAAGGCCAGGTCCTTCAATGCCGCCCCCCCACACACACCACCATTCTTGTTCTTTATGGATGACTGCTACAATAGATAAATTAATCAATTAAAAACATATTTCCACACATGAGAACACTAAAAATAACTGGCTTTAATTGTACAGACTGAAAATACTAATGCAGAAAATGCGTTTTAAAGATTATAGCAGTAAGAAACTCCCTAAACATTTTTCTTTTGCCAAACTCATTGATACTATCTTTATGGGAGAAAGTTTTTAAAAGTTCTGACTGAATGGCAAGTAAAGCTAAACTGTTCAGTCTTTCTTGTACGATTCTCGGTGGGTTTTCGGGATGCTTGTTCAATAAAAGACATGCGACCGTACAGTAAAAATCTCTGTGCTCACTAATTGCAGCCTCTGTGCCCACTAATTGCAGCCTCTGTGCCCACTAATTGCAGCCTCTGTGCCCACTAATTGAAGCCTCTGTGCCCATGAATGCAGCCTCTGTGCCCACTAATTGCAGCCTCTGTGCCCATGAATGCAGCCTCTGTGCCCACTGATTGCAGCCTCACCATTTCCTGGATAACACACCGTGCTCCCCTCCCTCTGTCCTTCGGCGCTCAGATGTCACTGAGCTGGGTCTGTGTGTGCAAGGTCCCACGCCCTTGACTAGCTTGTGTGATAGGCGGAACACTGATTCAATCTACTATCACACAAGCTGGTCTAAGGGGGTGGGACATTGCACACACAGACCCAGCTCCATGACATCCAAGCGCTGGAGGACAGAGGGAGGGGAGCGCTGCACCTTGCACCACCCCTGCACCCACTGACGCCCCGAGGCCTGGCCTCTGTGACCTTGTCAGGAATCCGGCCCTGAAGATATGGCAAGTCAGTAATAGGCAAAAATCAGTTGCAGGGGGTGACATATAACATTGGTGGCCACCAGTCCTTTGCTCTCTGCTTGTCTTTTTATATGCACAGGTTCCACAGTTCAGGTTCTTAAATTCTTTATAAAACTATGGTCTTACAGATAATGATACTAGTAATGCAAAACTTTTCCATCTGTCCTGTCTATATTAGTTAAACCATATCGGTACTAAATCAAATTCTATCAGAAAAAGGAAGCAATTGGCCATCTATCTAGTTTTAATTAATATCAACTTATTAATGCATTGTATTATAATGACACTTATGCCTCGTACACACGTACGGGTTTCCCGACAGACTGTTTACCACTGGGAAACCCAAGGGGGAAGCCAAGAACCTGTTTGGCAGCTTTTTCCCCCTACACACAGCCAGTTTTCCTGGCAGGAAAACTGCCATGAGAGCTTTGGCCGGGAAACCCGACCGTGTGTATGCTTCACCTCAATGTTTCCCATAGGAAAACTGCCGGGAAAAAGACAGCCGGGAATCGTGTTGGGATTCCCAGCGGTTTTCCTGTTGGGAAAACTGCAATGGAGCATACACATGGCCAGTTTTCCCAGCCAAAAGCTGTCATGGCAGTTTTCCCGACGGGAAAACTGGTCGTGTGTACGAGGCATGAGGATTTGACTTACCAAAACTATAGAGTGCAGCTGTGCATGCTGTCCAATCAGCTTCTAACTTTAGCTTGTTCAATTAAGATTTGACAATAAAACCTGGAAGCTGATTGGTTTCAATGCAGAGCTGCACCAGATTTTGCACTCTGCAGTTTTAGTGAATAAATCCTGATATGTCCAGTTGTACCCAAGTTCTTTAGCGTTTCATTGCCCTGCAGTCATGGCAAAAAAAAATGTATTACTTACAGTATTTTTCTGGTGTTTTAAAGTGATTGCAAAGTCAAATTTTTTTCTACAAAAATAACAAACATGTTATACTTACCTGCTCTGTGCAGTGGTTTTGCACAGGGCAGCCTGGATCCTCCTCTTCTCGGGTCCTTCGCCATTGCTTCTGGCTCCACCCTTCTGTTGAGTGCCCTCAAAGCAAGCATCTTGCTATGGGGCAGAAAGCAAAGCCAAGCTGCTCTGGGTGAGAGCAATCCCACACTTCAACCTCATGGTGCAGGTCCAGTCCACTATCTGGATAGGTTTGGCTTCAAATCTGTGAGTGCAGTCAAACCTTTTCCGGTTCCAGTTGCTATGGGTCACGCAAGCTGAGCCACAGCTCCATGTATCCATCCAGACATGGTTTGGCCCCACCCCCTCTCTCTCCTCATTGGCTAACTGACTTTGACAACAGTGGAATCCAATGACACCACTGGTGTGTCTCAGCCAATCATGAGGGAGAGTTCAAAATCTCTTGTGCAACATCACTGGATCAAGAGGGCACTAAGGTAAGTATTAGGGGAGCTGCTGCATACAGAAGGCTTTTTTCATCTTAATGCATAGAGTGCATTAAAGCGTATGTAAACTAAAAAAAAATAATAATAATGGATCCTGCTCCTTTAAAGCATGTTATAAGACATAGTGCTTGTGCCGTGTTATTTGGACCCCAGTAACACCAAAAAAACCTGGCTGGTCCTGCGAGTTTCTCCCCTCACCTCTGTAAACGGACCATGGTAATCATGGCTGCTGAGCCCTGATACCGTGGTCAGTTTACGTGCCTCCATCATCCACAGCCCTGCTGTCTCTCCTCTCTGCTCCCTCCCTGCCTGTTGGCTCCTGTGTCTGGGCCCGCCCCCCTCCAGCTGTTGCTGTAATAATATGTCTTGCTTTATATAATCTGCTCTGTCTTCTAAGGATATGTCCCCCTGTGTGTGTGTGTTGTATTTAAAAAAGCCGTATATATACCTTATTTGTGATCGCATTGGGTATTTTGTATGAACATTGGGTCACTTTTATCAATTTAAAGTGACGTACTCATTGGTCATTTATTAGCACTGCACTATTTTCACTGTAATAATGTCACTGGTCACAAAAAAGTGTCAAACGTGCCTGATCTATCCGCTGCAATGTTGCAGTCCCGCTAAAAATTGCTGATCACCGCCATTACTAGTAAAAAAAATTAAAATTATTATAAAAAGAAAACATAAATCTATCCCCGATTTTGTAGACACTATAACTTTTGCGCTAGCCAATCAATATACACTTATTGCAAAAAATATGTAGAAGAATACATATTGGCCTAAACTGATGAAGATTGTTTTTTTTTTGTGGGGATATATTATTATAGCAAAAAGCAAAAAATATTGTTTTGTTTTTTCAAAATTGACGATTTTTTTGGTTTATAGCGCAAAAAATAAAAACCGCAGAGGTGATCAAATCCCACCAAAAGAAAGCTCTATTTGTGCGAAGAAAATTTTGCTTGGGTACATTGTCTCACAACAATTGTCAGTTAAAGCGACGCAGTTCCGTTTTGCAAAAAATGTCATGGTCGGTAGGGGGGTAAATCCTTCCGGGTTGAAGTGGTTAAAGACATTTGTTGCAACACTGGATTTGTGTACTGTGCATTAAAAAAAAGTCTTGCTTGCCGACATCTTTGATCCGTTTTTTTTTTGTTATTTTTTTTTTCTTACATGCATATATACTGTATGTATTGAGTACTTAAAAAAGCAATTCACCGAAGAATAGCAATGATTTTCTCACAGAGAATACTTTTTTCCTGTATACAAATCACTCACAAAGAAAAAATCCTTGTAGTGCTAGATACTTGGTGATTATTCATAGCTAAAGGTTGCAGGTGTTTGGTTTTTCTTGCTGAGTTACTTATCTTTCCTTATCTAAAAACAGCTGTGATTTAATAAAGACCCAGATCAACGTCAACTTCTAGAACAAACTTTCTCAACCTTGAAATACTTTTCAAGTCTCAGGGAACGGTTGCTAAAATGATAAGACCCTCAGCTCACGGTACATTAGTGTGATCAATAAGTTGTGTATAGGTTTAAACAAAGTGTTTAAAAAAAATAAGCAACATGGCATACCTTGTGTATTTGAAAGTCTGGGCAGGTAATGTTTTAACACCCCCTGTTTTAGACACCAAAACATCTTAACCACTTAAGGACCGGACCAATATGCTGCTAAATGACCCAAGGGGTTTTTACAATTCGGCACTGCATCGCTTTAACAGACAATTGCGTGGTCGTGCGACGTGGCTCCCAAACAAAATTGGCGTCCTTTTTTCCTCACAAATAGAGCTTTCTTTTGGTGGTATTTGATCACCTCTGCGGTTTTTATTTTTTGCGCTATAAACAAAAATAGAGCGTCAATTTTGAAAAAAATTCAATATTTTTTACTTTTTGCTATAATAATTATCCCCCAAAAACATATATATAAAAAAAAATGTTTTCCTCAGTTTAGGCCGATACGTATTCTTCTACCTATTTTTGGTAAAAAAAATCGCAATAAGTGTATCGATTGGTTTGCGCAAAATTTATAGCGTTTACAAAATAGGGGATAGTTTTTTTGCATTTTTATTAATTATTTATTTTTTACTACTATTGGCGGCGATCAGCGATTTTTTTCGTGACTGCGACATTATGGCGGACACTTCGGACAATTTTGACACATTTTTGGGACCATTGTCATTTTCACAGCAAAAAATGCATTTGAATTGCATTGTTTATTGTGAAAATGACAGTTGCAGTTTGGGAGTTAACCACAGGGGGCGCTGTAGGAGTTAGGGTTCACTTAGTGTGTGTTTACAACTGTAGGGGGGTGTGGCTGTAGGACTGACGTCATCGATCGAGTCTCCCTATAAAAGGGATCACTCGATCGATGCGCCGCCACAGTGAAGCACGGGGAAGCCGTGTTTACATACGGCTCTCCCCGTTCTTCAGCTCCGAGGAGCGATCGCGACGGAGCGGCTATAAACGAATAGCTGCGCCGTCGTCCCGGATCGCTCCCCGCGGGGGTCCGACCGCCGCATGTAGCGGGGGGGGGTGTCCCGATCGGACCCCCGACCCGTGGAAAGGCAGGGACGTACAGGTACACCAATGTGCCTGTACGTGCCATTCTGCCGACGTATATCTACATGCGGCGGTCGGGAAGCGGTTAAAGGGGTTGTAAAGAATTTTTTTTTGCCCTAAATAGCTTCCTTTACCTTAGTGCAGTCCTTCAATTACCTCATCCTTTGATTTTGATTTTTACATACGGCTCTCCCCGTTCTTCAGCTCCGAGGAGCGATCGCGACGGAGCGGCTATAAACGAATAGCTGCGCCGTCGTCCCGGATCGCTCCCCGCGGGGGTCCGACCGCCGCATGTAGCGGGGGGGGGTGTCCCGATCGGACCCCCGACCCGTGGAAAGGCAGGGACGTACAGGTACACCAATGTGCCTGTACGTGCCATTCTGCCGACGTATATCTACATGCGGCGGTCGGGAAGCGGTTAAAGGGGTTGTAAAGAATTTTTTTTTGCCCTAAATAGCTTCCTTTACCTTAGTGCAGTCCTTCAATTACCTCATCCTTTGATTTTGCTTTTAAATGTCCTTATTTCTTCTGAGAAATCCTCACTTCCTGTTCTGTCTATAACTATACACCGTAATGCAAGGCTTTCTTCCTGGTGTGGAGAAAGCCTCTTGAGGGGGGAGGGGGCGAGCAGGAGTGTCAGGACACCCACTAACAGCTCCTTTCTCTATCTGCAAAGTATAGAGTGTCCTGACTTGTCTCCTCGCCCCTCCCCCCTCAAGAGGCTTTCTCCACACCAGGGAGAAAGGCTTGCATTACGGTGTGTAGTTACAGACAGAAGAACAGGAAGTGAGGATTTCTCAGAAGAAATAAGGACATTTAAAAGCAAAATCGAAGGATGAGGTAAGTGAAGAAGGACTGCACTAAGGTAAAGGAAGCTATTTAGGGAAAAAAAATATACCTTTACAACCCCTTTAGTAATCCTAAAATTTATAAAAATGATAACAGAAAAATGAAAATATTAAATATTTTAGGCCGGGTACTAACGAGCAAACATGTACGATGAAACCGGTCCGTCGGACCGTTTTCACCGTACATGTCTGCCAGAGGGCTTCTGTACGATGGCTGTACTAACCATCGTACAGAAGTCCGCGCGTAAACAATACGCGGGGCGTGTCTGCGTCGTCGCCACGACGATGACGCGGCAACGTGGGCGGGCCTGCCATTTAAAGGCTTCCACACATGCGTCAAAGTCATTCGACGCATGCGAGGGACGGCGGGCGCTCGGACATGTACGGTAGGTCTGTACTGACGACCGTACATGTCCGAGCAGGCAGGATTCCAGCGGACGGTTTTAAAACACGTCCAGGAATATTTGTCTGCTGGGAAAAGGCCCGGCAAATGTTTGCTGGAATTCGGCCCGCTCGCGCCTACACACGACCGAACATGTATGCTGAAACTGGTCCGCGGACCAGTTTCAGCATACATGTTTGGTCGTGTGTACGGGGCCTTAGTGTTAATATTAGCGACCAGCATATAATCGACCCCTTACATTGGTGCTTAGTGAAAAATAGCCAGTGTAGGTGGAGGATCACTGTTTACTGCTGAAAACTCTAGCATCCTAAGATAGAACCTCAGGGTTTCACAGAACCCTGGTTGAGACTGGCTGTTTTAGAATAAAGAACTCAGGCCTCTAAACCAGACCGGACTTTCTCCACCCTTTTACCCCAGAGGAACCCTTGAAATAATTTTTAGGTATCCGGGAGCCAAAATTAGTCCATCAGAGGTCATAAGGACCCCTTACATTGGTGGTCAGTGGAAATGATGACCCCTTACAGTGCTAGTTACTGTAGAATGTTACCATTACAGCCAGCAGAAAAGATGACTGGTGTCATGCTACTTATTCTGACGTGGCAATCTACCTGGAACTTTGAGGGCACCATCAGATGAAAGGTCAACTAAGAACCCCTGGCAACCTTGAGAGGAACCCTAATTAAGAATTCCTGCTCCAGACATTGTAGAATGGTTGGGAATTGAATGTCTGTGGTGAAGCACGCAATACTGTTTTGAATATAGGCAAGGTTGAAAAAATTCCACAATTTACATTGTTTTCGTTGAAGTAAAACACTGCTGGTTTTGTCTGTGGGAAACTATCCCACGCCCTACTCCATTGGCACACACAGAAATACTTGAGCAATTGGAGAATCCCTGCTTAGAGGACAAACTGGTCCCAGTGACATTTTGAGACAGTCAGAGGGTGCATGCAAATCCAACTATAAAGTACATGCAGTATATGACCAGTTGTATCTGCTGTTCCTGTTGATTACAAATATGCAGAATAAGTGTAGCCTGGTTTTGCCACCACAAAGCAATGGTAAAATGACATCATCAGTCACAAGGAAATTGCATAGCAAGGGTCATCGTAGACCACAAAAGACTGCTATACAAGAAAATTGTTTGTGCTTCTTACATACTGTATGTAAATCCACTTGGCATCCACCAAACAATAGGGGGCTTCCCCAGAAAGCTCTTTCTAAATGCAGCTCTGTCAGGTGTTACCTCCTCTGATATACCGTTCAGGAGACAAGGAATTAGAGGGGCAAGAAGTGACGAGACAGAAACAGCAATACAAAATAAAACCATTTTATTTTACCATAGTAGAGACCCTTGGGTGACTTTTATTTTTTTACCTGGTGTCATTGGATAAAGGTAAGGAAAAGCTCCCCCATGCAGTTACAGACAACATAAAAAATTCTACAGATGTTTTAAAGCTTTCCTTCTCTATTAAAAGAAATTCGTTGGTCTTTAATGATAGCTCCCGTTAAACAAGCCAAATTATACATTCCCGTGCCCCTGGAAGACGTAATTCTATTACGAAACGACGTAGGGCGGAGCGCTGACGTCATCACCCATTACACTCGTGTATCCAGAAGGACAGGTTTGCCTGTTTGTGTCTGGCCGGCACAACAGGCTTAAGGCTTTTTTAAAGTTGTATAAGTGTGCTACTTTTATATTTTAATAAACCTTTAAGCTTTTTTACACTATGGAAGCATTATGTCTTTTGCATGGCATACACACACGAGTTTGAGATCCATTGAGTGTCTACGGAGTGTGCTGACTGAGATTGCTGTCCATCTTGGGTGTCTTTGGAGCAAACCGTGGTTTTCAATCTAAGCTTCTTCGGATCCTCTGTCACGAAGCTCTGGTAGAGAGGCATTTTACTCAATTTGGTGATGGACTTCACAATAGCTTCTTCTCAAACCTTTGAAGAGTTTGTATTTATGGGTTAACTCCACTAAAGAACCTTTTTCTGTACGGTGCAAAGGATTTTACATACTTCAATATGTATGAACTTTGACCCACGGAATATTCATTTGATTAAATCTTTGATCTTTCACTTATGAACTTTTCACTTTAACATATAATCCATCAGTCTTTCTGATTCATTTTCAGCCAGATACCATTGTTGGATCATCCTTTCATACATTTACGGTTCACATTTATTTACATTGATTTGCTATTTATAAGTATGTTTTCTTGGCCTATTCATATATTTCAGTTGAAGTGTTGATGTATTCACATTGTTATTTTTAGTTTTGCACTTAGTTGTGCAATCACTACAGGGTTAGCACAGCCATATTTTTTCCATATTTTGTTCACTGTATGTTTTGCAGAAGGTTTATTTTATTGATAGTAATTTTTGTGGCCTGACAAGTTTTCCTACGTTACAATTATCTTATCGCAGTTTCTGCCCCAATTTTTTCAAATAATAAATTATGCATCCTTAGATGTTTTGTTGTGATCTGTCAAAATGAAAAAGATAAAGTATTTCCAGAGTAATGGTTACCACAGGGAAAAACGTTGCTTGAGAATACCCCGTCTTTGCTAGTGAATTATCTCCAAGGATACAGATTGTGAGAGTACCAGAGGGACCACATTAGATGAGACAAGACTGTTTACCAGTTCAGATATACTTGTCACTGGTAGATGTAGGTGATGTGTGGCCTGTGTCTTTGTTCCTGTAGACAGATTGGTTTCTTCATGTCCCAGAGGTGGAAACACCTGATGGACTTGTTGATTCGTAGGACTACGCCTATTTTAAGCTTACTAAACAGCACAGATATTAAAGATTTATGGAAATGTGTGGTACATTGTGTAATGTTTAACCTGCACAGTACATTAACGTGTAATGTTGAATTTATGTAATTGGGGACAGAAAGGAGAATAGGATGTTTTTACATATTTATGTAAAATATTCATTAGGATTAGAATGTCAAGTGATTATGCAGTGATCATAGTGCTGAATCTAGTTAGGCTGGGGAAAAAAAAACGGATAGATATTTCCTTTGTGAGAAAGGAACACGCACACAATATTGCAATAGATGATGAAACCTGGCTGTCTTGACAATTTTATTTCACGTTGTCCAAGCAGCTGAGATAAGTTCTTCTCACTAAAATAGCTGCCAAGAGTATAATTATTTCATTTATAGCACTATTGTGCTGTCATAAGACAATTCCGTTTTTGAAAGCGTCAGCACAACCCATAAAGATGCATAGGGTAATATCATTCACTAAACATATATATCGACAGGAACAAAGGATTACAAAGGGACAAATCCAAATACAAAAGTTCTAGTCATGTACTATATAGCTAGTTAACAATATGTGCAAAATGTTCGTACTAAAACAGAAATAAAGGGGAATTGTTCCATTTATTTCAAAACTTCCCTACTTTGGAGAAATCTCTCCTTACTTTTTGTTATGTCTTGAGACTGGATATAAAAAACAATCTCCCCAAAGGGACAGGGATGGCAAAATGATAAAAGAAAAATACTTGACAGGCTTTTACCCATTCCATGGGGGTGCTGGGGTCGTCTGCCACACGAGAAGTACAGCAGCCTAAAGAGCTTGAAGAAGAAGCCTTATGCCCCGTACACACAACCGTTTTTCGGGTTCTAAAAATTGAAGTTTTTTTTATGTCATTAAAAACGATTGTGTGTAGGCTTCAGAGCATTTTTCGGGTTCTGAAAAACGAGGCAAATTTTTTTTAGAACATGCTCTATTTTTTCACAACGCTTTTTTTATAGTTGTCGTTTTTCGGGTTGCAAAAAATGGTCGTGTGTGTACTTTAACGACGTGAAAAATCCGCGCATGCTCAGAAGCAAGTTATGAGACGGGAGCGCTCGTTCTGGTAAAACTACCGTTCGTAATGGAGTAAGCACATTCATCACGCTGTAACAGACAGAAAAGCGTGAATCGTCTTTTACTAACACGGAATCAGCTAAAGCTGCCCAAAGGGTGGCGTCATCCGAATGGAACTTCCCCTTTATAGTGCCGTTGTATGTGTTTTACGTCACCGCGCTTTGCTAGAGCATTTTTTTTTCACGATCGTGTGTAGGCAAGACCGTTTTAATGATCAAGTTGAAAAAAACGTTGTTTTTTTCTAGAGCCTAAAAAACGTTGTTCTTTACAACCCGAAAAATGATTGTGTCTACGCGGCATTAGTTTTTTTTTTTCTCTGCATTAAAGGGGTTGTAAAGGTTCATGTTTTTTCACCTTAAGGCATCCTATGCCTTAAGGTGAAAAAACACCTGGCAATTATGGCCCCCCCAACCCCCGTTTTACTTACCTGAGCCCGTTCACCAGCTCGGGTAGTCCCTGGCGTCCTCTTCTCCACGGAGTCTCGGCGTTGATTTGATAGATTGATATCAGCACAGCCATTCGCTCCCTTTTGCTGTCAATCAAATCCAGCGACGCGCCCGCCGGGGGCGGGACCGTGTCATACACTCTGTGTCTATGGACGCCGAGTGTATGAGATGGGAGCACACCCACAAGGTAACCCCTTCGGGAGAGAGCTTCCCAGAGGGGGTTAGCTATTGAGTGGATGAGCCGGGAGAGCCGCCGTGGGACCCCAGAACAGGAGGATCAGGGCCACTCTGTGCAAAACTAACTGCACAGTTGAGGTAAGTATGACATGTTTGTTATTTAAAATAAATAAACAATTAACCTTTACAACCACTTTAAGTTAAAAAACGTGTCCAACCCCCTTAGCCACCCATATACTTACCCGACCCCCGATTTTGATCCAGCAGTGTGTACGAGAGCAGCAGCTCTCTCTTTTCTCTCTTTGCTCAATGGGCAGTTTGGTAGCAGAGAGAGCCATTGGTTCCTGCTGCTGTCAATCAAATCCTGTGATGAAGGAGTGCGGATGGGACAAAGCCCTGCTGTTTGTATCTATGGATGCAGCCAGCGGTGCTCGGGTACAAACCTGAACGAGTACCCCCAGCAAGCAGTTTGTTAGGGGGGTTACTTGGAAGGCAGAAGGATCCAGGACCCCAGAAGAGGAGGATCGGGGCTACTCTGTGCAAAACTATTGCACAGAGCAGGTAAGTATAACATGTTTGCTATTAAAAAAAAAAGGTTTAAAATCACTTTCATTATGCTACACCCAAAATATGCATGGCTTCCCCCACACAGCTGCTTCATCTATTCTTAAAGATCTGTGAATGGAACCCTATAAGTCCCATATGCCACCATTGCAGAAGGACCCATAGATCTAAATGAAAAACAAGTGCAGAGACTTGTAGTCCAATGTTTACATAATTTATAATTGCAGGTTCATATCTCCGGACTGACCTGGACCTAGGGGAAGAGTCTGCAGGAACCTGTGTATTGCACCCCACGGCCCACTGGTTGTGGTTGCAATTCTCTGCAGGCTCCAAATCCAAAAAATAGAAAAAAATGTATGCACTTTTTCTTCTTTTTTTTTTTTTACCAATGTGGATGCATTCATTCATTTTTTGCAAGAGGTGGACTATGCCTTTAAGCATCTGCTAGAACTATGAATGCCAGAAACACGGCAAGAAGATGGATTTTTGCCATCAATTGAATGTAATGCGATTAGTGAATTGCTATTTAATAACAAGATTTTGAATTTTTCTTTAGTCTGACAAAAAAAATAAAGATTTCCTGCTATACTTGTGTCTGAAGAATATGCCAGCTCACACACATTTTTACAATTAATATTTAAAAATTCGGCAATAGTTCCTAAGCAAATGACTGTTCTCTATTTAAGCATACAGTACATGTTAGGAATAAACCATTGCAGCTCAGAATTACCGTACTGAATATTATTAAATGCCTGTGGCAGGCATAACCACTGATATACTAATATCATTTTACTACTTTGTTTATTAATAAAGGCAATACTTGTCAGCCTAAAAAACCTGTTTGATGAACATAAGCTCACATGTTAGATTGATATGTTAGATTTATGCACGATGGTTCATGAATTGTTTACGCTGCATGTTTTGTCGATAGGAGTGTGCTTACATACCGTATGTTAGATAAGTGCAGTATGTATTTGTACTGCGGTACAAAGTCCTTGCACAAATACTGTACTTGTTCATCAGTCATTTAAGTTGAAAGATATTGTAGACTAACTTATAGATTAACTGAACACAGGTATCATATCTCCTGTTCTGCCTCTCGCTATATGAATTACTTTCCATTGAAGCTAAACTCTAGGCAGATTTAAAAGGATACAATTTAATCCAGTTATATAGTCATTACAAAAATTGATAGCAAAGTAGTATATTCTGTATCTTCACAAAAAAAAAAAAAAAAAAACAATATTACAGTAGTATTCAGACTGAGGTGTCCGTTTATGAAGCAGTGAAGAGCGGTGATCCCAAGGATCACCAGTGATCACAGCCCATAAACAGTTTATGAAACAGTGATAATCGGGGGAGAAGTGTTTGAATTTGTTCTCCCGCCGATTATCTCTACACACAGTGAAGTCTCATAGACTGACACAGAAACGGCCAGTTTATGAAGCTGTGATCTGAGCTCTTCACTGGCGATCTGTGTCAGAATTCACATGCCCCGATTCACCATCTCAGAGCTGGTGAAGCGGGGAGTGAAGAGAGAATCCCGGGGGATCTGAGGAGGAAGGAGGAAGATTTTTAACTTCCTTCTACCTCGTTCAGACCCCCCAACACTGTAACCATGTCCCCCTGTAATATTTATGTGTATACATATATATACATACATATATATAATGTGTACATGTGTGTGTGTGTGTGTGTGTGTGTGTATATATATATATATATATATATATATATATATATAAAATGTGTGTGTGTATATAGTGTATGTGTGTGTATACATATATATATTATGCAGGGGGATTCGTTATTTTAATTACATTGACCACGCGGTCTGTCAGTGTAACGAGCGGTGATAATTTATCACCGCTCAATAAACTGACATCTCAGTGTTTCTGTGAATTTCTGGTACTGTAATCTCGTAGAGTCTCACGAGATTCCAGTATCAGGGGCCGTTCTCCAGTGTTAGAAGCGTTGGAAGATCACTTCACTCCTCCGAAGGGTGAAGCGATCTTCTCCGGCTTGATAAATCGGCACACAGGGGAGAAAAATCTTCACTGTGATAGCCGGAGAACGGACACCTGAAAGAGAGAAATACAGCACTGTCAGCAAGTTGTAGACTAATGCACAGAGCACAGGAAGCATGTTAAGGAGCAGAGTGAGTAGAGTGATGACCTCATCAGTTTGGGGATGTTGCTTCATTGGTGGACAAACTGAGGATGATTTACCAAAGGCAAATCCACTTTGCACTACAAGTGCAAACTACAAGTGCAAAGTGCACTTGAAATTGCACTGAAAGTGCACTTGAAAGTGCAATCACTGTAGATCCGAGGGAGACATGCAAGGAAAATAAAAAACAGCATTTTAGCTTGCACATGATTGTATAAAAAAATCAGCAGAGCTTCCCCTCATTTCAGATCTAGAAAAAGGAAAGTGCCGCGCCAGGTGAGTGCACTCAGCAATCAGTGTCCTCTCAGAAGCGTGGGTGCAGGCAATGCACGGAGCGAAGACTGGAGAAAAAGACTGGACAGCCGCACTTCCACGAAATTCTTAAAATGTTGCCTTTAATAGTAAAAAATGGAAACCGCACTACAAATCACAGCAGACAGTGGGGTGGATAGCTGACGCGTTTTGCACTGGGGTATCAGCGGTTAGTCATAGCTAAAACAGAAATGGTACACAACTCAAATATATACACACCTAAACCAAACCTGAACCAGTCATGTGATCCGCCTTCACCTGTGGCCCACCATCGCTAATGAGGAAGGGTGGTAAAAAATCAATGGTGATCACCTGGGAAGCTAGATCACATCAGTGGCAAAGTATAACACACATATATGTAAAAGGAACCCAAAGCTACAGTAAGCAAAAAGATGAAAAAGGTAAAAAAATATGAACAAGCCAAATACAAGATGTATATGGAACAGGCATGATCCTTCAATTTAAACAAAAAGAACATAAATAAATTCTGGTGACTATAAGTATACAAATATAACTAAAATACAATACGTGATACAGAGCAATGTCATTAAATGCAATGTCATTAAATGCAAATATAAGTGCATGTATCTCTATTCGACATTAAATTAATGTCGAATAGAGATGCATGCACTTATATTTGCATTTAATTACATTGCTCTGTATCACGTATTGTATTTTAGTTATATTTGTATACTTATAATCACCAGAATTTATTTATGTTCTTTTTGTTTAAATTGAAGTTTCATGTCTGTTCCATATACATCTTGTATTTGGCTTGTTCACCGTTTTTTTTACCTTTTTCATCTTATTGCTTACTGTAGCTTTGGGTTC
This sequence comes from Rana temporaria, assembly GCF_905171775.1. NCBI lineage: Eukaryota > Metazoa > Chordata > Amphibia > Anura > Ranidae > Rana > Rana temporaria. The sequence continues at coordinate 524,759,492 of NC_053489.1, forward strand.
CTTTTATATATATGTGTGTTATACTTTGCCACTGATGTGATCTGGCTTGCCAGGTGATCACCAATTGATTGTTTTTTTACCACCCTTCCTCATTAGCGATGGTGGGCCACAGGTGAAGGTGGATCACAACATGACTGGTTCAGGTTTGGTTTAGGTGTGTATATATTTGAGTTGTGTACCATTTCTGTTTTAGCTATGACTAAGCGCTGATACCCCAGTGCGAAACGCGTCAACTATCCACCCCACTGTCTGCTGTGATTTGTAGTGCTGTTTCCATTTTTTACTATTAAAGGCAACATTTTAGGAATTTTGTGGAAGTGCGGCTGTCCAGTCTTTTTCTCCAGTCTTCATTTCAGATCTACCCCTCAGATTTACAATGACTGCACTTCCAAGTTCACTTTCAGTGCAATTTCAAGTGCACTTTGCACTTGTAGTGCAAAGTGGATTTTCCTGTAGTAAATAACCCCCACTGTATCGCTTAAACCCCAACTCTGTGTGCTTCTTCAACTGCCCGTCTCCCCTTGCGGTCCCTCTTAATGTATTTTATACTTTTTTATTGACATACCTTCCTTTTCTAAAGTCTTTAGACCAGGGGTGTCAAACTCAATTTCATCGTGGGCCACATCAGCATTATAATTGCCCTCAAAAGGGCCGGTTGTATCTGTAAGGTTAGATGTCCGGCGAATCCCCTCCCCTTTACATTAGATGTCAAGAGCCACCCCACCATCAGAAGTTGAGTCCCCCCACTCTCCCTTACATCACAGTGCACCCCTCTTTCCTTATGCTACTGCTGGGATGAATCTGGATGCATTGCTTGAATGCAGAAAGTAAGGGTCTGGAGTAGGACCAGAGGAGGGCTGGAGGTGCGAGGGCCACAAGATTTGGGCAAGCGGGCCTTGTGTTTGACACCTGTGCTTTATACCAATTACATGATGTCATAGGGTCATTTTCCTCTTAACCCCTTCTTCAGGCTGGACATTCCATAGGGATACAAAGAACAGAACCAAGGTAATGACATCAGCACCAGTACACTATGAATAAAGGGATATGTAGTGATGCCCCCTCAAGGGAACAGAGCATTTACACCCTACGTTTCCAGTATAATCTTCAGTCTCCTGGGTTAAGTGACAATGGGCCTCATTCAACCCGAGGACATCACGTGGTCGACTGGGGGGCAGTTCTAAAAAAATAGTTTAGCTTAGAGTTGGGCTTTAAATGCTGTTGGAAAAATAAATGAAGGTCAGGTACCTGGTTTTGCTTTTTGTTTGTGGTGCCTGGATCAGAAGATTTGCCGAACAGAATTATGCATCTTTTGGCAGGTAGGGCGATTCATTTGTGTTTCAGCTGTGTATTTAACTGTATGCCTAGAGTTCTAGTTTAATTATTAGTAGAGAACGTTGTTATAAAAAAGTTGTGTTTTATGCTAACTGTACATGCAAAAAAGTTATAATGAGGATTGAATTACCCAGTAGAATTCTTGTAAGAATATTTTAACAACATATAAAGTCCAGCGATGTTCTGTAATCTGGTCAACATCAAACATCAGCTTTCGTCTTATATTAATGTGCTGAGAATTGCCAATGTGACTGGTGGAATCAAAAACGTTTATGTGCTTAGATTATGTATTAAAAAAAACTATATTTTATTCTGAAATCCTTTTTTTGCAATACTTCTTGGCCTTGTTAATTTGCAGACAATCGTACCAATAATTAATTAATGTTGAGTGAAAAACAGAATCCGCCCAGGCAGGAATAGAACATTAGCCTCTTAATATTCCCGGATTACTGAAACCTCAGTGACCAGACCATATTTCTTGCAGAAAGTTTATTTAGCAATCCTTTGCTCTAACATTGTTCCATACCAAAATTATTTAAAGAGACATGGTAACTGGGGGGGCCATGATTAAGCACTAGCTGTAAGTGCGAAACGTGTCGGCTATCCTGTATTCTGTTGGTTGCAGTGACTGTGTGTGTACAGTTGAATATTAAAGACAACTTTTTTAAGTATTTTGGAGTGCGGCCATCCAGTTTTTGTTCCTCAATTTTTGCTATTACATGGTAACTGGGGGAAGGGAGACAAAGTGCAGGTAATGTGATGTGCAGGTGCCTAGAAATCCTTGCACATACCTGCAGGAGCCTCCCAAACTTTTCTTGCTGACCACTGAATGCGCAGGAAGGAGGCATGTTACTTGTTTACATGCATTTCCTATTTGTATTTTTAAAATTATGTCTGATGTAACGATAAAACCAAAACTCTATGCGCCCTTGCACACCTACACATATGTGCTAACATGCATCCTGCATGCACATGGAACAGTGTATATCTAGCCTAGTGTTATTTTATGTGGATTTTCTTTTAACCACTTGCCGACCGCGCTATAGCAAAAATACTGCTACAGCGCGGTCGAGTTACTGTGACAGGACGTCCCTGGGACGTCCTCGTGCACTTCCGCGTTTGCGCGTCCCCTGGGGCGCGCTCGCGGAAGTGTCCGTGCTCGCCGGGTCTAGAAGACCCGGCGCATCACGGATCACGGTAAATTGCCGCGAATCGCGGCTGTTTACCACGTGATCGCTCCGTCAAATGACAGAGCGATCACTTGTAAACAAACCGGCGTCATTTGATGACGCCGGTTCCTCCCTCTCCTCTCTGTACCGTTCGGTACAGTGCGAGAGGAGAGGAGAGAGGGGGGGGAGCGCGGGGTGTCAGCAGTGCTGTGGCTGGATCTGTGACAACTGCAGTCACAGATCCAGCCATCCCTCCCAGCTCAGCTATCCCTGCCCAATACATACAATACTCTGCCATACCCCATACTCTGCCATACCCCATACTCTGCCATACCCCGTTACTCTGCCATACCCCGCTACTCTGCAATACCCCGTTACTCTGCAATACCCCGTTACTCTGCAATACCCCGTTACTCTGCAATACCCCGTTACTCTGCAATACCTCGTTACTCTGCAATACCCCGTTACTCTGCAATACCCCGTTACCCTGCAATACCCCGTTACCCTGCAATACCCCGTTACTCTGCCATACCCCGTTACTCTGCAATACCCCGTTACTCTGCAATACCCCGATACTCTGCAATACCCTGCGCAATACTCTGCACGATACTCTGCAATACCCAAATACTCTGCAATACCCCCAATACTCCGCAATACCCCAATACTCTGCAATACCCCCAATACCCCAATACTCTGCAATACCCAAATACTCCGCAATACCCCAATACTCTGCAATACCCAAATACTCCGCAATACCCCAATACTCCGCAATACCCCCAATACCCCAATACTCTGCAATACCCAAATACTCCGCAATACCCCAATACTCCGCATATATAATGTTTTGGGGTTCTATGTAATTTTCTAGCAAATAAATTGTGATTTTTCCATGTAGGAGAGAAATGTCAGAATTGGCCTGGGTGCTCCAGAACGCCTGATGGCGCTCCCTGCATGTTGGGCCTCTGTATGTGGCCACGCCGTGTAAAAGTTGCACACATGGGGTATCGCCATACTCGGGAGGAATAGCAGAATGTGTTTTGGGGTGTCATTCGTGGTATGCATATGCTGTGTGTGAGAAATAACCTGCGAATATGACAGAAACAAGTTTTTTTTTTTTGTTTTTTACAGAATTTTCGGTCGTTTTTCTTTTATAGCGCAAAAAATAAAAAACCCAGAGGTGATCTAATACCACCAAAATAAAGCTCTATTTGTGTGAAAAAAAGGACACAAATTTCAAATGGGTACAATGTTGTATGACGGAGTAATTGTCATTCAAATTGTGAGAGCACCGAAAGCTGAAAATTGGTCAGGAAGGGGGTTTAAGTGCCCAGTGGTCAAGAGGTTAACATACCATTTCAAATATCTTCTAAAATATTTTCTTCAATTTATCTTGAACTAGCTGAATACCCGGCGTTGCCCGGTCTTCCTATCTTAACCTTTTGGGGAGGAAAATCATAGTAATATAAATATACCCATATTTTATATAAGGGTGTAGGTAAGGGTTAATTTAACTGTCATATATTTTTATTTGGCATATAAGTAATATGTGTACCAGGTATTATTGAAATATCTCCAGGTGTACAGAAGTTATGTGGGAACATACATTTCCCATTGATTTGCATGGGACTTTAAACAAAAACCCCAACCCTCACAAATGGGGGTAGTTAAGGGATAAATTAACTATCCTATAGTTTAAGTGGACATATAAGTAACATGTGACCAAGTGTTATCGAAATATCTACAGCCGTTTGGAAGTTATGAAGTAACATGTATTTCCCATAGAGTTGAATGGGACTTTAAAGGAAAACCCCGACCATGGCAAATGGGGGTGGGTAAGGGTTAAACCACCTATCCTATGTTTGTTGCTGACATATAAGTAACATGTGTGCCAAGTTTCATGTTAATATCTTTAGCCGTTTGGACGTGATGCTGGAACATACATACATACATACACACACACGTTGAGTTTTATATATATAGATTATTACAATGTAGAAAACTGCAGCACCTTATAAAGTGCATACAAAATATAAAATATATTAGATAGTGTAAGTAAAAACAAAGTGCTACAGTGCAAATCACGCTCAAGTGTTACTCTCTATGCTAAAATAATAAAATATAATAATTTAATGAATCCAGCTGAGTATTCTGCTATGCATAAAAAGGGATAATACTCATGGTGTGATCCTGCTTTTTGCATAAAATGAAATCATGCATACTCGCATACATTGTGCACATAGTAGATGGTACACAATATCAAGGCATGAAACACATAAGCTCTCTCTGAAACTTGTGTTGCCCTGTGTGCACATCTGCATGTGCTTATATTGTAAGGATAGGATCTGATTACTTAAAGCGGTGTTCCACCCAAAAAAATAATTAAAATCCAGCAGCTATACATACTGCAGCTGCTGGCTTTTAATAATAGGACACTTGCCTGTCCTGGAGTCCAGCGATTTCGGCACCGCAGCTGATGTTTCCATCAGCTGGTGGGTGCTGCCGCCGCCATTGCAGGTAAGGAAACCCGACAGTGAAGCCTTTTGGCTTCACGCTGGGAACCCTACTCCACATGCGCGAGGCCCTGCTCCTCTCTCCTACTGCCCCGGCGACAGGGAGAGAAAGAGGGAGCCCCGCGGTGACTCACGGAAGTGGGAACAGGATACCTGTCAAAAATAGGTATCCTGTCCCCCCCCCCCCCCCCCCCCCCCGAAAGGTGCCAATTGTGGCACCAGAGGGGGGACGAAACAAATGAACGGAAATTCCACTTTTGGGTGGAATTCTGCTTTAAAGCAGTTCTTCATCCTTTTTGAAAATAAATGAAAAGTCAGCAGCTACAAATACAGTAACTGCTGACTTTTAATAATAGGGAACCCATCCTGGGATCCAGCGCCGTGCTCACCCAAACCTCTTGTCTGCCGATCTTCAGGTCCCCGGTGCCAGCATGTTTACTGTGGGCAGCTGGCTGTGATACCTTGTGGCTTCACAAATGGCTGCCCATTCACAAGCCACACTGCTTTTTGCGAATGGTCCCGCAGCCTTCTGGGACCAGTGACGTATCACAGAAGGTTGCTGTTGGGAGGAGGAGAACCTCCGGTGGATCGATGTGGTGATTTGACCGGAAGTGGGAGCGGGTATCTTTCAAAACCAGGTACCCACACCCCAAAAAATACCAAAAATAGAAGAGGAGGCCATAAAGTGGAACTTCCCCTTTAGGGGGGAAGTTCTGCTGGTAGCGCACACGTAGTGCAGAAAGGATTTGGTCCAAATGAGATCATCAGTAGGAATGAACCAAAGGAACTTGGGTTTGGTGAAAAGTACTGAAGTTTGGGTGCCAAATCCAAGCCCAATGGAAGTCAACGGGAGAAGAAGGTTAAGTCCAGTAAACATTTTTTTGGCGAGCAGCACCTGTCTAATAATGTATTTGTAATGAAGTGCATCACTCACAGGTCCTACTGGCTGCTGGTTAGTGCAACAATCCTCTCCTCTGTGATGCTGGATACTCCTTACAACAGTGATTTTTCATCTCTTTTGTCTCCTCACATTTTGCCATTTACATAACTCCTAGTAATTTCCCAGGATGCACAGTGTTCTGTGAATGTGGGTGAGTGGTCCTGTAATTCATCCTCACTTTGCAATCTGGAAAAATAATACTAGAAATTTTGTAAACGAATGGATAGGAATCATGTCCTTCAGGCTTCATTTCCACTGGCGTTTTTACAGCCACTGTTGTTAGGCTTTTTTACAGCTTAAAAACGCCTGTCCATGTTTATTTTGTAAAAAAAAAATATATAATTTTTTAATATATTATAAATGCAGCAGTCGCGTTTTTGAGCGTTTTCGCGAGTTTTTGAGCGTTTTTGAGCGTTTTTTAACGTCTGGCGTTTTTACAGCTCTACTCTGGAGCTTCAGAACGCCCTGGTCCTGCGTTTTTTTTACAGCTCAAAAACGCCTATGCCATTTGCAGCTCAAAAACGTCTATGTGGGCATGATGCCATAGAATAACATGGACAGGCGTTTTTAAGCTGTAAAAAACGCTCAGAAAAGTGGCTGTAAAAACGCCAGTGGAAATGAAGCCTCACAGTTGCAGTCTCTCATCCATGCAGCACCAAAAGAACACAGCTGTGGGGAGTATGTGGCATTACTGATTTGAGGATTATTACACAAACCAGCAGCCAGCAGGATCTGGGATACACTTTATTAAAGGCAGATTATTAGACTGGTGCTGTATGCATTTTTACTAGATTACAGCTTTAACTACTTTTGTACTGTTGTACATTTTAAAGCAATAAAGTGGTGCTATTTATAAATGGTACTGAATAAAGCAACATCAGGTGGCAGTACCCATTAATGCATGTGTATATTAAACCCGCACCTACCTTCTTCTGCAACATCTGTACGTTAACCCCTTCAACTCAATTATCCCACTGTATGTAACCTGTACATTATCTCTTCATCTTTATTCTTCCTCTGTGCATGACTTGTATGTGCTGTATCCAGGGAACCATTGCTGAGCTCCATGTTTTAACCCCCTCAAAAAATAAGATCTAATTTCCAAAAGGGGCCCTTTTGTGAGTTTTCACACTGTGCTGGCAATTTTAAAAGAGAGTAAGGCCTCGTACACACGACCGAACATGTCCGCTGAAACTGGTCTGCGGACCAGTTTCCGTGGACATGTCCGACCATGTTTAGGGCCGACTGGACAGTTTTCCGGCCTAGCGGACAGGTTTCTTGCTAAGAAACATGTCCGCTGGAAGCCTGTCCGTCGGACATGTCCGATGGTTAGTACGACTCATCGGACATGTCCGCTGGGCCGAAATCCCGCGGATGCGTCAAAGTGATTCGACGCATGCGTGGAAGCATTGAACTTCCTGGGTCGCGCACGTCGCCGCGTCATTGTCGCCGCCACGTCGCCGCGTTTTCTGTCCGCGGGGATTTTGGTCTGATGGTGTGTACACACATCAGACCAAAATCTGCCAGCAGACATGTCTGATGAAAACGGTCCGCGGACATGTCTGGTCGTGTGTACGAGGCCTCAAGGAAACTTTTTTTTGGGGGGGGGGGGGGGGTCTTTTTTCCATTATATAATAAAAAAATCCAGCGGTTATTACATATAACACAAAAAATCTAAAAAAAGTATTCATTTGGGTACAATGTTGCATGATTGAATAGTTGTCAGTCAAGGTATCACAGAACTCAAGGAAAAATCTAAGAACCAATAGGTTCCCGCACAAATTAATGACCAAAAAACAGTGATGCGCTTTGTAAAGTGTGTAAATTAAACAAATAAATCTTCATTTGAATTATAAAAAATACATACAAATTGTGAAGTCCATTATTAAATCCCACACGTGAATAACATCCTCAGTGAGTATAGGTAAGGTTCCTTCTCACCCGCATGCAGACACACAATGCACTCACCAGACTTAAAGGGGAAGTAAACCCTGATGGGTTTTACTTCCTCTTTGTTTCCCTGCAAAGGTAAAGCATAATGGGCTACTATGCATCGCATAGTAGCCCATTATGTGTCACTTACCTGAAACCGAAGTCTGCAATATCCCCGATTTCCTCGCCGGTTGAGTGCATCTTCCTTCTGGTGTCGCGGACTCCGGCTCTGTGACTGGCTGGAGTCTTGTGCTTGCGCGTGGGAACCGCCAGTTACGGCATGACCTTTAGTGGAAACGGCACGCCGTGACCCTTCTAAAGTGCGTATGTGCTGAATACATCAGCGCATACGCAGAAGAAATCCTTGTACAGGGAATTGTAAATATCTCCTAAACTCTGTAGGTTTAGGAGATATTTACAGCACCTACAAGTAAGCCTTGCAAAAATACGAAGGAAACTTGGACAGCCGCACTCCAAAAATGTTCTTTTAATTAAAATCGATCACAAAATAAACATGCCACAGCAAAAAAATTGGAACAAAAGCTAACGTTTCGCACTGTAGCTTCAGTGCTTAGTCATAGCTATGTCTAAGCACTGAAGCTACAGTGCGAAACGTTAGCTTTTGTTCCAATTTTTTTGCTGTGGCATGTTTATTTTGTGATTGATTTTAATTAAAAGAAGATTTTTGGAGTGCGACTGTCCAAGTTTCCTTCGTATTTTTGCATCACTATTGCATTGCCGGCACCCATGGTTTGGTTCCAGTGAGGAGGTTCTTTGAAGACTACTGAGCGGTTATTTTCTCTCTCTACAAGTAAGCCTTAATCTATGCTTACCTGTAGGTGAAAGTGTGTTGTAAGGGTTTACGACTTTAATTGACCTGTATTGCAGGGAGTGAAACTAGGCATATGGGAAAATCCAATATGTCACATATGAGGTCACAGGAATGAATCCAAACCCCTGCTGTCATCCATTCTGAATTTATATAAATAGTGTACTCAAAGCTCCAATTTTGCCATATAGAGAGGGAGAGGAAAGAATATGCTCTCAGGTGCAGTAATTCAAATCATTTATTTAAAAACAAGGTTGTATTGCACTTACATCAAAGAAGACAAGGATGTATTTGTTTATTCACTATGGTGATTTATGATATGTAGTTTATGATATAAGAGCGTGGTTTGTTTCTTATCACAGAACTGAATACTGAAAAGTGGCCTGGTAATGAAGGGGTATTACAGCCTGGTACCCAAGTAGTTAAAATATATCTAACTCCAAAACTTGTAGTTTTGAATAGGTAGGAAAGGATGAAAACTCTTGTCAGGTTCATATTGCCGTCTTGTGACCTTGCTAGGTAGATTCACACTCTGTTTGTCCTGGTGACCATTAACACTAGCAAAGAAAGTGATGTAAAAATCCAAAATTTTAAGTTGCCACCAGAACAGGACCATGGGAAAAGTTCCCATAGGGACATGTGTTACTGTAACTGAGAGGTAATTTCCCTCACTTTGGAGAGATGTCCTTTCACTTCCTGTTATTGCTAAAAGGCTAGGATGAACAGACATCCCCGGTTTTTGGGGACAGTCCTCGGATTGAGGACACGGTCCCCGGACTAATTCAGTCCCCGGTTTTGTCCCCAGATTTGATTTTAACAGGGGCTGGGGCAATTTCAAATACAGTCAGTGCAGAATAAAAAAAAAACTGATTTACAGCCCCCCCGCTCCTACTAGCTTAGGGGGTGTGTGTGTGTGTGTGTATTTTTTTCCATTATCTGTGCCCCTTTCTGATGATCATGTGCTGGTCGGAGCGGAGGGAATATTTTCTTCAGTTTCGGGTGAATGCCTATTCAGCTCCGCTCGCATGTTCTTCTGCCTTGGCTCAAGCCCTGACCAGCCGTCTGCTTGCTTATCTCCTTGCCTTCCCTGGCGGAGTGTTCTTCTTCCGCTCCCCACCCAGTAGTAGCCGGGGCCCAGAGAGTAATGCCGCATACACACGATCATTTTTCGCCATGAAAAAAAACGTAGTTTTTAAAAACGTCATTTAAAATTTTCTGAAAAACGACAAAAAAAAATTCGAACATGCTGCCTTTTTTAACGTTGTTTTAAAAAATTTCGTTTTTCGGGTTGTAAAAAATGATCGTGTGTGCGCTAAAACGATGTTTTAAACCCGGGCATGCTCAGAAGCAAGTTATGAGATGGGAGCGCTCGTTCTGGTAAAACTACCGTTCATAATGGAGTAAGCACATTCATCAAACTGTAACAGACAAAAAAGCGCGAATCGTCTTTAACTAATAAGGAATCAGCTAAAGCAGCCCAAAGGCGAATGGAACTTCCCCTTTAGAGTGCCGTCGTACGTGTTGTACGTCACCGCGCTTTGTTCATCATTTTTTTTAAAACAATGGTGTGTGGGCAACATAGTTTTTAATGATGAAGTTGGAAAAACGTCGTTTTTTGGACATGCTGAAAAACGACGTTTTCTTTCATGCCGAAAAATGATCGTGTGTACGCGGCAACAGACTTGACAGGCTGTGAGATGGGCGGTGACGGGACGGGCAGAGAGTCGCTGACTGCCGCCATTACTAGTAAAAAAAATATTTCACCAGATTTAATTAAAAAAAATCTGGTCATCTTATACAAGGCAGGAAGTGAAGTGAAATCTCCCCAATGGAACGTGGGTTTAAGGCCCCCTGTACACAGGACACTGCTAAACGAATGTTCAGAGGCAGTTGGATTCTTTTTTCAACTGCTCCTGAACTCATTCAATGTTATCCTATGTACACAGTCTCGTTTATTGCTGTTTTTAGGCAGTTGCGTTTAACAGCGTTTCTTTAAAAGCAAAAAAATGGGTTCAGACTCAGAAGATTTCCACGTTTTCAGACGCCAAACGCGACTAAACGCAGCTAAATGCGGTAAACCGCGTTTAGCAGCATTTCGTTTATAGGCGTTTTTCGTTTTTGGCCATTTAAAAAAAAAAAAAATTGTAAAAACGTCTCGTGTACATGGAGCCTTTAACTATTTCCTGTTTTATACAAAATGAGAAAAAACGTTTTGACTAGAGGCTCCAAATTTAAACAGATTAACCTGGTCAGAGTCACTTAACTCTCTGACCCCCTTCTGAATTTACACTAGCACCGGTTCTGAAAAGTAACCAGGTGCTACACATGTCTTTATAGACCTTGCTTTGTGCACTGATCCAAATCATTTGATGGAGAGTGGATTATGGTGTGGGGTTGTTTTTTTAGGGGTTGGGCTTGGCCCCTTAGTTTCAGTGAAGGGAACTTTTAAGGCATAGGTGCTCAACCTGTGGCCGTTCAGCTATTGCCAAACTACAATTCCCATCATTCCTCTGCCTTGGGGAGTCATGCTTGTAACTATCAGCTTTGCAAGGCCTCATGGGACTTATAGTTCCGCAACAGCTGGAGGGCCACAGGTTGAGCACCCATGTCGTAAGTTGTCAGCATACCAAGACATTATCATGCTCACAACTTTGTGGGGACAGTTCCTGTTCCAACATGACTGCACGCCATTGCACAAATCAAGGTCCATAAAGACATGGATGAGCGAGTTTGGGCTTTAGGCTCCATTCACACCTAGGCGTTTTTACGCCTGAAGCACTACGCTCACAAACGCCAGAGGGATGAAATAACATTATTTGCTATGGTGACTGTTCACACCTGAACGCCCAAACGCCTGTCGCGCGAAGCTCAAACAAGTCCCGGACCTTTTTTTGTCGCGCGTATCGTGCGGTTTGGGCGTATTTGAGCGTTTCCATTTCCATCGATTCAAGCGACTTGCGCGACAACGGGCGTTTGCTACGGGCGTTTCGTCGCTTTAATCAATAGAACTTGTCGCCCATGCAGAAGATTAAAAAAATCTACCAACATAGCAACAAGTGATGAAAAGATGATCATTTTTCCTATTGGCTAAAATAAAAAACGCCGAAGTACAAAAACGTCGGACAACGCTGTATGCAAACGTGCAAATAAGCATGAATACGCGCGGAAAAAAACGCCCAAAAAAACGACCGAACGACCGACGCTCAGGTGTGAATGCAGCCTTAGGAACGTGACTGCACAGAATCCTGACCTTTACCCGATAGAACACCTTTGGTATGAATTAGAACAGAGACTGTGAAACAGGCCTTCTCGTCCACATCAGGTGTCCCAATACTTTTGGTTATAAAGTGTATGATGCAGGACTAATAGCCCTGCATTTTATGTGACAATGTCAAGGAGTTAATAAGCATTTTATGTTGTAAGGTTTCCATTTGGCAATTCTTTTTTTTTTTTAAAGCCTCATTCTGAGATAAAAAAACAAACCCTTGCAGCACCCCTCCTCATTAAAACGTACAGATCTGTTGCACTTAGAAAACAATAAATTGTGAAATAGCAGCTGACACTATATTGCTGGGCGCAATAAAAAAAAATAGGTATTTGTTCATTTTTTTTTTTTATCTAAGAGTGGGGCTTTAAAAAAAAAAAAGTCAAATGAAAAACCCATTGACATACAGACAGATATGGTGCAAACACTGGGGCCGGGATTCAGAGAGATCTGCGCATCTTTAGATAGGCGTAGCGCATCTCATATGCGCTACGCCGTCGTAACATTGAGAGGCAAGTACTGTATTCACAAAGCACTTGCTCCCATATGTACGCCGGCGTAACGTAAATGGGCCGGCGTAAGCCCGCGTAATTCAAAGTAGCAAGGCAGTGGGCGTGTTGTGTTATAATGATGCGTGACCCCATGTAAATGCATGGCCGATCGAACGGCGCATGCGCGCGCATGCTCAGAATCACGTCGCAAATACTCCCTAAGATACGTCGGCTCAATGTTTTTGACGTGAATGTAACCTACGCCCAGCCCCATTCACGTACGACTTACACAAACGACGTAAAATACGACGCTGTTCCGACGTTTTCGACGTCCATACCTTAACATGACTTACCCCTGCTTTATGAGGGGTAAACTTATGCCGGACGTACGCCTTACGTAAACGGCGTAGCTTAATGCGACGGGCGCAAGTACGTGCGTGAATCGGCGTATCTAGGTCATTTGCATATTCTATGCGTAAATCTACGGAAGCGCCCCTAGCGGCCAGCGTAAATACGCACCCAAGATACGACGGCATAGGAGACTTACGTTGGTCAAATCTTGGCCAAATTCAGGCATATCTGAGTTCCAGAATACGCGGAAACAGGGGCGGACTAACCAGGGGGGGGGGCCGCACCGGGTGCCACACCCTGGGGGGGGTGTCAGCCCGATGCCCCCCCTCCGCGACTGAGGCATGGCGCGCCCGCGGTGACAGCATGATTGATGGCACGGCATGGCAGACTAGGTAAAACACAACCTGGGCTATTCAGGGGGAGGGGTTTGCGAGCCGTACCCGAGTTATACCGGCCGCCCGGGACCTGCCGCAATGATCCCCTTCTCCGTGGCAGCGCAGCGCCGCGGCTCTGATACTATCGGCTCAGCTGTGACTGTCTGACAGTCACACGCCGAGTGTGAAGCTGCGGCCGCCTCCCCCCTCCTCCTCCGTACAAGTGCTCTGCTCTGTGCGGCGTGCTGAAGGCAAGGGGGTGTCACAGTCACTCTGCAGTCTGCACTATTGTAAGGGGGGGTGTTCTGTATATGAGGGGTGTACTGTATGTGTACTGTATATGAGGGGATGTTCTGTATTGTGGGGGGGTGTTCTGTATGGGGGGGTTCTGTATTGTGGGGGGGGGGGTGTTAGTATGGGGGCGGTTCTGTATTGTGGGGGGAGGGTGTTCTGTATGGGGGGTTCTGTATTGTGGGGGGGTGTTAGTATAGGGGGGTTCTGTATATGAGGGGGGTTCTGTATTGTAGGGGGGTTCTGTATATGAGGGGGGTTCTGTATTGTGGGGTTTTTTTCTGTATAGGGGGTTACTGTATATGAGGGGGGTCTGTATTGTGGGGGCGTGTTCTGTATAGGGGGTTCTGTATATGAGGGGGGGTTCTGTATTGTAGGGTAGGGGGTGGTATCTGTATAGGGGGGTTCTGTATTGTAGAGGGGGGTGTTCTGTATTGTAGGGGGGTCTGAACTGTAGGGGGGTTCTGTATTGTGGGGGGGGTGTTCTGTATATGAGGGGGGGTGGTATCTGTATAGGGGGTTCTGTATTGTGGGGGGTTCTGTATTGTAGAGGGGGTGTTCTGTATTGTAGGGGGTTCTGTATTGTAGGGGGTGGTATCTGTATAGGGGGGTTCTGTATTGTGGGGGGTTCTGTATTGTAGGGGGTTGGTATCTGTATGGGGGGTTCTGTATTGTAGGGGGGGTCTGCACTGTCCAGAGGTGCAGTCTAATGTAAAGAGATATAGAGGTGCTGTGTAATGTAAAGGGGTCCAGAGGTCCAGGGTGCTGTGTAATGTAAAGGGGTCCAGAGGTGCAGTCTAATGTAAAGGGGTGCTGTGTAATGTAAAGGGGTCCAGATGTGCAGGGTGCTGTGTAATGTAAAGGGGTTCAGAGGTGCAGGGTGCTGTGTAATGTAAAGGGGTCCAGAGGTGCAGGGTGCTGTGTAATGTAAAGGAGTCCAGAGGTCCAGGGTGCTGTGTAATGTAGAGGGGTATAGTGATGCAGGGTGCTGTGTAATGTAAAAGGGTCCAGAGGTGCAGGGTGTTGTGTAATGTAAAGGGGTCCAGTGATGCAGGGTGCAGTGTAATGTAAAGGGGTCCAGAGGTGTAGGGTGCTGTGCAGGGTGCTGTGTAATGTAAAGGGAGTCCAGAGGTGCAGGGTGCTGTGTAATGTAAAGGGGTCCAGAGGTGCAGGGTGCTGTGTAATGTAAAGGGGTCCAGAAGTGCAGTGTAATGTAAAGGGGTCCAGAGGTGCAGGGTGCTGTGTAATGTAAAGGGTCCAGAGGTGCATGGTGCTGTGTAATGTAAAGGGGTGCAGAGGTGTAGGGTGCTGTGCAGGGTGCTGTGTAATGTAAAGGGGGTCCAGAGGTGCAGGGTGCTGTGTAATGTAAAGGGGTCCAGAGGTGCAGGGTGCTGTGTAATATAAAGGGGTCCAGTGGTGCAGGGTGCTGTGTAATGTAAAGGGGTCCAGTGGTGCAGGGTGATGTGTAATGTAAAGGGGTCCAGAGTTGCAGGGTGCTGTGTAATGTAAAGGGGTCCAGAGGTGCAGGGTGCTGTGTAATGTAAGAGGGTCCAGAGGTGCAGGGTGCTGTGTAATGTAAAGGGGTCTAGAAGTGCAGTGTAATGTAAAGTGGTCCAGAGGTGCAGGGTGCTGTGTAATATAAAGGGGTCCAGTGGTGCAGGGTGCTGTGTAATGTAAAGGGGTCCAGAAGTGCAGTGTAATGTAAAGGGGTCCAGAGGTGCAGGGTGCTGTGTAATGTAAAGGGTCCAGAGGTGCATGGTGCTGTGTAATGTAAAGGGGTGCAGAGGTGTAGGGTGCTGTGTAATGTAAAGGGGTCCAGAGGTGCAGGGTGCTGTGTAATGTAAAGGGGTCCAGAGGTGCAGGGTGCTGTGAAATATAAAGGGGTCCAGTGGTGCAGGGTGCTGTGTAATGTAAAGGGGTCCAGTGGTGCAGGGTGATGTGTAATGTAAAGGGGTCCAGAGTTGCAGGGTGATGTGTAATGTAAAGGGGTCCAGAGGTGCAGGGTGCTGTGTAATGTAAAGGGGTCTAGAAGTGCAGTGTAATGTAAAGTGGTCCAGAGGTGCAGGGTGCTGTGTAATATAAAGGGGTCCAGTGGTGCAGGGTGCTGTGTAATGTAAAGGGGTCCAGAAGTGCAGTGTAATGTAAAGGGGTCCAGAGGTGCAGGGTGCTGTGTAATATAAAGGGGTCCAGTGGTGCAGGGTGCTGTGTAATGTAAAGGGGTCCAGAGGTGCAGGGTGCTGTGTAATGTAAAGGGGTCCAGAGGTGCAGGGTGCTGTGTAATGTAAAGGGGTCCAGTGGTGCAGGGTGCTGTGTAATGTAAAGGGGTCCAGAAGTGCAGTGTAATGTAAAGGGGTCCAGAGGTGCAGGGTGCTGTGTAATATAAAGGGGTCCAGTGGTGCAGGGTGCTGTGTAATGTAAAGGGGTCCAGAGGTGCAGGGTGCTGTGTAATGTAAAGGGGTCCAGAGGTGCAGGGTGCTGTGTAATGTAAAGGGGTCCAGTGGTGCAGGGTGCTGTGTAATGTAAAGGGGTCCAGAAGTGAAGTGTAATGTAAAGGGGTCCAGAGGTGCAGGGTGCTGTGTAATATAAAGGGGTCCAGTGGTGCAGGGTGCTGTGTAATGTAAAGGGGTCCAGAGGTGCGGGGTGCTGTGTAATGTAAAGGGGTCCAGAGGTGCAGTTGTGGAGAGGGGTACACAATAGTGACAAAGGGATATTGAAGGATGCAGGGGACGCAGTGGGGTGTTTTTAAATTTTACTGTTGGGGGGGGGGGGGGGTGCCAGATATAGGATCCGCCCCGGGTGCCAAAAGCTCTAGGTACGCCTCTGCGCGGAAAGATACGACGGCGCACATTTGGACTTACGACGGCGTATCTGGAGATACGCCGTCGTAAGTCCTTTCTGAATCCCGGCCTGGGTCTTTATTATACTAGAATTTCTGTATTATTTTCAAGGCTGTAATTTATATCTCTGAGAATAAGCCAAGGTAAAATGGTAAAATACCATTTTACAGAACTGTATTCAAACAGACTGAAAACAAAAGAGGAGAATAGGAATAACACAATATTTGTGGTCAAATAACTATTTTCCTGCTATGTTTGTCATGACAGTGCATCTATATTGTAGGGTGTGTGTGCCTTGAGCATGGGAGTTGTACAGGGCGAGACTTCTAAGTCAGCATAATACACACAAAGGTGACTATTTCAAATCTGTTTTCATCTGGCAACAATGTCCGCACTTTAAAGTTGACCTCTTAGCAGATATACTGTAAAAACACCATTAAACGCAGCTGCGTTTTCAATAATAATAAAAAAATACTGATAGTATATAAGTAACTGAACTTGTATTTATATCAGCATCCTGTAATCGCCTGGAAAGCAGGGCTGATAGAGGGAGGGCAAGCAGACAATCATGTACATCAGTGGTCCCCAACCTTTTTGGCACCGGCATTGTGGATGAAAATCGTGCCAAGGCCCGAGGAGGGGGGGTGGGGGTCTGGATGGCAATGCGTTTTTTTCACGGACAATTTATCAAAAACTACAACAGCAGTAAGTTAGTAAACATTTAAAGTAAGAAGCTCAACCTAAGAATACGGCTGACTGGAGATAATTTGAGAAGCAACTCAACATAGAAGGAGTCAGCCTAGCAGTACAAGCTGATTAATTTAAATTGTAACTATACCTTAAAATAAGAAATTCCTTACTTTCCCACTTCCCAGTTATCGGTAGTTGTAGCTCTTTGTACTTATCTTGGAACAGTGAGAGAGCTGGTCCAGGAGCTGTGGCCTCTGCTGGCCAGATAGTCCTCTTCTCAGCAAGTGGGGCCTATGTTTAGTGGGGCCTAACAGAAAAGCTGGCCATCTGTAGGCTTTCGAGGAATCAGTCGCCGCTTTAGAATTTTTGAGTTGTGTTCATAGTAGTGTTTGAGTTATTGAGCTCTATAACCAACATGCATTTTTCAGAGCAGGTAAAACTAGTCTGTCAAACCTGAGAAAAGAAGCTGAAATGCTCAGGCCTCTGGCTGAAACCCCAAAATACAATAATATGTCATACTTATTTGACTCTTCTCTTCACATGTGTAACACAAGTGAAAGGTATTGTGGGAGTAAATGTCCTTTTCAGTTATGAGCCAATACAGTAGGACAGAGCAACAGTACTACAAGCTGATTCGAGCAACTCCCTGTTTACTTCTCCCATCAATCACACATATCAAGGAGCAGCAATACACTTTTTGAACTCCAAAGCACATTTCTGTCTCTTCTCCCTAATCTGTGTAGGGCAACAACAAATGTTGCATTAAAGTGTACCTATCATTTAGGAAACCAAATGAACTCCTTTTGAGAGTACAGGGGTACTGTGTCTACAGTAGATATTAAACGTCTCAACCATAGACCCAGTACAAGTGTGAGAAAAGTCAGAACTCTTGATTTGCATACTTTTTTGGGTCAGTGACACAGGAATTTCTTAAGCTACTGGACTGACATTATGATCAGGCAACTCATTTTTAGGAGAGGTCTGCAGTGACAGCATTATCATTTTCCCAGTGCAGGTTTCCCTTCGGGAAAACCGCTATCTTCATAGATGTGTGCAGCCTATTGCATTAGGGTGTGCACCCCAAAACTCAAACACATATTACTTTCTCTGCAGCCTCGGCTACCTATGGCAACGAATAAATGGGAGGCGCTCTGTGCTGTGTGGCTGCCCGTTCATTCACAAACTGAAGCATAGTAAACACAGTTTACTATTCTTTAGTTATAAATAGACACAGTTAGCAAGTAGGGGCTGGTAAAAATAAGGGGCTGGTAAATGACATATTTACTAGCCCCCTTCCCCTGCTCTCCATCCTGAAACATCCCCCACAGCAGCCAGGCGGAGAGGAGGGAAGCCAGCAGCACTGCAGGGCAGGGGGCAATGAGGGAATCGGCACCCCACATAGTGATTAGCATGTGCCCAGGCACACCTGGACCACCTCCCCCCCCTCGTGCACGCCTATGAGTATCCTTATGTAGCAGCCAAAAACTAAAAGTGAGAAGTGTTGTTCATTTGATAATCACCGAGCAAGTCTCCTCAGAAATCAGTCTGCTGGCATACATGGACAAAATGCTTTTTACTGACATTGACACAGTCTAATACAACTGTGTTGTAGTTGTAGCGCTACCCCCGAAGGAGCCGCTGATTTGTTGTTGGGATCGGCGTTCTTAATTTACCTTGATGCAGTCTATGGGGTGCAGTTGGAGAAACAGAGCAGTGAGCGAAGGTCCAGACAGTGAATAAAGGTTTTTCAATGCTTTATTTCCAGGCCAACACGGCCAACATCAACATCAAATGGGAAAGAAAAGGCTGATGAAGGAAAAGAGAGAAACCTTGCAGTGTCAGGCCTGGATATGAACCGGGCAGTCCTGCTCGCCGTAGTATCAGATTGTGGTTCGTCGCCACTCTAGCCAGAGTGGGTGAGTGCCCCCGGACAGACCCCTATCTTGAGCCTGGCAGCCGAGGTGTCACTTTAGATTTTCTAGGAGGAACAGGTCTCTCTCACAGGCCTGGCTCTAGGGCCTCTGCCACAGGCCTATTACTTTAAGCGAGCTAGATGGATGATTGGAGCGAATCCTCCCAGTAAGTTTTAGCATAGGTCACCGGATGACAGCAAAGCATATCTGTCAGCATTCCAGTCACCAGATCCCCGATTGGTTCGTTCAAGCCCTGTTGGACAACCTGCCTCCAGATTATCCTCAAGCCGACCCCCCAATCGAACGGCACCCAGCCTGGGATCCTCTCGATAGAACTGGGGACCCAGTAAGTCACTGGAGTCCCTTTTCACCTCTGGATGAGGTTCTGTGTAGCCTGCAAATCTTGCCAGGTGGGCCGCGCTGGCGGGGTCCACGGATGCGCGCACCCTAAAGGTGGATGCCGCACCTGGAACCGGGACCCCGCAAAGATTTTAGAGCACATGACATCTGTCACAGATATACTCTCCCCGCGAGGGAAAACTCCTCTGATTGGCTGCTGGGGAAAAACTTGCTCTGCCAGAACCCCTCTGGTGCCAACTGCTGGCCAGGGATGGCACAGCATCCCTGGAGCACAGGCTAACCCAGTGGACATTTCTGGAACGACAGAAGTCCCAATTTAGCAAATTGCGAATGGGAGCAAAATAACTCTGCCATTCCCCACTAACTTTAGCGTAGTGCCCATACTGAAAGTAAGGGGGCCCTACATAGTACAAACATCAGATCATCTCAAATTGTTGTATATCCACTAATTGCATTACACTTCATTTTTCATAAGCCACTTTGCAATTGAATTTGTTCAGCTGCCCTTTAAATAATCTTCCAAGACATTGTTATGCTACTCAGACACCCCCTACCTCCAGGCTAGTCAGTGTTTTCTGTATTTTGCTTGTATAATTTGACACTGTTTTGACTGCGGATCATAGAGAAGTCTTGTTTGTATGTTATTACACTAAAATATTTTCTATTGTATATTCTTGTCTTCTGTAAACCATTTCACACATTTTACAATACCATATAAATGTACAAATGATTTAAAGACAAACATAGCAAATGTAGAACAAACCCGTTCTCCAATGATGACCCATTAAATCAGAAGCTTATCCTGCAACGCACTTGTTGACTGACTGAAGTCACAGTGCCTCGGAAAAGACAGCATGTGGTCATGTGCTCTCATGCGCTTATTTTCTGCCATCTGTTTGAGCAGAGCTCAGCTTGGCTTCAGTCCGCATTGAAAGATTTTCTGTGTTCAGTTAGCAGAGGTTAAAATAAATTTTACTTGATTATTGTAAGAGGTATTTCAGCAAAAGAGTAGGCAATAAAGCATGTGCCCGCTTTCTGTACGAGTATCCTACACTATCATTTTAGACCATGTTATGACATTTGAAAACACTTAGAACCGCTAGCAAACAGGATATATATCATCGGTATTAATAAAAAATAACAGTCCATTAATTCAACGTTTTACAGACCTTCAGGTTATCTATTTTTGGTGGAAAATACCAATTTTTTATTTATTTTTTTACCAAGATATGGGCAAGATTTAAGGAACATAATGAATCTGTGTACATCTGACAATCGCAACTATATGGGTATGTAGCACCCTCCTAGGTAGATGCTAGGATTTGTGTATCATAGTTTTTGGTTGCTCTGCTTAACAGAGAGACAGCTAGGTAAAGTTAATTGCTGTCCGTTTAACAGAGAGTGGAGATCGACTATGGTAGTCTGCTCAGTGTGTTCTGGTGCTGCCCATGCTGTCTTGAAATTTCACACTGTCCTAGCAGCTATAGAAAGTGTTGGATAGTAAGTGGAAACCATGCAGATGAGAGCATGAATATTCATACAGCCACGTCCAATTACAAGGGGACCTGCCCCTAGGCATGCTGGGTGCCTGTATTTATATTCTAGAAGCACATGAGCTCCAGGGTCTTTCCTAGCAGAGGATTCTATATCCCTTCCCTATCCAAGTTCTCCAATAAAACAACAAAACCCCCCCCCCCCCCCCAAGACTGGTTATTGGAGTAATGAGCGGAAGTGAGTGTGCACCTTGCTGTGGGAAATACCTTGTGCCTGGCTGCAGGGCAAAAAGCAGGGAAGACCTGAACAAACATACCAGCAACTCCTGTACAGGAAGGATAAACATCCCATTCCAAAACCATGAAAATGAATATGGAATTGCCTTCCACACCCTTTGTGGCTATAACAGCCTCTAATGTTCCGAAAACGCTTTGGGGGCTTTGGCCCCCGCTTTTCAGATGATGTCTTTATAAGCCTAGCTTTGTGCAGAGAAGCAACGTCATGCTGGAAATGTGAAGGGCCTTCCAGAAACTGCTGCCACAAAGTTGGAAGCCTCAATCAGCATAGGGACCATTCACAGATTGCTTTGCATTTTCTGATTAAATGCAAACAACTTTCTGATTGGACAAGGTGGACAGGTAGGGTGGTGCCGTCCATACCTAAAATTATTTTTTAACAGTACCCTATCTTCTTAGTGTTTGCATTTGCATTACAATGTACAAAAAGGCCAACAACAGTTTTGTTAGTTTTGAAGAGTGTGGAAAGATTAGAACTCCTGCTATCTTGGGCTCTGTTAGAGAGATTTTGACCTTGCTTCCGGGCCTGCTATACTTTGACAAGACAGAAAGTGAGGGGAAATCAGGAACACAGACATAAATAAGAATCTGACACTTGTTATTTTACCACTCTTTTGTCGGTATTGTTAGAAAGTTCCCCTCAATCTTTGTCTAGACATACATTTTAACAGTACTGAAAATACTGAGCTCATTGTTGACCATATATTTGAAATACAACTGAGGTTGCAAATCAATAGGTAACCTTTGTTTTAAAGTAAGAGATTAGGAGGTTTGTGTTTAGTTTGGGAGCTTCAGTAATATCCTCCTCCGGGGTCACAAGGGTTGGTGAAATCAAAGAATTTCATCACTAGGTATATATATATACTAGCCTTTGTTGGTCAAATATGCATTCTATAGCTAGCAGGTCAAATAGATCAATACAAATTATAATTGGCTGCTGGAATAGAAATGTTGATTTGTACTAAAGCATTCCGAAGGTTAGGCATTCTCCATAAAATGTACCCATGCCTTAGTTTTTTACATCTCTCAGTATATTTTAGAAAATTAAAATTATTTATTCCATGGTCATGGTCATAGCCAGAAAAAAGTAGGACCTGTCAGAAAATTACAAACAGATATTTACTGCATATAAATACTGACTGTTGGAATGTTAATGCATTTCAAAAACAAGAGTGAAATGCCATAAGAAGGCAAAGTCTACTTGAATTAAATAGACATACCATTTTGTCTAAAACAGTATTAATAGTTTTACCACAGAAAACTAAAATTAAAAAGGCTCTAAAAGTTTCTTTGAAGAGGAAGCTCAACTAGGTCTGCAAAAAGGAAAAAAGTACTGTAGTTGCTGACTTTTACAAAACGGGTACATGGAGTACAGCGACTCAGTGTCTTCAGTCCCATGCCACACCTTGGATTTGGAACAACACGGATGCTCAAGGTGCGTGGATTAGGAGAGATTGTCCTGAAGCCTCCTGGAATACCGCACACGTCCCAGGAGGCTTCAGGTCAAATCTCCTCCAATATGAGCATCTCTGGCATGCATGGTAGGGTGCCATCTATGACTGATCAGGAAGTCACAACCGGCTTCTGAATCCAAGATGGTAACAAACGTAAAGATGGTGGCAAAGCACTGAATATGATGTTGAAATAATGTTGTGTGCATCCCTGGGTGGCATGCACCCAGGAAAATGTCATCCTTACCTAGGCAAGGAATAAGGAAGTGTGATATTTTCCAAATATGTTAAAGGAGGAACAAGAACCCATTGGGGGTTCTGATTAATTTTCGAGCAAAACAATTGTGATTTTCACATGAAGGAGAGAAGTGCCAAAATAGGCCCGGTGGTCAAGTGGTTAAGCCCTATTGGGTAAAACACATTAGTAGGGGTTGTCCCTGGATAGGGACTGTGGATGTGATGCTTGTGGTTGTTTTATACAATAAATGTAGACTCTTGTGTTCATACCAGAGTGCAATGGTCTTCTAATCATGCTATGGGCTTACTAAAACTTCTGTGCATTAAAGCAGACATAAACCCATCTATTGAACAGTTTAAAAAAAAGTCACATTCCCAGCATGTGCTGGGGACAAAACTGTCACATTGGTTGTGTTCTCAGCCAAATGGTAAAACCTTCCAATGGCTGGTGTCATAACTAATCAGATGTACAGCACCATGGCAGTTGAAAATTAAACAGAGGCAAAGATGGTATCTTCCTTGGCTGAAAACGATAGGCGGGTTTACTTCTACTTTAAGGTAAAGTTTTTGATAGCACTGTATGCCATCATACATACATCATACATCACTGTATGCCATCATTTTGAAATATATATGTTTTACTTTCTGCTATATTACATTTAAACAAATATATATAAAAACAAATGTATTCATAAATTTAGGCCAATATGTATTCTTTTACATATTTTTGGTAAAAAAATCACAACACGCGTTTGTCTCCTGCTGTGTCCAATCACAGCAAAAGTGGTGCTCTGGAGACACGCACCAAAACGGCTTGCATAGAATCATGTACAGGTACGTGATTTTGCACAGCCGTGCCGCCTTGTTGCAGTATATGTACGGTGGGCGGTCCGGAAGTGGTTAAAATATCATTTTCAGCATTTCAGAAAGAGCTACTTCCCCCTAAACTGATTTTTTTTAAACACAATGCCCAGCGCCATGTCTTTCTCTTAAAGATCTCTTGTCCATTAGCCTTGAAAATTACCAGAATGGATTTTAAAGATTCAGCTCCCATTGACTTCCTGTCCTACACTTCTCACTCCACTGTATCTATGGAGTGTTCTATAGTTGTCACCCTAGGACTCGACTATAAACACATTTTCTTCTCTTTTATCTCAATTACATAGGGGGCAACGGAAACAGAAATTTTTAGAAGATAGCTTGGATGGACAATAACTTTGTTTAGCGTGTTATTTTAACTCTCAGGCCCCGTACACACGTCCGAGAAACTCGACGAGCAAAACACATCGTTTTGCTTGTCGAGTTCCTTGTGAAGCCGCCGAGGATCTCGGCGAGCCAAGTTTCCTCATTGACTAACGAGGAAATAGAGAACATGTTCTCTATTTGGCCCAACGAGATCCTCGTCGGTTTCCTCAGCCGAAAGTGTACACATGACCGGGTTTCTCAGCAGAATACGGCTCCGATCGAGTTTCTGGCTGAATTCTGCCGAGAAACTCGGTCGTGTGTGCGGGGCCTTAGACATATACAATGACACTGTTTATTTGGCAAGATCAACAGTTTTTTGTGTACTGCCTGAAAATAAAAACCAATGCAGTCACCCCATCTAATGACTTGTAAGCTGCAATATAGTACATATTTGTTCTTGATTTAGATATTTTTTTACAAGTACAGTGGAACCTCGGATTACGAGCATAATCCGTTCCAGGAGAATGCTCGTAATCCAAAGTACTCGCGAGTTTCCCTATTGACGTCAATGGAAGCGAAAATAATTTGTGCTGCATTGACTTCATTGGCATGCAATACCGCATGCGGACTGGGGTGGGGGGCGGCGAAGAGCCTCGGAAACGGCCCGAAAGGCCCGAGGATACCTTGGCTGACCTCGGCAGCCCTCGGAAAGATTCCATTCCCGAGGTTTGCCGTGGTCAGCAGAGGTGTCCTTTGACTTTTCCGTGCATTTCCGAACTGCACTGATCGATGCTGCTCGTCTCCGCTCAGTTTCGGCGGCCCCCACTTCAGGCCAAACACGGTACTGCACACCACTTTGGCCTGAATCCTGCTCATTTTGCGAGACAAAACTCGCAAACCGAGTTAGGATTTTTTAAAATACAGTGCTTGTATTGCAAAACGCTTGTTAACCGCGTTACTCACAATCAGAAGTTCCACTGTACTCACCAGCCATACCTAAATGTCTTTCATTTTAGCTTATCCAATGAGCACAGTCTACCTAATGAAAGAAATATATAGTTCCCTTTCCCTAAATATCCTTGTTTTTTTAATACCTCTGAGTCTGCAAATTACAATCCAATGTGCACAATGACTCCAAACTTCAAACTCTAGGTTAAATAAAACAGTACCCTGTAACATGGGGCTTCATTTCTGCCAAGATGGATTATAGAGAGCTTGAGTAGTAGAACATATAACACACTAAAAACATTAAAGAGACCCTGAAACTGCAGGTAAGGGTAAAGAAAAATCATGTATTTTTCATGCTTCCTGGCAGAGTTTTTCCTTTTCCATAAATTCATTTTTTATTCACTTGCAATGTGCCTTTGAACTTGCTAGAAAATCTGACTAGTCAATTCCCTAGCACATGTATCTACCAGGGGAGGACTGAAGAGGAATACTATAAAGTGTCACTTGAGTCTGCTGAAGCTGCTGACATCACATACAAGATTCCCAGCAGCAGTCTCAGGGCTTTACGATTTTTAAACAAGAGAGGCATTTACATGCATGCAGGAACTGCCATCTTGGATGTAACTTTCATTTATTAATACATTTATGTATGGAGATTTTGGGAGTGGTAAACTAAACTTCTCAGAAGAAAATAAGGGCCAGATTCACATAGAACTGCGGCGGCGTAACGTATCGTAGATATGTTACACCGCCGCAAGTTTTCATTGCAAGTGCCTGATTCACAGAGCACTTGCGATGAAAACTACGCCGGCGGCCTCCGGCGCAAGGCGGGCCAATTCAAATGGGCGTGTGCCATTTAAATTAGGCGCGCTCCCGCGCCGGACCTACTGCGCATGCTCCGTTTCGCAAATCCCGTCGTGCTTTGCGCGCCATGACGTCATTTTTTCGAACGGCGACACGCGTAGCGTACTTCCGTATTCCCGGACGTGTTACGCAAACGACGTTCATTTTTAAATTTCGACTCAGGAACGACGGCCATACTTTAGACAGCAATACGTTTGCTGACTAAAGTTAGGGCACCTAAAACGACGACTAACTTTGCGACGGGAAACTAGACTAGCGGCGACGTAGCGAACGCGAACATCCATTGGGGATCCGCCGTAACTGCTAATTTGCATACCCGACGCTGGTTTACGACGCAAACTCCACCCAGCGGCGGTCGTGGTATTGCATCCTAAGATCCGACAGTGTAAAACAATTACACCTGTCGGATCTTATGGATATCTATGCGTAACTGATTCTATGAATCAGTCGCATAGATAGAAACAGAGATACGACGGCGTATCAGGAGAAACGCCGTCGTATCTCTTTGGTGAATCTGGCCCCTAGTTATCACTTGTTACGTTGTAGGTCTGAGTGTGTAAGGCCTCGTACACACGATAGGTTAACCAGAAGACAACGGTCTGATGGACTGTTTTCATCGGTCCAAACCGATCGTGTGTAGGCACCATAGGTTATTTAACCATAGGTTAAAAAAAAAGCCAACTTGCTTTAAAATTAACCTATGGATTCCTAACCGATGGGAAAAAACGATCGTTAGTAGGCACGACCATCGGTTAAAAATCCACGCATGCTCAGAATCAAGTCGACGCATGCTTGGAAGCATTGAACTTCGTTTTTTTCAGCACATCGTTGTGTTTTACGTCACCGCGTTCTGGCGCGATCGTTTTTTTAACTGATGGTGTGTAGGCGTGACGGACCATCAGTCAGCTTCATCGGTTAACCTTCAGACCGTTGTCCTCTGGTTAACCTATCGTGTGTACGAGGCCTTAGAGTTCATGAAATGAACATTTATGTTATATGTATTTAAATTTATAAATGGAGAATATGGGAGTGGTAAAATGCTAAACTTCTCAGAATAAAGAAAATAAGTTATCACTAGTTACGTTGTAGGTCTAAGTGTGTAAAGCCCCGTACACACGATCGGAATTTCCGATGGGGTAGGCAACCTCGGCTCTCCAGCTGTGGTAAAACTACAAATCTGTAGTTTTTTGCCTCTAGGAGTCATGCCTGTGACTGTCAGGGTCTTGCAATGTCTCATGGGACTTGTAATTTCAAAACAGCTGTAGGGCCGAGGTTGTCTACCCCTGGTGTAAGAGTTCATGAAGTGAACATTTATATAGTTGTATGCAGGGCTCAAGGCCTGCGGGAACACATGGGAACGGAGTCCCTGCACTTTTTTCACAGCAGGAACGCAGTTCCCTTTGCAGGACTAGAGCAGCCGAGAGCAGCCGAGCCATCCAAGCTAATCCTTCACTAAGCGGCGATGCCCAGCTGGAGTCACTGTCAGGGGCATCCTTTATGTTACTGGCCGCTTCCTGTATATGGATTCATCGGGTAGTGTGCGGGTATTCTGTCACTTCCTTGAAGCCGCAATGGGAGCTTTTGTCATTGTTCCCAGGAGACATTGCGGAGGTCTGCCGTGAGTTATTGCGGGATTTAGAAAGAACTTGCTTAAATTGCGGCATCGAGGAAGTGGCGGAATACCCGCACACTACCCGATGAATCCATATATAGGAAGCGGCAAGTAACATAAAGGATTACTAAGGTACAGTGGATCGAAAAAAAAAAAAAAAAACATGCAGTTTAATAATTATGCATATGAGTGTATCATTTTTTTTTTTTGTCTCTGCTCCTCCTCAAAAAAGCTTTCCACCTTCATGCGAGCTCCCTCGCATGGTGGAAAGCTTTTGCGAGCGCGCTCCCGTGATACAGCGGCGGCCATAGCCGCCGACTGTATCACTCGGCCCCGCCCCCTGGCGCGCTGCGTCATCCGCTGTGATTGACAGCAGCGCCAGCCAATGGCTGCGCTGCTATCAATCCGTCCAACTTAGCCAATCAACGGCCAGGCTGGGAACCGAACAGGATGAGGAGGACGCGCCCGGGACTTTCGAGGGGTGAGGTAAGTAAAACGGGCGCTCGGGGGGGGGGGGGGGGGGGGCGATGCTGTCAGATGTTTTTTTACCTTAATGCATAGGATGCATTAAGGTAAAAAAACTTTTGCCTTTACAACCTCTTTAAATATTCAGGCCCAGATATCGTATACAGCTTCTACTACCTGCTATTCCAGTTTTTTTCACTTATGTAAGTACAGTTATCTTTTACCTTCTGTCTAGAATTTTATTTCCCTCCCAGTGAACGAAATATAATAAAATACAAGATACAGCTTAGAGATTTTAGCTTGAAAAAAACTTGGCTTTCCTTTTTCAGGCTTTGTATATATGTTTTCATTGTAATTGTACCAATGTTAATTATTGCAAGAACTGGCTTGGCTAAGCATCCCAAAAGACATGATCATACTTCTAAGCTATAATTAGAAGAACTAGAGCATATGAAGGTTATATTGTATTTCCCTCTTTGAGAATAGCCATCACGTGCTAGATATAGTTACTGGCAAGACTATAAAATAGAAATGTTCATGTTACTTGTAGCAGTGTGAGGGGTATGTATCTACTGCAAAGCAATGATGCTTAGTGCTGAATGCTATCTAAACACCTTTAGTATGTGTTTAGCATAAAAATTAAAGGATAACGTAATAAATATTTTTCTTTATTATGCATTTTTTTATTTTATATGAATATGTAGCTTTTAGTAGCAAACCACATTCAACTGGACTTGTTTTACAATGGTGAAGAAGTTTCAGCACTCATTGGTGGTTATTTACGAAAGGCAACTCCACTTTGCACTGAAAGTACACTTGAAAGTGCACTTGAAAGTGCAATCGCTGTAGTTCGCTGTAAATTTGAGGGTAAGCGCTGAAAGGAGGGGAAGCTCTGCTGATTTTATCATTCAATGATGTGCAAGCTGAAATGCTGTTTTTTATTTTCCTTGCATGTCCCCACTTAGATCTAATGTGACTGCACCTCCAAGTGCACTTTCATTGTGTTGACATGTCTAAAGCATTACTGAACAAGTTCAGTTTAATGTGACTAATTATGACTAGCTATATTATGAACTGGAAATTTTTATGAAATTATTATAACTGGAATTATTATTAAATTAAAGAATTTGTTACCCCACCATTTCATATTCCTGATATGTGCCTGCTATACCATGTACTTGTATGAGAAAGTATCCTGTTCTCTCTGTATTGCTTACTTTATGGGAAATCCCTGTTTTTTCTGGCAACCCCCCTCGCTTTACTATTAAAAACTGACCACACTAAGCAGGAGAGCACATGGTGGTCAGTTCTCTAGCTATGCTGGGAAGTCAGCCTGCTCTCCTCCAATGATCAGACTTGTCCTGACACGCCCCTGCTGCACAGCCATTTACTGGCAAGCTCAGTGTACTGCTGCTTCTCCTCCCCCAACTATACAGCTGAGAGCAGAGGGAATGTGATCATTTATATTATATTATTATATTATTTTTTTTTATATCTATACAAAATGTATATACATTTTGTGAAAGTGTTAGTAAGTTAACATTCAAAGTTCATCACTATGTACAAACAGTAGTTTTTGGGATTATAGGTTGAATGTCTTTTTCTTTAAGGAGTCCTGCAGTCTTGCTTCTTGAAACACAATAATTCTTACATTATAAGACTATGGGGACATGATGTAGTAGCAAAGTACTAGGGAGACACATTTAAGTGGGGTTTAACATCACAGCCACTTAAAACCACTGGTGTCAGAAAATGGGAAGGTGGGGGGAGAGAGAACATTTTAAGAGGTATTTATAAGCCCTTAGGAATACGTACACTATGGGAAATATAATATTGTATTACGTGTGGGAATTTCCTAGTACTAGGCGGATATAAAAGGAAATACCGATAAGCCTTTAAAAAAAAGGAAGAATAAAATATATGTCTGGTTTGACGTTACTTAGAATGTTTTTAGTTCAGGTTAGAAAAGGAAAGCTAAGTGGTTGCTAAGAGAGCTTATGTATCTCATTTGTTATGGCTTATATGCATTAGCTCTGATAATCTTTCAAAAAGAAAAAAAATATCTTTCAGCCCTGGTTCACACTGGGTACGATTTGGAACGATTTGAGATGCGATTTGACATGTCAAATCGCATCTCAAATCGGCGGCAATTGTCGGCAATGGCACTGTCCTAATCAGTGCGACGCCGCATCTGCGATTTAAAAAAGTAGTTCCTGTACTACTTTTTGCGATTTCGGGCCGCGATTTACATTAAATTGCGGCCGAAATCGCGGCAAAATCGCAGCCGCGAAATCGCGGTAAAATCGCGCATTTTACCGCGATTTTGAATTCGCAGCAGTGTGAACCTAGGCTCAGGGACAGATCTATTCTTAGGCCTCATTTTAAATCTAAATATCAGATATTGAAGAAGTGGTATATTTTCCGCACATCCCAGTTATTATGACGTGATGGTTGTATTTATTTGTGAAGACAGAGATCCATTTTTTTTCCATTCTTGAAGGACACATTTAGTTTGAAACTGAATGGATAAAACCGAATATAAAGCTGCTTTTATTTCTTCTATCTAAGAGTAGCCAACAGATTCCCACTGGCATTATTTTTTATATTAAATAATGAAATATGATTTAGAATGTTTTTAAAAATTCACACAAATTTTGCTCCTGAATAACTCTTTGAAGGATGACACTTTGCCCATTAGGATTGCTTGCCTTTGTTGGAATTAAAAATGTGTGTTATAGAAGATAAGGGCTAAAATCAGACTAGTATAAATTACAGATATAGAACAATACTACAGATTCATTGAAAATTGCATTAATCTGTAGCTGGAGTACATTATGAGAAGTGTGAAAATGTGTGCATTCACACACCATTATTTAGAAGTGATAAAAAAAAAAAAATACGGTGACGGAAATAGTGTCAGACCCAGGCTACCTTTACCAACTTGTAACACATGGCTGGTCAAACTGATGCACAACAATGGCACAATAGATGTCAGGGTTGAGTTTACCAGCTGGTGGCACTGGGGTTCACTTTGCAGATAGCGGCAGTTCCAGTGTCCACCAGCAGGTGTCTCCCAGAAGCCAGCAGGTTC
Source organism: Rana temporaria (assembly GCF_905171775.1). NCBI lineage: Eukaryota > Metazoa > Chordata > Amphibia > Anura > Ranidae > Rana > Rana temporaria. Next base: position 524,790,422 of record NC_053489.1, read on the forward strand.
TGATCAGCCACACCTGGCTTCAGCTGCCAGGTGGATATTTAAAGTTGCTCCTCCCTTCCCCCAGGGCGTCACTATCCTGTCTGATCACTTCCTTGCTACCAGATTGTGCCTGATAACTTTCCTAAACCTTCCCTTGTCCTGATCCATCCTGCACCTTTCTGCCTTGTTCCATGCTCTTTATCCCAGTCGTGTTTCCCCTCCTTGCATCCCTGCTACCTTGTCCCTTATGTTGTAGATATTGTATATAGATAGCAGTTAGGTTCATTAGTTATTCTTGTTCTTGTTTGCTGGAGTGGTTTATGTTTTTCACTGGTTGCTGTGTATGTTTATTGGTGTGTGTTCACTGTAAATAAATATCACTTTAATGATAAATACTTTGTTTGGTCTCAGTTCCCTTGTGTAGCTATACGTGTCTGGTCTCTGACAGCCTTACAGCCTTACCTTGCACAAAGATTTTCCAGTTCACGGAACCACAATCTAAGTGCCAGCTGACTCAAAGCAGTCATCACTGTTTTTTTAAACTACGCAGTTACCTCTTTATTCTGCCACCAGATATTTTGCTTTGTTCATGCATGTTTAAACTATACTGTATGCATATTTCTGCCTTACTCCTTTCTTAAATGGCTGCATTAGGAAATCAGTCAAGTTGTCCCTGAGACTAAAACCCAAATATATTTTTTCTAGATGCTCCTAAAAGCCTGCTGGATCAACCCAGGATGAGAAGTGTCCAATCTACAGTACAGACCAAAAGTTTGGACACACCTTCTCATTCAAAGAGTTTTCTTTATTTTCAAAAATAAAAATTGAAAATTGTAGATTCACACTGAAGGCATCAAAACTATGAATTAACACATGTGGAATTATACATAACAAAAAAGTGTGAAACAACTGAAAATATATTTCATATTCTAGGTTCTTCAAAGTAGCCACCTTTTGCAGCAGACACATCTCTAGAACTGGTAAGAGGAGACTGTGTGAATCAGGCCTTCATGGTAGAATATCTGCTAGGAAACCACTGCTAAAAAAAGACAACAAGCAGAAGAGACTTGTTTGGGCTAAAGAACACAAGGAATGGACATTAGACCAGTGGAAATCTGTGCTTTGGTCTGATGAGTCCAAACTTGAGATCTTTGGTTCCAACCCCCGTGTCTTTGTGCGACGCAGAAAAGGTGAACGGATGGACTCTACATGCCTGGTTCCCACTGTGAAGCATGGAGGAGGAGGTGTGATGGTGTGGGGGTGCTTTGCTGGTGACACTGTTGGGGATTTATTCAAAATTGAAGGCATACTGAACCAGCATGGCTACCACAGCATCTTGCAGCGGCATGTTATTCCACCCGGTTTGCGTTTAGTTGGACCATCATTTATTTTTCAACAGGACAATGACCCCAAACACACCTCCAGGCTGTGTAAGGGCTATTTGACCAAGAAGGAGAGTGATGGGGTGCTGCGCCAGGTGACTACCTCTTGAAGCTCATCAAGAGAATGCCAAGAGTGTGCCAAGCAGTAATCAAAGCAAAAGGTGGCTACTTTGAAGAACCTAGAATATGAAATATATTTTCAGGTGTTTCACACTTTTTTGTTATGTATAGTTCCACATGTGTTAATTCATAGTTTTGATGCCTTCAGTGTGAATTCTTAAATTTTCATAGTCATGAAAATAAAGAAAACTCTTTGAATGAGAAGGTGTGTCCAAACTTTTGGTCTGTACTGTATGTAGTTAGTCCCTTTTAGGTTTAGCTTTTATCTCTGTCCCCATCCCTTCAATCCCCACAGGAAAATATCATCTTGAGACTCCGAAGATGCATAATTTGTTTGCCTTGCCAATGGCTTCTTGTATATGTGGGTGTTCCAGGTTTGGGTTTGTCTCCTAGGTGCAGCATGCAGGCACCGAAGAAAGTCCAGCCTTGAAGGTTCCCAAATTTGGGAAATCTTTATTATGCAAAGCTTGACTTGCCAATAAAATCAGAGACTACATTAGGGTAAAAAAAAACCTTCAGCCTTTACAACCACTTAAAGAGGAAGTAAACCCTGATAGGTTTTACTTCCTCTTTTTCTCCCTGCAAAGCCTGCAACTGAAAAGCATAATGGGCTAGTATGAATCGCATACTAGCCCATTATATGATGCTTACCTGCAAAAGAATCCAGCGATGTCCCCTGTGCAGGCTGCGTCCATCTTCTGGCCCCTCTTCCTTCCGGGCCGCGAACTCCAGCTCTGTTATTCGACGGAGCCGCGTGACATCACAGCCACGCATGCACACAAGAGCCACCATTAACGCTACTGAGTTTCGTTTCTTCCCAGCGCATGCGCCGTTTAAATATTTTTTCTCGGCTCGTCGTAGTGATGTACCTGACCGCGTTCTTGAAGTTCGGAATTTGCGACAACATTTGTGTGACCGTGTTTATGCAAGACAAGTTTGAGCTGACAATCTGTCGGAAAAAGATCCACGGTTTTGTTGTCGGAATGTCCGATCGTGTGTACGTGGCATTAGAGTCCTGCAAAGTTATGTGAATCTTGTGTCAGAATGTTTATCAACAGACCCCTAAATGAAATAAACTAAGATACCCTAAATATACTGCAAATGTATACACACACTAATTTATTTATTTTTACATGTTTTCTAAGCATATTTTATCAAAATAAGTGACACTGGAAGTTTTGAAAAATGACTTCACCCTGGTGGACCCTCCGGTTGCAGGTAGTGAAATAAATCCCCAGTAATTCCAAGTAAGGTGAAGCATCTGACACAATTCCCTTCATTGCACACGACATGTGGGAAGTGGAAAGCGTCCTCAGCCTTGTGTTATGCCACGTACACACGGTCGTTTTTTGTGATGAAAAAAAACGACGTTTTTCAAACATCATTTTAAAAAACGACGGAGCATACACACCATCGTTTTTTTCAACAAGCTCTAGCAAAGTGCGGTTACATTCAGCACGTACGGCGGCACTCTGTTCCATTCAAGCTCGCGTCCTAACTTGCTTCTGAGCATGCGCGGGTTTAAAAACGTTGTTTTAAACGTCTTTTTAGCTACACACGGTCATTTTTTATGACACAAAAAACGACGTTTTGAAAAACGACATAAAAAATCGAAGCATGCTCGAAAATTTATTTTGTCGTTTTTCAGAAGACATAAAACGACGTTTTCCCCACACACGGTCATTTTAAATGACGTTTTTAAAAATGACGTTTTTTTTTCATCCCAAAAAACGACCGTGTGTACGCGGCATAAGATTTAGGTTGTTCAGAGAAAAGAATAGATTCACTTTAAACATCATCAGTACTACTATATCAACTTTTTTTAAGTTTGGACATCCAAGGCATTATTCATTGAAATTTGAATATAGAATAATAATATTTAAACATCTATGCTTAGGTTAGTGGATTTGAATAGATTTAAAATGTAATAATGAAATCTTCCTTACAACTTTCTTATTGCAGTTAGGTAACATGACTTGTAATGCACTGCCAGTTGTAATGAATACAGTTATTTCCACCAGGACTGTGTACTGTAGTTACAAAGGCTGTTTAAAAATTCAACAGTTACTGTCATGTAATCCTGTATTTTCCTATTGTATTAATTCTCTGTTGCTATGAAACATGTTTCATTGATTCAAATGTTCATGATAAAGGCCTTTCATTGATGAATGACACATCATCATCATTATTATTAGAGTTCTATTTTCAGTATGCTGTCTGTATTTTGTATCTGACTTGTCTGCAGTTTCTGTTTCATTCTTCGCACCACTCGATCATAAGCTCAGATTTTGAAACATCCAGTATAGAGTATGAGAAGGAAAGGGCCATACATAGAGCAAAACATTAGAAAAAAAGCTCTTATCACTTCAGTGGCTGAAGAAAGAGACTGCTTGTTTCTAAAGTATCCTATGCATTAATTTGGACCAAATACAGTAGTCACTGTTCTTAAAGATCTTCCATTGCCTCTACTTGTTTGTATATTTTGGTGACTATATTCTTTTAACCTCACAGTGCTGATGCCAACAATCCCTATCAGTCACAGCACTAGAAGATCATTATTACATACAGGCAGTTTTGGCTGATGCACTCAACAATTGGCATGTCTGTGATGAATAACCATCTTTAGATCAGAGTGGATACCCTTGTCAGGTTTTTATCGGAAAAAGAGGCAATTGAATGGGTTGGATTTTCCTGGTGTACAGCAAGCAGAGTACAAAGCTTGTATATGGAGCTTTGTCTGCTATATACAAATCTCCATATCACTGTAACTCCACAACAGTAAGGCCTCGTACACACGACCGAGGAACTCGTCGGAAAAGACACATCGTTTTCCTCGACGAGTTCCTTGTTAGGCTTGTTGAGAAACTTGACAAGCTTTCTTTGCGTACACACTGTCTAGACCAAATCTCCTCGTTCTCAAATGCGGTGACGTAGAACACATACAACGGGAGGGGAAGTTCGATTCCACTGGCACAACCCTTGGGGCTGCTTTTGCTAATCTCATGTTACTGCGTGTTAAGTAAAAGTTTGGTAAGAGACAATTTGCACTTTTCAGACTGTTACAGCGTGACAAATGTGCTATCTCCATTACAAACGCTACTTTTACAGAAGGTGCGCTCCCGTCTCATACTTTATTCTGAGCATGTGCGGGTTTCTTAGCATACACACGATCATGTTTCTCATCGAAAACCAGCCTGACGAGGAACACGACGAGGAAATTGAGACTCTCGTCGAGGAAAAAGGGAACTTGTTCTATTTTTTCCTCGTCGAGTTCCTCGACAGTTTTCTCGATGAAAAGCATACACACGACCGTTTTCCTCTGCAAAAAAGCTCTGCCACCAAGTTTCTTGATGGATTCTGTCGAGGAAAACGGTCGTGTGTACGAGGCCTTAGAGAATAAAACCCAATCGTAATAGTATTTTAGGCAAATACACATGGGTATTAATTTATAAAAACAAGCTAGTGGTTCATGCATTCAACTAAGATTTGCCCAAAAGAGAAATATCTGTTATGCATGAAATGGTCTTTTAAAATGAAACTGTTTATCATTTAAAACTTTTAAAAATAAATATCTAACCTATAAACAGACACCACAAGCACCATCTTTGAAACCAAGATAAGCCTTTCCTATGTTCCTCCTTCAACTCTAATGCCTCGTACACACAATCGGTTTTCCCGGCGGTAAAAGGTCAGAGAACCTGCTCGGTAGCTTTTTCCCCCTACACAAGGGCAGGTTTCCCAACAGGAAATCTGCCATGAGAGCTTTGGTCAGGAATCCTGGCCGTGTGTATGATCCACTGCAGTGTTTCCCATAGGTAAACTGCCGGGTTAAAAACCGCCGGGAAACCCGGCAGGAAAAAAGAAAACATTTTCAAATTTTTCCCGCCGGTTCTCCTGTCGGGAAAACTGCCATGGAGCATGCACACGGCCAGGTAACAGTTCATGACCACACGCTCCACTATATGTGGCACAGACAGGGACTCTGCTTGCAGCCACTTTCACATCAGGTGGAGAAGGTGGTGGCATCTCCACTTGGCAGGACCAGCTTCTGACCTGATGTGCTTGCACCAACAAACTATTAGTCATGCCAATATATCCTGCTTGACACTTTCATAATGCAGAGCATCCATGGACTCAAAATCGTAATATGCCTTTTGTGATTCACTGGTTAGTAATGGGGCGTCTCGTCTTAACCACTGTGTTTTAGGCTAGTTTTCCCTCTTAGCGGTTCTTTCAAATGTAACCAGGACACCTCTGTGCAAGCGTCTGCACTACCTCTGTTAACACCTTTATGCCAACTTTTCTGTATTTTTAGTATCTAAGTTTGCTTTTGTGCAGTCTTGATCTGATGTTGATTCTGCTGAATCAGCACCTGTGTTTGTTCCTGCACAGCACTGACTTGATGTCGATTCTGTTTGAACAGATCTGCATTTGTTCCCACAGTGAAGCATTTGCCTGCTGTTGTGCAGCAACTGTTTTGTGACCTTCTTCATGTTCATTCCAGGAACTGGTCCTTTAAATGACAGTTTCTTGCTAAAGGTGCCCACATTCTCCACCATATGTAAGCTGGGCATAGGTAGCAGGTATTATGCTGAAACGTATAAAGAAGAAAGGAGGGCACACCAATCTTGTGCATTACCAAAGATAAACTTTATTAAAAACTGTAACATCAGTAGTCATACGCACAAACAAACGTGTTAAAAAGGCTTGTCAGGACACCAGCAAATGGAACCATGTCTGTAGACACCTGCAACCTGGACTGGGTGTTGAAGGGTCTGGTCCAGGTTGCAGGTGTCTAGAGACACGGTTCCATTTGCTGGTGTACTGACAAGCCTTTTTAACACGTTTATTTGTGAGTATGACTACTGCTGTTTTTAATAAATGTTATCTTTGGTAATGCACAAGGTCGGTGCGCCCTACTTTCCTCTTTATATGTTTCAGTTCTAGGGATACCCATTGTTTTGAGGAGGGCAGCAAGACCACAGGCATTCCACCTGTAATCCAGAGTCTTGAGGACACTTTCAGGCACAAATACCAGTCCAGTGATACAATGACCATCCATAGAGAAGAGCAGGCTGTGTCTGTACCAGCTCTGCATCCACTGTCTGCGTCTGTCTCCGCTCTGCATAAGAGTGGACACAGACCAGCCTTCCGCCTGCTCACTGGGGATCAGCACACAGATTCCCCACTGTGCAGGCGGATTCCAACGGAGCCCACCCTGTGTAGAAGGGGCCTTACCAACAAGATACGTCTGTTCCCCAGGCTCTTGTGCACTGACTATGTGCCCCAGGTGAGTCTAAATTACAAATGGAGAGGTGCAAACCCAGAACTGGACAGAGGAACAGAGGTCTCTAAAGGAGAGAGGAGGCTGGGAGATATGTAATTGCCATTTGCTACAATACATGTATACAGTAACCTAAATAGACACGCAAAATAAAATATATGTGCTGGATGCAAAAATGAATACAGAAGTAATGACCCAACATACACCCTACAAAACCAAACCCCCAAAACCCACTAATGATAACACATATGACCAGAAGCGGCTGGTGTCTTGTTTTGTGTGGGGGGGTGGCAAACAGCTCTCCTGGGGCGATGGTGGAGCGGCCCGACCCCCCCCCATGGCACTAACACATTCCCCCACCACCACCCGCTGTCCTTACATTGGATGTGGGCGGGGAGAGCGCAGCAGGCTCGGGGAAAGCTGCTCCGGTGTGCTCTCTTGGATCAGCTTCCACGGTGTCTCTCCTCCTCCCGGTACTAGACATCCAATTTTGGCCAATTGAGAAACAGGTTTCATACCTGCTCCCTGATTTTGTCGTTGTCCACCCTATTTTGAAGCCTATTAGAGCCTATGGCTCTCATAAGTGCTTAAAAAAAAAATTTGTTCCTGTATGTCCCCCACTTGTCATTGACTGTTTTTGGATGATTTTGGGTTACATCTTTGTATTTTTGGATTTTATTCTTTGGAATTTTCAAATAAAATTTGCTTCAACAGAGTGCGGCAGTCCAGGATGTTCCTTCTTTCCATGGTGTAATTCATATGCCCCGTGACCCGAAAGGGGCTAAACACATCAATAGGGGGGTGGCTGCGGCGGCAGTGGATAGATTCATGCTATGCATGAATCTATCCATTATGCATATAGGGGGTGGTGAGGGTAGGGGGGCGGCACCCGGGCGCCCCTAATGGACGGGCCGCCTCTGTATATGACCAATAGACAATTAAAATATGGAAAACTTGCTAAACATGTGGTAATAAAAGAGGTGATATACCCCAGATCAATACAAAATCACAAGATGTGACATAGATGCTGTTGATTGAAAGCATAGTACTAGAGTCATATGAGCTCTAGTCTACAGGAAATCAAATCTATGGACATGTGAGAGGATTAGAAGTAAGAAATGGCAACTCATTACAAGGTTTGCCAGGAGAGAATGTGCAATTTCTATCTCATCTATGTTATAATTAGTTAGCCAAATGAAAAAAATAAGTCTAATAATAAAACTTATTATGAAGAACAGATGAGGCTGCAAGGATTCAAATGATGAATATTGCATGTGTTTACGGATTCAGTGCCACAAAGTCCTAAATTGAACCTACTAATATCAAGTGCTTTAATGCAATTATTATCAACTGTGTTTTGTTAAAGGAGAAGTTTTAATTAAGAAATCAAGAGTTACACTTTATGGCTATGAAATTCATTTAAGAATTAAGTTACTCCGAGATATAGCTGTCATAAAAGAGAACTATAGAGAGCGCCTCTAATTTAAAATAACACATGCTGAGCTATTTAGCCTCTCTAGAAAGACAAGGAATTTGTGTAGTGTTGACAACTGTTCTAAAGGCTGCAATTGTTTTGTTTTTTTGTTTGGATAGAGAAGGTCCTACTGATGAACTATTCTCTCTTACTTCTATACTCCTTAAAATGGAAAATCACCCTCTCAATCAACAATAACTATTTTTAATCCTAATGCTGCTAGCATTAGTAAATGGATAGGAAAATACTGTATATCATATTGGCTTTTTTCATTTCTTCAGATAATTGGGTGTTTCCAGCCCTAGGCAAATTATGCCATACATCCCAGGAGTCTTCAGGAGGGGAGGAGGCCCCCTTAGCTAAGCACACCCTCTCCTGCTTGCATGCCCGAGCTAAGGGCAGGTTGATGCCAGGAAGTAAATGTACATGAATCATCTGCCCTTACTCAAGATGGCCACAGCCAGAAAATGCTAGGGGGTGTTTTTTTTAAATTTCTCTACAAAATACAAAAAAAGCATGGAGACATGGATGGATAGCCATGTTTGCTTTGAATAATAAAAAGGATTTAAAAAGCATTTTTAAAGCAAAGTTTGTTAAAATTCCTGCAATGTACATAGATCACCCGAGGGGGAATGTTTTTTTATCTCAACAAAAGTGGAGTTACGTTTTACGAGAGGTTAAACCATAATGGGACCTGCATGAGAGCGGTACACAGAGAATAATTTTTTGGACAAAAAAAGTCAAGAGCAATGAGCTTGTTGTTATTGGTTTAAATTGCTGATGGGTTCACTACATACAGCACATTAAATGATTTAAGCCCTGTGCACATGGGCAGAGTGTCGGGAGACAATGGCCAACATTCAGCCTGTGTGTATGTCGTGTATGTGTATGTCGTTTGGCTGGCTTCTGTCGGAAATGCATGCTGGAAAATCAGCAACCGACCGACTCCCGATCAGCGTTCTCAGCCAACGGTGGAAAGCGCTGATCGGAATGTTCTGGTGGGGGGGCCTTCACCCTGTCAGAACACAACGGTTTAGCAGGGGAGATCGCTGAACTAACCTTGCATGGAAGTAAATGTACATGAAGCATCTGCCCTTACTCAAGATGGCCACAGACAGAAATGCTAGGGGGTCTTTTTAAGTAATTTCTCAACAAAATACAAAATAAAGCATGGGGACATGGATGGATAACCATGTTTTCATTGAAAAATAAAAGAAGTAAAAAGCATTTTTGGTTTGTGGAGCTCAGATGAAGTGTAGTTCCACTTTACAGAGCAGAGCAATTTTCCAAAAGGGGAAGCTCTGCGTGTTTGCTTCCTCACCCCATCTGCTGCCACATTTATAACCTTTCAAGGGTATCTGCTCCCACCTCAGTGTAAGATCAGCGCATCATTGTGCGGCGTTCTATGAAAAATTCCGGCACCTCCTTCTTCCCCCCGCTGCCTTCTGGAGACACACAGGTCCCAGAAGACCGTGGGACCATTCAAAAAGCGCAGCGCGACTCGCGCATTCGCAGTAGTAAACAGGCTGTGAAGCCACATGGCTTGTTTCCCTTAGTGAAGATGCCTGCACTTGGAGCCAATGGACGGATCAGCTTGGGGTGCCAAAATCGTGGGCTCCCTGGTCGGGTAAGTGTGCTAATATTAAAAGTCAGTAGCTCCAGTATTTGTAGCTGCTGACTTTAATTTTATTTTGCCCCAGGCTGGAACTCCTCTTTAAGACAACAAAGTAATGTGTATATTATTATTATACAGGATTTATATAGCGCCAACAGTTTGCACAGCGCTTTGCAACATCAGGGAAGACAGTACAGTTACCATTTTTTTTTGTACAAACAAGGCTTTCTCCTGGCAGTATTGGCTTGCAAAAAATATTTACATTTTCTTTCAATCTATAGCAAAAGGTTTAACAATTTTTTTTTTGACTAGTGTTAATTTTAACACAGCTGGTGTTGTTGTAGATAACAAGTTACATTCAATCAAAAAGTAAGGGTCTTTTTTGGTCTTTTTTTCTTTATTTAGTAATAAATAAAAATTCAGTGATTATTAAATACCATCAAAAGAAGGCTTCATCTGTAGAAGGGGGCGAGTGGGGGCGAGGGACCAGTGGCTGAAGTTGGACCCGGCGCCACCCATTCAATGGTTTGGGAGGGACTATCTCGGTACTGATGAAAATACATAAAACATAATAATGTAAAAAAAGTTTATTGATGTATAAAAATTGCAGAACAGATAAAAACACTTCAATGATTGGTCAAACGTCGACTAGTTTCGCGGGGTTGCCGCTTCGTCAGGACTGGGATATTCATAACCGGGATGAAAGGGTACTATTTTTAGTTTTTATACATGAGGCCATACTCCCCTTTTTGTTCAAGGCTTCATCTGTCTAAAAGCATGATATAAAATTAATTTGGTTAAAGTATTGAAAGACCCAGCAATTGTCAGTCATATTATCACTGCACCAAAAACTGGTAAATTGCCTGATAATGAAAGGTTATTACAGACTGCTACTCAAGTGGTTATTCTTCAAAATAAGCCAAAAATAAGCTAGTTCAAGCATTTGGATCAGTCTGTAATCAATGTGTGAAAATGTCTGTACTTCTCACCTTCCAAGCCAGCATATTTACAACTCCTTATCAGATATTAAGTTTACATTTTTTGGACGTGTAGTCTGTATGTTCGTAATAAACTGTTTGTAAATTTACTGACGGTTGGCAACTCTGATTATCAGTTTCCAATAGTAATAAAGCAGATAACAAAAATAACTGTCATATGTTAAATACAACTTTATATGGATACCTGTATTACCACATCTGAGTATTCAGAATACTCAATGATTGTTAACCTGGTGTAAGGGTTGATTGCTTTATGGGATGCTATGATTCTTTTTCATCTACCGGTACATATAAAACTACCTTTTCAAATGCAGTTTTTAAAATGTAAAGTGAATTTGTCACATATAAAGCAAGATCACAGTGTGCAGAGCAGCTAATGTAGACATCAATTTATTTATTTTTACACTTGTGATGCCGTTGCTCGACTGCCATGCAGATCAAATGAAAGCGTATCTAAACTCAACAGCATGAAATGTATAAAATTGCAGCTTCTGGTAAGAGAAACATCTAAGGATTGGTAAGCTGCAACACATTTGATTTTTATATTTGGGTTTAGTTGTGGAGATTAGGAGCCCTGACCCTCATGTCACTGTCCAAGGACGTTAAAACCAGAGAAAAACAGAAAACAGCCAACTGGCATTTTCACAATGAGGCCAGCAATGTTAATCTTCATTATGCTTTGGGGCTGTTTTTCTTCAGCTGGAACAGGGGCCTTTGTCAAGGTAGAGGGAATTTTGAACAGTTCCAAATACCAGTCAATATTGGCACAAAACCTCCAGGCTTCTGCTAGAAAGCTAAACATGAAGAGGAACTTCATCTTTCAGCATGACAACGACCCAAAGCATACAACCAAATCAACAAAGGAATGGTTTCACCAGAAGAAGATTAAAGTTTTGGATTGGCCCAGGCAGAGCCCAGACCTAAATCCAATTGAAAATCTGTGGGGTGATCTAAAGAGGCCTGTGCACAGGAGATGCCATTGCAATCTGACAGGTTTGGAGTGTTTTTGTAAAGAAGAGTGGGCAAATATTGCCAGGTCAAGATGTGCCATGCTGATAGGCTCATACCCAAAAAGAGTGCTGTAAAAAAAATCAAAAGGTGCTTCAACAAAGTATTAGTTTAAGGGTGTGCACACTTATTATTATTATTATTATTATTATTATTATTATTGTACAGGATTTACACAGTTATTCAACCATATTATTTAAATTGTTTTAATTTTTACTTCCCTCCACCTAAAAGATTAGTTGTACAGTTTATAGGTCACATTACAGGTGGAAAAAGTTCTGAAATGATTTATCTTTATCTAATTTTTTTACATCAGAGAAACCAGGTATTTTAACAGGGGTGTGTGGACTTTTTATATCCACTGTATATTTCACGAGATCCATCATAAAATTTAAACGGGAGAACCCACATAGTATAAATCCATATAAAACTTTAAATGTAATCCAAAGTGCATAAAACAACTCACATGTGAGTAGCTTATGATGAGACTATAATTTACAGGCTGATTTAACTCTGTAATGGGGTCTATCTGTTCCGGTAAGAGTCAATTTCTTAACAGCACAACAGTGATTTGGCATTCAATTGGGACTGCCATTATTTTTTGTACATATGCAAATTGGACTTTATAATCTTTTTTTGGATTTCACATTAATGTATTATTTTGTTTTCATATTATCACAGTTATCACAGTTAATGTGGCAAGTTATTTCTTTATTTTGCTAAACAGTTTATCTGACTGCCTCTTGCTAGCGGCTTGATTTTGCACCTGCCAGTGCGATTTCTATTACCGTATTTTCCGGCGTATAAGACGACTTTCTGGATACAAAAGCATGCATCCAAAGTCGGGGGTCGTCTTATACGCCGGGTACGGTCTCAGTACTCACTTTTTTTCCCCCAGCGGTGACAGTCTCCATACGGCGAGCGCGAGCGTGAATGATTTCAAAGCCGCGCCTTCTCTTCAGAGTGTTCTTTGATAGGAGGAACAAAAATCTTCCCAGCAGCGCCTCTGTTCTGTGTTCCTCCTATCACAGATGCCTTCTCATCCTCGGACGAGATGAGAAGACGTCCGTGATAGGCGGAAACAGAACAGAGGCGCTGCTGGGAAGATTTGTGTGCCGCCTATCACAGAACACTCTGAAGTGAAGGCACGGCTTTGAAATCATTCACGCTCGCAGCATGGGGGACAGTCACCGCTGGAAGAAATAAAAAGTGAGTGTTATTGCACTGGGGGGGCAACAAGTTCAGGCATGTAATGGCACAGTGGCAATGTGGGGGCATGTAATGGCACAGTGGCAATGTGGGGGCATGTAATGGCACAGTGGCAATGTGGGGGCATGTATAGGCACAGTGGCAATGTGGGGGCATGTAATGGCACAGTGGCACAGTCTGGGCATGTAATGTAATGGCACAGTCTGGGGATGTAATGTAATGGCACAGTCTGGGCATGTAATGTAATGGCACAGTCTGGGCATGTAATGTAATGGCACAGTCTGGGCATGTAATGTAATGGCACAGTGAGGAATGTAATGGCACAGTGAGATTTGAAAAAGCCTGTTTCTGTCAGTGGTTCTGGCTCCCCCTCAGCTTCCAGAAAGACTAGAAGGAAGGGGGTAGTCTTATACAGTGAGTATATCCCAAAATCAAATTTTTTTATGGAAAATTAGGGGGTCGTCTTATACGCCGGAAAATACGGTATGTTTTTAGGATAGAGTACAAGTCTGATGGTAAGGCTGGAGTTTACCTTAAAATAAACTAACAGTATCCTAAATCGCCCTGGGAATGAGAGAGATTTGTGATTGGTTTCCAATGCCCACACAACTGCCACAGATGTTGCATAGTAATTTAATATACTTGTGGAATTTATTAATGTAATCTATATTTTGAAAAATGCAGTAAGAGATTCTGTTTTTCCCACTGGTGGATAGGGAGCACTTTGAGATAGGCAGACAGAACTGTGAATAATAGTACTCAGCCCACTAAATTTAATCTGTAAATTAAATATCACTTCAACTGGATACCTGTAGACGTGAGATCTTACCATCGAATGAACATTTTTGAGAAAAAGACCCAAGGCCCAAGTTGATTCCGTGAGATGGGAGCCTGCAGATATCTTGGTGTTTAGTTATTTTAATGCCTCGTACACACGGTCGGACTTTCCGAGAAAAAAAAGTCAGACGGGCATTTTTTCTTGGAAAGTCCGGCCGTGTGTAGCCTCCATTGGACTTCTTTTGTCGGAAGTCCGACGGACCAAAGATAGAGAACCTCTTCTCTTTCTTTCCGTCGGACTTCCGATGGACTCACGGCAAACTTTTGCACGGTCAAATGTCTGACCGTGTGTACGAGGCATAACAAAAACAAAAGCAAGTAACAAAAACATTCAGTTTAAAGCGGTAGTAAACAACAGTTTTTGTTTTATTATTGCAAGGTAAAGCTATTATGTACTGGTATGCATCACATACCAGCACATTATGTGAAACTTACCTTAGAACGAAGACCTCCAGCAGCGAGCTGTCACCACTGAAGATGCTTCCATTTTCACCTGGTCTTCCTTCTGGTTCACAGACTCGGCTGTGTGAGTGACCAAAGCCGCAATGACATCACTCCCGCACATGCGTGCAGGAGCCGACTCTGAAGGAACGGCACAGTATGCCATTCCTTTAGTGTAAGTTCACACATGATGCAGTCCAGTGCATTTTTTTCTGCATGAAAAATGCATGCACAGTTTTTTTCATGTATTCCAATGGCCCTAGTTCACACTGATGCAGTCAGTTTCAGTCAGTTTCTGGTGCAGAAAAAAAAAGTAGAATATGATGCATATTTTATGTACAGAACTGTACTGGAATCCAGCAAAAGGTATAAACAAATTCAACAGAACTGTGTGTGGTGTGAACAGTAAGCACAAACTCATCTAGAACGTATCCAGAGTGCATTTTTGTGGTGTAGCGCTCACCCCCGAAGGAGCCGCTGAATTATCGGGTCTTCTGTCTCACCTCTGTGACACACCACAAACAATGAATCCACAGCACACCAGCACACCTTGTGAAGTTTTATAACAGATTTAATGACTGTGGGATAGAGCAAAAGCCCTTAATGTCTCCCCACTCTAATATAATACAACTAATAACAGAATGAGATAATACGTTTAGATTGAATGCGATGAACAGTAATATATCTATATACTTAGCAGTATCGACCCCACCCTAAACTACTGGCCAGTAGTACTGTCCTAGGCTAGCCAACGTTGGGGCCCTGGATGTATGACAGTTGTAGGAAATACACTTGTTGCAATGGCCAAAGGCCGCTCACCACTTTCAGTGTCTCTTAGGAAAGGAGGATGGCTGTCTGCGGAAGCGAGTGTCCCTCTCGACTCAGACCGACGTCTGTGAAATGGATGCAGTCTTTTAAAGCCTCTGGCAGGACATCTCAGATAGTCTAGGGGCCGTCTGGGGAATCTGGCAATAACCTCCGTCAGCTTCACTCACTCAATTGGGCAGGCTGGGTTACTCCGGTGGCTGGATCGGCCCTGCGACCAGGCCTCAGTTCGATCGCTCCAAACACAGTCTCTCCCTGTTTCAGTAGACGAACATCAGTCTCTCCAAACACTACTGCATAGAGCCTGTGTCTCAGTGGCAAACACACAGCTCTGATACAAGCTGTCTTAAATCCCCTGCAATGCAGATCTGTCTTTCTCCCTTCACTCCTTCCTCCTCACTCTCCTCTCTCCCGGAACTTCCTGTCTCACAGCCTCCTGGGAAATGCAGTTCTCCAGCACCTTGGTGTAGAAATGTATCTCTATGTCTGTTCTGTACTGCAGCCTCCAAATCTGTGCTCTCTGGCTCCACCTGCTGCAATATATATATATATATCTACATCCTCTTAAATGGCTGAAAATCACAACAGGGCTACATTCTCCCCCTACTTAAAGTCTTTGGGGTCCCCCCCAAAGGGTAAACTGTATTTGTAAGTTCTACAGACAATATATACAGTATGAAAGGCACATATAAAGTTTAAACTAGACCATCTGAATACCTTTACTGCGCATAGATAGATGCAGTCTATGACAACGTCTAGCAAGTGGAGGGGGCAGAGGAACACTCCACCAAGGTGTGCTGATGGTCGGGATTGGACACAAGTCCTTTGATACCTCTGTGGTTAGGGTGGACACTTTGGGTGATCTGCGTACAGTAGTGATAGCTTCCTCTGTGCTGTTCCCTGGTGAGTCATAAGTGAGTCTCTGAGGAGGTCGCACCAGTCGTTTGGACCTTGATTCTAGAAACCCGGATGGGCCTTCATCTGCTGAGTCCTCTTCTACTTGCTGTGTTAACTGAGGGAATTCAGTTTCCTTTTCAACTGGCTGAACAGGGGCATCTTCTAGCACTGAGGTTTCCGGCAAGAGACTTTCCACTTGAGAGGGTACAGAATTATCCTCGTTTGCTTGAGGCACAAATTCAGGGGCATCTGGTCTCAGATTGCTCAAATCCGGCTCAGGAGTCATAATAGTTGGATGAACATCCATAGGTTCAGATGGCCACATCCAACTCGGACACACATCTTCCTCATCGCTGTTGTCCTCACTTTCTCTTGTAGAAGGTGGCTGTTGGGACCGAGTAACAGGTGCTTGACGGGAAGTGGATGGAATGGGTGAAGGAGACTCATCTCTATCTGGTACCCGCACAGCTTCATTCAGAGGTAGGAGATGATTCCGATGCCAATTCTTCAGTGGCCCGGTCTTTCCCTCTGGTCGAATCTGGTACACTGGCAGGCCAGGCAATTGTTTACAGACGATGTAGATCTGAGAACTCCATCTATCAGCTAGTTTGTGTCTGGCCAAAGCACCCAAATTTCTTAATAGAACTCGATCACCTGGCTGTAAATCCTGTACCCGAACCCTCAAGTCATAGTTCCGTTTGTTTCTTTGTTCTCTACTCCCGGATGTCAAACGGGCCTTCTCAAATGCAGAAGCCAGGTTTCTCCTCAGTCTATCCACATAACCCTGGTGAGAGGCAATAGACGTCTGGTCAAGGGAGAGGCCAAAAGCTAAATCTACTGGCAATCGGGCTTCTCTTCCAAACATAAGGCGGTACGGTGAGTATCCTGTAACATCACTTTCTGTGCTATTGTAAGCATGCACAATGGTAGAGATATGCCGACTCCAGTGCTGTTTTTCCCTGATCGACAGTGTTCCCAACATATTGAGTAGAGTCCGATTGAATCTCTCCGGTTGTGCATCACCCTGGGGGTGATAGGGGGAGGTTCTTGACTTCTGAATCCCCAATAGATCCAAGAGCTGCCTGATGAGTCGACTTTCAAAGTCTCTGCCTTGATCAGAATGGATCCTCTGAGGTAGACCATAATGAACAAAGAACTTTTCTACTAGGACTTTGGCTACAGTAGGAGCACGTTGATCTTTGGTTGGAAAAGCTTGAGCATAACGGGTAAAGTGGTCTGTCACCACTAGGATATTTCCCTGTCCACTAGTGTCAGGCTCTAAGCACAGGAAGTCAATACACACCAGGTCCATAGGCCCTTGACTCTGCAGATGGCTCATTGGAGCAGTCCTAGAAGGTAAAGTTTTCCTCTGGATACATCTTAGACAGGAATGGCAGTAGCTTTCAACTTCGGATCTCATGCAGGGCCAATAGAATCTGTCTCGGACCAGTTTAAAAGTTCTCTCTGCTCCTAAGTGACCATGGTCATCATGCAAAGCTTTCAGCACATTTTCTCTATGCTTCTCTGGGAGGAACAACTGCTGCTTTTCTTCTAAGTCATCCGAGGGGCCCCTTCGGTAGACTACCCCGTCTAGCAGTTTCAACCGTTCCCACTCTTTGTGGACCAGACGAGCCTCTTTTGGTGAATCAGTTAGTAGGAGCCCTCTTTGACCTGCTTTCATTGCTCTCAGAGTTAATCCGATCAAAGGATCTTCAGCCTGATCTACTCTCAGGTCCTTCTTCGTGAAAGTAGGCAGGCCTTCACTCCTCAGCTGTGTAGGGTTACAATACATTTTAGGGACACCGGCAGCCATGACTCCTATGGCCTCTGCTCCAATCATTCCTTTGGTTCGGCACTCCACCCCTTGGCATAGGGCTTGAACTCCATCTGGAGTCAAATGAGTCCACTCTGTTTCTGGGACCCCTGTGCTATAGGGTCTCCTGGATAAGGCATCCGCGTCTTGGTTATTGACCCCAGGGCGATATTTGAGGCTGAAGCGGAATCCTGACAGGGCAGCCAACCACCGGTGCCCAGTGGCATCCAGTTTGGCCGTAGTGAGAATGTAAGTGAGTGGGTTGTTGTCAGTTCTGACCACGAAATTGGCCCCGTACAGGTAGTCTTTTAGTTTGTCCACCACTGTCCACTTCAAGGCCAGGAACTCCAACTTGTGAGTGGGGTAATTCTTCTCAGAAGGGGTGAGACCCCGACTCACATATGCCACCGGTCTCAGGAGGCCATCATATTCCTGGTATAGTACTCCTCCTAGCCCTTCTCTGCTAGCATCCACATGTAGTTCATAAGGCTTGGCAGGATCAGCGTAGGCAAGGACAGGAGCCTGTGTTAGACTTCCTTTCAATTGGAGGAAAGCTCTTTCACATTGGTCGGTCCATTCCTCCTGGATTGATTCACGAGGCTTCCTAGTTCCGTGGGCTGATGAACCCGGCTCAAAGGGCATCGATTCATCTTCTGCTCCTTCCATTCTTAGAAGCGTGTTCAGAGGCTGAGCTATCTTGGCAAACCCCTCTACGAACCTCCTATAGTATGAGCAGAATCCTAGGAAGGACCGGAGTTCAGTAATATTACGAGGTCTCGGCCATGAAGCCACAGCTTCCAACTTCTTAGGATCAGTTGATATGCCTTCTGTGGAAACAACATGTCCCAGGTACGTGACTGAAGGCAGACAGAACTGACACTTCTCTAAGGAAAGTTTCAATCCTTCTTCATGCAGCCGCTTCAAGACCTTTTCCAACCGCTGCTCATGTTCTTCCAGTGTTCTTCCGAAGACTATTAGGTCATCCAGATACACTAGTACCTCGATCAGGTGCATGTCTCCCACCGTCTTTTCCATTAGTCGTTGGAAAGTTGCTGGGGCTCCTGTGAGGCCTTGGGGCATTCTATTAAACTCAAAGAATCCCAGTGGACAGATGAAAGCAGTCTTCTCTTTATCTTCAGGATGCATGGGTATCTGGTGATATCCACTTCGCAGGTCAAGTACACTAAACCACTTTGCTCCGGACAGACACTGTAAGGCATCTTCTATTCGAGGAGTAGTGTATTGGTCGGGAATGGTTCTTTGGTTGAGTGTGCGGTAGTCTATGCACAAACGGATGGAACCGTTTTTCTTGCGAACTACAACGATGGGTGAGGCATAAGGACTCCTGGATTCTTGGATTATCCTGGTCCTTTTCAATTCAGCCAGCTGTTCCCTTAGGTCATCTAGATCTCCCAATGGGACTCGCCGTGACCTTTCTCGAAAGGGCTTGTCATCTTGGAGGCGAACGCGGTGCTGAGTGCTCCTAGCACACCCCACATCAAACTCATCCTTGGAGAATAAATCTTGCCACTTGAGGAGCTGAGACTGAATTCGCTTCTTCCACTCAGGCGAGATAGGGGCATCTTTAGGATAGAATCGTTCAGCTGGGATCTCTCTGTCTACTCCCTCTATCAATTCAGTGGGTGAGAGGGGTGTGGCAGTGGCCACTTGTCCAATCGGCATCCGTGCCTTCAAGGTCACTGGGGAGTCTGACACATTGCATACGCTTACAGAGACTCTCCCACGGGCCCGCTGTAGAGCTCTGGTGGATATTATCTCAGGCACCAATTCCACTCCAGATCTCTTCATATTTCTGGGATCAGTTTCCAGGACCACATAGGGGCCTGGTTGTGACCAATTCAACTTGACTGAGGCCCGGAAACTAGTCATTTCTCCTGGCTGTAAGACCTTCTCTGCTCTTTCTAATCTCCAAAGCCGTCCCACTTCTGCAGGGGCCCTCTGTTCTTGAATAATCCGCTGGTAGATTGGCCGCAACATCGGGTGCATCTCCTCTGAAGTAGAACTCTCTTCCGTCACTAATGGAGTTATAAGGCGTCTCACCAAGTCAGTATTTGTTCCCACAATCATAGAACTTCGATTAGCTCCTGGTGGGCGGGGACATACAATGGCTAAGGCGTCACAGACCCCTGGTTGTCCAACAGTTGCCGAACTGAACTCCAGCTTCACTTGTAGACACCCATCATATGGAGCTTCTGAGTCCCAATACCCCAGATTTCGAGATCCTCTAACTCCATCAGGGGTAGATGCTTCAAATGCTTCTGGTAGAAGTCCCGGTAAATCAGTGTTACTTGAGCACCTGAATCGAGGAGAGCCTTCGTGTAAACCCCTTCTACTTGAACTGGGATAATGGGTGAAGGGCCTATCAACTGGTCAGGGAACTTCTTCGGAGTAGTAGAAGGCATAGACCCAGTCGGCTGCACTCTAGCCCTCTTCCTCGCTTGTGGTGGTTGTTTTCTTCCCCCTTCCGGGTGTTTAGGTTGTGGGTGTGCCTTGCCTCCCTCTGACACAGGACCAGACGCCAGGGGAGGGGATCTTTTTGTCGTAGCAGGTGAGGCTCTGGGCAAAGACTTGGGCCTCTTATTGGTATCCTGGGAATCAGAGCAGTCTTCAGTAGTTGGGCACCCAGTTTGCTCCCTCACTGGGGCCCTCTGTAGTTTCCCCGACGGTCGATAACTTCCTCTTGCATTCGATGGGCTCGGACAGGTATTTCGGTAATGACCCACTCCTCCGCAATTATAGCAGATGTTTGACGGTTTCTTGATAGGCACCACCTGAGTAGTAGATTCAGGAACTGGTTCTGAAGTGACTTTTTCAAGGGGCGACTTGACACCTGCAGACAATAGGGTTAGCATTTGCATCAGCTGGGAAACTTGAGCCTTTAATTGCTCCACTTCTGAATTCCCATTCGACACATTGAGCGTTCGAACCTCAGCAGCAAATGAAAATCCTGAGCCCTTCTTTTTCTCCTCTAGGATAGCCTCTTCCTCCCTTACCATCTTAATGAGATCAGAGTATTGCAAAGAGGTACCCCCTTGTAAGGTCTTCAACTGGATCCAGATGGGATCGGAACTCAGAGCGCCTCTCAGGATCTGTTTCATTCTAACTTGATCCATATCCCTGGCTTCTATTCCTTTCTTTAGTACAATCTGGTATAGCATTTTGTTTAGTCGTCGAATATACTCGGAAAGCTGCTCATTTTCCCGTTGAAACATGTGTTCAAATAGGAAGATTAGATCTGTAGCTTTCTCTGTGCGCCCAAACTCATCTTGTAGCATGCGAAGATAGTCATATGCTGTACAAGACTCCTGACTGAATTTCAAATTTCGGATGGCTTCTGCTGCAACGCCTTTCAGACTTTCAGTAATGCGTTGTTTCTTTTGAGCCTCTGGAACATCCCATTCTTCCAGTGCTTGCATAGCCTGTTCCATCCAGGTTTCATACTCTTCTTCTCCAGGAGGTACAGGCTGCACTCCAGAAAAAATTCTCAACTTCCTGTAGCCATAGTTCACAGATGGCGAGGACATTTTTCTAATGCTCTCTACCAGTTTTCCTATGTCCATGAAGAAGGAAGCTGGGGGGTAGTTAGTGGTTGGTACAGAAGTGGTAGTTACTTCCACTGTGTCTGACATGGCCTGGCTTGGTCCCTCCAGACAACTTGCTGAGGTGAGTAGAGGGAATAACCGTGCTTTAACTTCTCCGGCTAGCTGGATGCTATCACCCTGGAAGCAGGTTGGGACTCCTTTCTTCCATTCTAGTAGGGCATAGGTATGGGAGACTTTTTGATCTATTTTCGTGTCTATTACAAACACTTTCTGGTCAGGTGCTAGTGTAGTTACTGCTTGACGGATCTGTTCCTCTGTCCATTTGTCAGCAGGAATGTCCATTACTATACTCAGCCCTAATTGGCCATTTTGTTCTTTGCACCACTCTGCTGCGGTGTTTGGATCCATTGCTGGCTCGTTTGTGCGGTTATCACTTTGCGAGAGGTATCAGAAGAAATCCCGGACGAGCCCCCACGTGTAGCGCTCACCCCCGAAGGAGCCGCTGAATTATCGGGTCTTCTGTCTCACCTCTGTGACACACCACAAACAATGAATCCACAGCACACCAGCACACCTTGTGAAGTTTTATAACAGATTTAATGACTGTGGGATAGAGCAAAAGCCCTTAATGTCTCCCCACTCTAATATAATACAACTAATAACAGAATGAGATAATACGTTTAGATTGAATGCGATGAACAGTAATATATCTATATACTTAGCAGTATCGACCCCACCCTAAACTACTGGCCAGTAGTACTGTCCTAGGCTAGCCAACGTTGGGGCCCTGGATGTATGACAGTTGTAGGAAATACACTTGTTGCAATGGCCAAAGGCCGCTCACCACTTTCAGTGTCTCTTAGGAAAGGAGGATGGCTGTCTGCGGAAGCGAGTGTCCCTCTCGACTCAGACCGACGTCTGTGAAATGGATGCAGTCTTTTAAAGCCTCTGGCAGGACATCTCAGATAGTCTAGGGGCCGTCTGGGGAATCTGGCAATAACCTCCGTCAGCTTCACTCACTCAATTGGGCAGGCTGGGTTACTCCGGTGGCTGGATCGGCCCTGCGACCAGGCCTCAGTTCGATTGCTCCAAACACAGTCTCTCCCTGTTTCAGTAGACGAACATCAGTCTCTCCAAACACTACTGCATAGAGCCTGTGTCTCAGTGGCAAACACACAGCTCTGATACAAGCTGTCTTAAATCCCCTGCAATGCAGATCTGTCTTTCTCCCTTCACTCCTTCCTCCTCACTCTCCTCTCTCCCGGAACTTCCTGTCTCACAGCCTCCTGGTAAATGCAGTTCTCCAGCACCTTGGTGTAGAAATGTATCTCTATGTCTGTTCTGTACTGCAGCCTCCAAATCTGTGCTCTCTGGCTCCACCTGCTGCAATATATATATATATATCTACATCCTCTTAAATGGCTGAAAATCACAACAGGGCTACAGTGGTATGAACTGGCCCTCAGAGCACATGAGCGGGTGACGTCAATGGCTGCATC
The DNA here is from genome assembly GCF_905171775.1 of Rana temporaria. Lineage (NCBI taxonomy): Eukaryota > Metazoa > Chordata > Amphibia > Anura > Ranidae > Rana > Rana temporaria. Next base: position 524,813,366 of record NC_053489.1, read on the forward strand.
AAAAGAAAATATCTCTTAAACAGTGCATGTTTAGGAGGTATTTACTGTACCTATAGGTAAGCCTTATAATAGGCCTACCTATAGGTAAAAGTCGTGCATGGGAGTTTACTCCTACTTTAACCGAATGTGCATATCCCTCACCCCTCGAACACTTTAATTCAGCAATAGAAAAACAAACATGAATTTAAAACTGTGAAAAAAAAAAAGAGGATAGGGAAGGGAATCAAGGCATGTATAAAAATAACAAGATAAACTCGAATATTACTACAAATTCCAATGGTAAAAAACTAATTAGGGCTAACTAAAAATTTTATGCCGCGTACACACGATCGGTTAAACTGATGAGAATGGTCTGATGGACCGTTTTCATCGGTCAAAACCGATCGTGTGTGGGCGCCATCGGTTATTTAACCATCGGTTAAAAAAAAGCCAACTTGTTTTAAATTTAACCGATGGATTCCTAACCGATAGAAAAAAAACGATCGTTAGTAGGCACAACCATCGGTTAAAAATCCACGCATGCTCAGAATCAAGTCGACGCATGCTTGGAAGCATTGAACTTCATTTTTTTCAGCACGTCGTTGTGTTTTACGTCACCGCGTTCTGACACGATCGTTTTTTTAACCGATGGTGTGTAGGAGTGACGGACCATCAGTCAGCTTCATCGGTTAACCGATGAAAACGGTCCATCGGTCCGTTCTCATGGGGGCCCCGCCACAGCTTTAAATGTCCTGGACCAATATTGTCCCGGAACCAGGAACACCGTGTGGCTCGTGCACCCCGGCCTGGTAGGCCATTTCGCCAGGGCGCCATGAAGCAGTCACCCTAAAGGTGGGTGCCGCACTCGAAGAAGAACCCCTCCCCCAGCATGCACAGCAAGGCGAAACCCTCCTGATAGGCCGCTGGGGAAAAGCACCCAAACAGCGACTCCACTGCTGCCACCTATCGTCCTGGGGTGGGAACAGCACCCCAGGAACAACAGAGTAAGCCCACAGCACAGCCAAGCTGAGACAGAGAATTTGAATAGACCAACTGGATCAGAGCTACTTAACTCTCTGATCCCCCACTAAATTTAACAAAGCACAGGTAATTGGAAGTAACCAGGCACTACACGAGTATTATTTTGAGGTCAATAAACTTTATTTTATATGGAGAGCAGTAGATAGTCCTCTTATGACTTTTTGAGGAATTTCTGTATGTGGTGACTGCTGCATTATCAAGCAGGAAGATGTCTCTCTAAGGCCCCTTTCACACTTTTGCAACTTCGCTGCGATTCGTGGCTGCGATTTTGCCACGATTTCAAGGAATGCCTGTGTATGGAATGCCTGGCATCAAAATCGGAACCAAAGTATTGCAGGGACTACTTTGAAGTCAGAACGACTTGAAGTCATACTAGTATGCATGGATGAATGGTTGTCATTGGAAATCATGGGTAACGACTTGTCAAGCTACTTTGCAGTCCCAAATCATGGGACAAGTCGTATAAGTGTGAAAGGGACCTAAAAGGAAGATTTTGTGTATCGGCAGGTATTCCATAAGGGAAATGTGATGGAGGGCCTGGCTATAATATATATGATGGCAAGCTTTTATTGATCTTCTATCTATATATATATATATTCACATATTATTGGAACACATATGTTTGTGATACTTTTGGGTGGAGTACCTGATATTTCAAAATGATAGAATGTGGTTCTCCCTGTGTAGTTATCAGAGCTTCATGATAGCCAAGTGCTGCTGGTTTCACAGGGAGAGTTGTAATCTCCCAGCGTGGTCTGCAGGGCCCAGCCTTTAACTTCTCTGAAATTCTTCTTTAATATAATGGTTAAATATGTTTTTTCATGCAAGCAGTAGAAGTACGTGACTCATCTAAATTCAGTAAGTTGTGCCGCAGTGCTCTTGTGGCTAACAAGGGTATTGAGGAGATGAGGAGTGAATAGATTGACAGGAAGAAAAGTTTATCAGACTGCTGCTTCTCCTTTCACTGTCCATTCACAGACAGTGGGAGGAGCAAAACATGTTACAAGGCGTCTTCTCCACCAAACAGTGCTTTAGCTGTGTGGCAGAGCTGTATAAATCTCAAGACTGGATGAGCAAAATTAAAATTCCATCGACAAGTTAAACAGCCACAATATACATACAGTGGGGCAGATCCACGTACCTCGGCGCTTCTCTCCCCTGGGCGCAGCGTATCTAAGATACACTACGCCGCCGTAATTTTTTTTTTCGAAACTTAAAGAATTTGCGCCGTAAGTTACGGCGGCGTAGTGTATCTTTGCCGGCATAAGGGTGCGGAATTCAAATGGCTGTGATGGGGGCGTGTTTTATGTAAATACGTTGTGACCCGACGCAAACAACGTTTTTTTTAACGGCGCATACACCGTCCGTGGGGGTATCCCAGTGCGCATGCTCGAAATTAAACCGGAACAAGCCAATGCTTCCGACGGTGACGTCAAATCCCTATTCGCGAACGACTTACGCAAACGACGTAAAAAATTAAAATTTCGACACGGGAACGACGGCCATACTTAACATTGAGTACGCCACCATATAGCAGCTTTAACTATACGCCGGAAAAAGCCGAACGCAAACGACATAAAAAAATGCGCCGGCCGGACATACGTTCGTAGATCGCCGTAACTAGCTAATTTGCATACTCGACGCGGAATTCGACGGAAACGCCACCTAGCGGCCGGCGGAAAAAATGCACCTAAGATCCGACGGCGTACTAAGACGTACGCCTGTCGGATCGATCCCAGATGCCGTTGTATCTTGTTTTGTAGATACAAAACAAAGATACGACGCAGGAACTTTAAAATTATGCGGCGTATCAATAGATACGCCGGCGTAATTATTTTGTGGATCTGCCCCAGTATCTATTTTATCTGTGTATTTATCTGTTTCCTTTTTGTTTATTACAATGCACAGTGTACTCTCTATTGGCAGCTTGATGATATTATAAGGCACCTAGGTGACCTGTGTATATGCAGACATGTGCATGTCATACAGATGTACAATACTTGCAACATTGAAGATTATCTGAAAGTATTTATTAAAACTGTTTTATGAGTAATGTGTAGCAAGGGGTGTTGGCTCTAGCTGCCTATAAAGATGGGTTAAAGTGAAAACCAAACTGCTGACATGTAATGTTAAAATTTTCTTTAACATCTCACATAATTGGCCCCATAGGGTTTGTAAAAAAAACAGCTTTTCTTATATTTTCTCTAATTTGTCTTCCTTAGGAAATTATCTGTTTTCTGCTACTCTGCTTGATCATCACTGATGCTAGCTACGGAATGGATCTTATCTATAAAGTGTTTGGTGAGTACCACACCACAGGCAAAAACAGGAGACTGCTTGAAGAAAAATACTTTCATCATTTAAAGCTGAAGTTTAGCCATAAAAACATTCTCTATGGCTTTAGTGAACTAATTCTAATTAAGTATGCCCCATGTTGTGTAAGCAGCTGGATCCTGTAGAAATCTTCACTGCAGGGATGCACTGTCCTCTTCCTGTCTCTGAACTTCTGGTGCTGTGGGGATTAAAGGAGAAGTCCAGCCTGAGCTCATTCGGATGGGCTTCTCCTATGGGTCAGAGGAGTGCAATTCATTTTGCACTCCTGTGACCCATTTTCAGCAGAGCTTTTTTTTTTGGGGAGGGGGGGGGGGTAGCTACACTTCATCTCTAAAGCCAAAGCTTTAGCCAGCTTCAGCTTCATATTTGTTACATGTTCTCATTCACATAGCTTAATTTTAAAAAAATGCAGCTTACCTTTTCAGATTATTCTGGTCTGGATCCTTCAGCAATATAAAATCATTTTTTGTTCTCTGTTTATGAGGAGACTGGGCAGTGTTGTGTGATATACGAAGCATTTATCCTACCAAAGACCTTACATAGTAGGAGGATAATTGCCTTTTACATTGGTGGTCAGTGGGATCATTCTTTACTTAAATTCATGGTCAGTGAGACTGACATTGGCTGACAATGATAAGAATAAATAAAATAAAAGGGTCCAAAGTTTTGTCCACCCACACTGTAGATCCCACCACTGTGCCAGGATAAGAAAAAAAATCAGGGAAATCGCTAATGATATCACTTAAATAAGTAATAATAAACAACCGTGTAAACGACTAAAGTGAATAGTGGCGCTGTAAATTAATAACTAAAAATAACATTGAATAATAAAAGAATCACCCAGTGCCAAGTGTTAAGGAAACAAAACAAAAACAAAAGTCCATTGACTGAATATGTCCTTAAATGTGACAGTGATCAATCAATAAAGATTGATAATGCGTTGACAGCAGATTCAATATTGTTTATCCACCACACCACATGCAAACAGTGATTCCTCTCCCCTCTGGGATGTCCCCTTGTTGATAGGACAAGGGCCTCATTCCCACAACCCTTGCCCGGTGGTTGTGGGGGTCTCTGGGTGGGGGGCTTATCGGAATCTGGAAGTCCCATTTAACAAAGGGGACCTCCAGATCCCGACCCCCCCTATGTGAATTGGTAAGGGATACATTTTACCCCTACCATTTCACAAAAAAAGTGTCAAAATGTTAAAAACCACAGGAGACAGCTTGGGACAAGTCCTTTATTAAAAAGAAAAAAAATATTCCAGCGATGTAATCTATTCTCGATCTCCAGCGATGTAATCCATTCTCGATCTCCATTCTCGACCTCCACTCACCAAATGAAGTTTTTGTCGTACACTCTCATGTTTGGCAAATAAGCATCAACCCATATAGGATTAAATCATCCATTGATCTCCCATCCATGTGATTGATCCCATGGAAAGATGCATATATAAGAAAACAAAGTGTTCTAATAGTTCAGTAACGTTTGATCAAAAAATTAAAAGGTTTTCAAACATTGCACTCACACATGTGATACATCCACTGCAGCAGCATGAGACTGGTAAAGCATGGTCACAACAAACTCAGCGTGTAGTAGTATCTCACCCATGCCGGAATCATCACGGCTGGAACGTCACTTCCGGTATTGCGTCTGAGATCACTAATGGTTGCCGTACAACCACGCCCGACGCATTTCGTCATCATGACTTACTCAAAAATGCCCATAATACTGGTGGTCAGCAGAAATACAATTGTCCCACCGACCATACATATAGGGGCATTACTCATACTTACCACCAATGTAAGAGTTGGTATTTCTCCCATTGATCAGTGGTGGCCAGCAAAAAAAAAGCCCTCTTAAGTTGGTTGCCAATGGGTGCTGGTGGGAATATTTCCACTTGGACCTATGTCATACTAGAGTTCCTGTAAAAGAATAACTCACTAAAAAGACCCACTTATTTCTATAGCATAAGGAGTCTTCATTGGCAGTTTAGCAGCTAGGTTCCTTTTAAAGGAAACCAGTACTGAGAGAAATATGAAGACTCTGATGCTGAAACGCTCCCTGGTTATCATGCTTCTGTACTTCCTGAGTCACCAGCCTAGAGCTAGTGTGCTTAGGCGTGACTTTACTGATTTGCTTGTCTCATGTGCTTCTACGTGATAGTGTCATAGAAAATATGTAAGGCCAAGGACAGTAAAACTAGCCATAGACAGCTCGATTTTTGTGCAATTTCTGCTAAATCGGCTAAATTCGACCCATAGTAGGTGGCTCTGCAAACATCACCAAGCTCAAGAAAAGTTAATTAAAAAATTGACTGAGCCAGGTAAAAAATTAGTGGCCCAACAGTTACTGCATCCTATGAGACAAAGTCACTGTCCAGGTACTGATACAAGTGTGGCAACTGCCTTGGTATAATGGAGATTCCTCTATCCATGTTTGGATTAGGGAATCAGTTGATTTATCTTGTTTAGTCCACTGGCCACAACTGTAACATTTTGTCCAAAAAAAATATTTTTGGAAAGTCTGTTTGATTTTCCAGTAGTTAGTTGGTTGAAATTGTAATTGCTTCTGACCATAGTGATAAGGAAAATCTAAGGGAAATTTAAACATTTTCTCAAACTAAATTCTAACTGTGAATTTTGTTCTCGTTCAGACAAAATAGTACTTTTGATGATGTATATGAGCATCCGGAAATTGAACATAGAATAAAAAAATTGGCATGGCAATTGAACACATTTTTCCAGGGTTTTCATACCCAGCCCATAATGGTGCTATCAATTGTTGTGACAAACAGTTTTCCTGAATTCTCGTACATACGTTCAAATAACCTTCTACTGGTGTAATTCCAGCTTTAGGCATACAGTATTTCCAAATGTAAATTTACAGAGCTGTTTTCTCTCAGTACTGGACTTTTATTGGGTATTTTCACTTTTGTAACCAACACCTACTTTGTATTTGTTTCATGTTTCCATTCACGTAGCATACTCTTGCCGACCTCTTAACTGTAAAGGTACCTCAATATTTTACAGTTAAATATCGGGGGTTATGGCTGCAGCAAGATGCCATAAACATGGTATCTTTTTTTCCTTAGGAGGTCGGCTTTATGATAAAAGTGATTCCAGCTGTGGATTCGCCACAGGATCACTTTTAAAGGCAGATGGAGACGTCCCCCCCCCCCGCTAGAAGGGGTTAGAAAAGGGGTTAAAAGCGCCCGTGTTGCAGTGTTTCCAAAGTGGTTTTTAGCCATTTCGGAGGCACTACCCATTCATTCCAATGGGCAGGGACGGTCTGGGAGCGGTGTATGCACCGTTCCTAAACTGCCCCAAAGAGACTGCTTGCAGTCTTTTTCTAACATCCCCCAAACGCAACACCCCAGTGTAAAAGCACTCAGGATTTTACACTGGGGTGGCAGCGAAGGCAGTTTTCAGACACTTTACAGGAGCTATTTCTAGCGCTAAAATGCTTGAAAACTGCCTCAATGTTAAAGGGGTCTTAGAGGATTAAAAAGACCCCCCCAAAAAAACAAAATACAGTGGCATGATATACATGATTTATGTGAATTAATTATGCAATTAACACTTCACTGTATAGTATCACTTTTTTAATATAGAGATAATCTTATCTAACCTTGCGCGAGCCACGGTCTGTGTTATGAATGGCTGGACAATCTTCTAGGACCTGTGACGTGTCCCAGAAGATTGCAGGGAGGGAGGGGGGAGAGTGGAACTGTCATTGTTGATCTTTAAGCTGTGATAATTAATAAAAAAAAATATTTTCACGTGATGGCATCCTTCCGTTTATGAGCACACACAGCTGTAGCCTTCAGTGTGAATAATGGCAGTCTATTGAGGTGAAATGAAAGTACGAGAACATCAAGTTCCACACATTTTTATTTGACAATAAATAAGAGATTAAACAAGTTTTCAGAACATTCAACAAAGTTCAGATCTTATGATGATTTTGAGCTCTCATAGTAAATGGTTAATATTATACAGCCAGAGAGCGGATCTCTCTTAAAACCTGTGATATAGTGTGTGTGTGTGTGTGTGTGTGTGTGTGTATGCATGCTGTGTATATATATAATTTGATTGGTCTCTGACCAGTACTGATAAGATGCCAAATAATGCTTATTCTGTCCTTATACATTATGGTCTCCGCTCCAGCTAAAAAACACTCATTGCGGTCTCTATACTGAAACAAAAGCATTCTTATGTTATCTCTAAAACGTTTACTAGTTTATTTACCCACTTGTCGGCACAAAGACCTGTTCATTAAAAGAGAAGTGTGGGTTTTTGGGAAAATAAATAAATAAACAGTGATAATCATCTAGGTGGATAAAGCATGGATCCGATGCTGGCGCTGTACTCCGCCGCCTCTACACTAAGAACTGAGCGATCAAAGATCACTGATCACCCAGTTCTGGGGTCCTCTCTGAGCACAGAGCGATGAGCTCTGCCCTTCCAGTGCTCTCTGGAGTCCTGGACTTTGGAGGGGGTGGAAGCGGCTGGATCAGGCTTTCAGTGGGGCGCTGAGAGGCCAAGCCAGTTACCGGTCAGGCATCTGGGTGGATCTCAACATTAATTACAGGATCCCTGCAGAGCACGGATCAGCTCTGTAGCATCAGCTATAGCTGGAGTTCTCTTTTCCTCAGTTATAAATAGATAATGGCATCCATTGGTTTTTGGTATAAATGTCCCCCGATTGCATAATTAAAAATATAACAGAGCTTGCTGAACACACATTCTGGATTTGGTTTGTACTTTTAGGGCCTATTCACAAAATTTATGAAAAATTATGATTTTCGTGCATTTTCATCCCTGGTCACCTGAGGAAAAACTGACATTAAATAATGCACCAAAAACGCACCACCGTGCATTCTGGTGTGGTATTGGTGTGTTTCTATAGATGTATAATGGAAGGGACATTTTTGAAATAGGGCACCAAAGATGTAGCATGCAAGACTTTTTAACATGTAGTGCCCCTGTGGAAAAAGTGCACCAGTGTAAACAGGGCTTTCGTGTTTAGGAAAAAAAAATATTGATCTTTTTTACTTGGAAGTAAAGGCCCGGATTCAGATACATCGGCGCATATTTCTGCCGGCGTAGCGCATCTCATATGAGCTACGCCGACGTAACATAGAGAGGCAAGCAGAGTATTCACAAAGCACTTGCTCTCAACGTTGCGCCAGCGTAACGTAAATTCGTAGGCGTAAGCTGGCGTAAGTGTAAGTGGGTGTGACCTTATGCAAATGATGGTCCGAGCGTGGAGCAGTGTTTTACGCCCGGCGTATTATGAATGGAGCATGCGCAGTGACGTGGGCGTATGAGCGCCCCCCTGTGCGCATGCTCACAACTACGCCGGCGCAACTTCTTGGGATACGCCGGCCCACCGGCTTACGCCGAGTGCATGAATACGCCCAGCCATACGCCCGTCCAGTGCAAAAGTACATCCTGCTTGTTTCCCCCCTTGAAGCAAGGTACTTTTGCTGAGCGATGACAAATGTGGAGTCTGAGAGGGACAGGAGGAAAAAAAAATTCTGCCTAGATGAGAAGGCTGTCCTCATCTCTGCCATCGAGAAGTATAATGTCTTTCTCCATGGTGCACAGAGTGGCCAGACCAGCAGGGCCAAGAAACAAGCGATCTTGGAGCAGATCACCGTTGATGTAAATGCCTTTGGGCATGAGTCCCGGACCAGTAAGGACATTACGAAAAAAATTAATGACTTGTGTAGGCTTGTCCGGGATAAAGTGGCCGCCATCAGAAGGCACCAGAGGGGCACAGGGGGCGGACCACCATGTCCTGTGCAGTTGTGCCCGGAGGAGGTGATCGCCAGGTGTCTGGAGAGGGAGCAGGTAGAGGGCCTGGAGGGCTTTGACTCCATTGACCGGCCCTTGAGGACAGTTAAGTGTTTCTTATCCCCCATCCGGTGTGTAGCATGTGAGGGGGTGGAAGGGAATATGTGATAAGTGTGTGGGTCCACCATATGTGAATGCTTTGTGTCATCCACAGATGTGCTGGAGGGAGCTGGGCCATCTGCTGCCGGTGGCCGTCCCACGCCATCATCCCCGGAACATCTGGCTCAGCCTGACCCCCTGGGAAGCCAAGAGACATCGGTGGAGGGGAGTGCCCACACCTCTCCTCTAGAGGTGGTTGAGGAGGAGATGGTGGCTATGGAGCAGGAGGTTTGCCTCTACTTTGAGGAGTCTTCCCTTTTCCCCGGGCCCTCACAGAGCTCCGCGCCCATCTGGGCGACCCCCTCCCAGGCTACCCCATCCAGGGGAACCCCCTCCCGGTCTACCCCATCCAGGGGAACCCCCTCCCGGGCTACCCTATCCAGGCCTGGTACGTCCAGACGGACACAACCGACTACTTCCCCTAGGAAAGCTCTGGCCAAAACTAGGGGTGTAACCGGTTCCCTCCAAGAGTGGCTTCAGAGGGAGCAGGCACGGCAGTCGCGCCACATGGCCGATATTGCCGGCTACCTGCATCGACTGGCTGACAGCCTGGGCTCTCTTGCTGGGTCCTCGGACATGCGGCAGTGCGTCAGCCAGCAGGCTGCCCATACCAAGGCCATTACGGACTGCCTGCATGATATTAATGCAAATTGTGCAGCCATGGCCACAAGCCTGTGTGACCAGAGCCAGACCCTGGATGCCATGCATCAGAAGATGTCAGCAGGGGCTCCGTCGTCATCTGGGGACGTGCAGGCCACCCTGGACCAGCCCACTGCGGCAATTGTGGAGCTACAGGCAGAGGTGAAGAGCCTGGGGGAGGGGATCCAGGCAAATACTGCTGCTATCCAGGCAAATACTGCTGCCATCCAGGCAGAGGGTCGGATAAACAGGCGCCACCAGCGGCACACCACCACCCGCCAGCTGCGGATGCAGGCTCAAACAACTGCGGTCCTCACCCGCATCGCCCTTGCATTGGAAGGGCAGGCAGCCAGCCAGGGAGAAACCAGGGGATGATCCCCCTCCTGATGCCCCACCCCCCCACCCGAGGCACCCTCCAGACAACTGAGGAGCTGGAGCCGTGGCACCAGGCATAGCCCACGACAGGGCAATTGCCGTGGCTGGCCCCTGGGTGTTTGACACGGACGTGACATATGAGGCATTGGGCTTCGGCTATCACCTGTACGTTGATGGAATGCCACTGCTTTCGATTGCGGTATATGTACTCTGTGGCACGGGGGGCCGTAGTGCCACATGTGTGCAATCAATGGCCCCCACGGTGCGTGGGAATCCGTCAATTCTGTAGAAATCCTGCATTGCCTTCTGCCGCAGATGCTCATGGGTGGGTTTGATGATGTGGTGGGACATGCGTGTGAGGATTGCGGGGACAACCTGGTGCACGCATCTGCTCATGGTGGATTGTGACATCCCAGACACGACTCCACTTGTACGTTGAAAAGATCCACTTGCGAGGAAATGCAGTGTTGCCAGTACCTTGACCAGTGGCTGCACTGCATGTGAGTGTTGTGTCTGGCTGGTGATGTCATCATGCAGGGCTGTGGCTAATTCCAGGATGGCATCAGGGCTGAATCTGAAGATGCGATACACCTCCGATTCCCTCATGCCAAAGACGTTCATGCGCGTTCGGTATATCCTCTCCCGTGCCCTCCTACGGTTGCTGACAGAGGGGGCTGACCGGGGGGTTGCTGACAGAGAGGGGGGCTTGCTGACAGAGAGGGGCTTGCTGACATAGAGGGGGCCGATAGGGGGGGTTTCTGACAGAGAAGGGGCTGACAGGGGGTTGTTGCTGATGGGGGGTGTTGCTGAGGGGGGTTGCTGACAGGGGGTGGCTTACAGAGAGAGGCAGGCTGCCAGTGTGCCCATCAATTGTCTGTAATGTCTGTACCCACTGCCCCATCAGAAGCTGCCAGTGTCAATTGCCGCTATTTGTCAGTGTCACCTGATCTGCTCACCTTTTAGGGACTGGTGACACTGGTCTCGGTCTGGTCTGGTGTGAATGGTAAGCACTAAGCAGACTTCAGTCTTCTTTTCTTCATTGATTCCCTGGTCCAGGCAGGCAATCGGGCCACTTGGGCAGGAGGAGGTGGAGCCTGAATGAGGTCGGAGATGTTGCGGGCTGGAGTGCAGCCTGCAATGCGCTGCAGGAGGGAACAGCCGAGCCATGTGGATCTAAAGCTAGCCAGGCCAGCACTGGGACAGGCACTGTAGAATGCCGGCGCCGAGACGAGGTCAGTGGAGGTCGGGCCCAGGGAGGGTATGCTGCTCTCTCTCTGCTGCTGCTGCCGCGGCCGGAGGAGTACTCAGAGGAGAGGAGGTGGGTGGAGTTGTGGACTCGGAGAGCGCAGTGCAGGGAGAAAGGGAGGCTGGCCGCCTCCCTCTGATGTCACTGGTTGCTACACGCCAAGCGGGGCAGCCCTAGCAACCAGTTTGCAATCTTTAATTACGGTGGCAGCCAGTCCTTATTTAATTCCGGGACACTGTATTGTCCCGAAATGAAAGGACACAGGATGCAAATTAAGGGATAATCCGGGACACGTGGTCACCCACTGCCCGGGTTTCCGGTGGGTGGAAACCCAGGTATATGTGCAGCGGAGCGGGCTGGCAGGCGGTATTTGCCGCCCCCTGAAAGTGCCGCCTGGGACCGAGGTACCATCGGGTCCCATGGTAGGGCCGGCCCTGGGCCGGACGAACAGCTTACGCGCACATCGCGTAGCCTGCGCCGGGCGCATGTACGTTCGTGAATCGCCGTATCTCCCTCATTTGCATATTTGAATAGGAAATCAATGGGAGTGCCAGAGGCGTCCAGCGTAAATATGCGCCCACGATACGCCGGCGTAGGAAAATTACGTTGGTCGGATGAAGCCTATTTTCAGGAGTATCTAGTTCTGTGGGCACGGCGCACAGATACGACGGCGCATATTTACACTTACGCTGCGTATATCGAGATACGACGTCGTAAGTGCTTTGTGAATCCGGGCCAAAGTGTTTTGATATCCTACATTCTGCACATTTTCTAACAATAATTCACTTAGGAATCCTTTTTTTCCCAAAATGCCTTGCTGTTCTAATTAACAATTTAGCAATTTCATTAGTTGTTTAAAGGATGAGGCATTACAATTATTTCTGTGAAGTTCCCTCTTGGACTCAGTTTTCTTCTTTAAGGCCCCAAGAAAGCTTATAAAAAGAAATTTGCTAGGCAATAATGTATTATCCATAACATTTAAATAATTTTAAAGCTATTTTTTTCTTCATCTTTGTTAAAGCCAATTGACTGCTCGGTATTTTTAAGTAGGAATTTGATAATTGAAGTCTGTATTCTCCTCTGAAGCCCTTAATGGCTCCTTTCATGTTTTAATTTTTGTGAGAGCAGGGATGCGTGTGGAGATTTCTATATTACATGGGTGGTTTGAAACGTTCTAAAGACTTTAAACACAATCTTGATTTGGATTCACTGTGCATTAGTTCTTTTTATGTGCTGGTTATATTGAGTATTATAGTTATCACAGTTGAGAATTTGTGGTGTATTTTGAATTGTTGTTCACAAATAGTATTTTCTTAAAATGTATTTCCACTTTTGCAGCTAAATTTGGATAATATCTACTTTATATTTGTTACATGTTTCCATTAACATAGCATAGCCTATTAAAAAAAAGTGTAGAAAGTGCTGATTACCTTTTTAAGGCTTGATTTAGATGTGCAGTTGGGGGGGGGGGGCAAAAATGTGCAGTTAAGCTGCCAACCACCCACCTTAATTTTTAAATAGGCAGTGGATGGGGGTGTTTACAATTTTAATACCAAAAAAAATGGGAACCTGTGTAAAATCTATATAAAAACCGAATACAATGTTTGCAAATCCAGTTGCAATAGAAAATAGAAAACACATGTGTGTATCCAGGTGGATTATTCCTTGTTTCTTTCAGGACAAATTGGACTTTCATTTGGTGGTAAATGCAATGGGATGTCTCCTGATTTTTTTTTTATTATCAAAAGAAAACAGGCCCAAAATAGTAAAACAAATCATCTTTTAAATTTAGCTGTATTTTTCTTGCTATAATCATAATTTACCACCAAAGAACAATCTACAATAAATTCTCCTGCTCCTCATAATTGCAGTGATACCACATATGTGTATGTTAGTTGTTGTTTGTACCCATTGTACAACCCAGAAACAATGGTGCGCATTTATTTTTGTATTTTTTTTTTAATCCTACCTAAAACACACTGGGCCGGATTCAGATACTTTGGAGTATCTTTAGGTGGGGCGTAACGTATCTCAGATACGTTATGCCGCCGTAAATTAGGGCGCAAGTTCCGTATTCAGAAAGAACTTGCTCCCTTAGTTACGGCGGCGTAACGTATGTTGTCCGGTGTAAGCCCACCTAATTCAAATGGGGATGATGTGGGCGTGTTTTATTTAAATTAATGGTGACCCCGCGTATTAGACGTATTTTACGAACGGCGCATGCGCCATTCGTGAAAAAATCCCAGTGCGCATGCTCGAAATTACGCCGCAAATCGTCATTGCTTTAGACGTGAACGTAACTTACGTACAGCCCAATTCGTGAACGACTTACGCAAACAACGTGAAATTTTCAAAACTCGACCCGGGAACGACGTCCATACTTAACATTGGCTACGCCTCATATAGCAGTGGTAACTTTACACCGGAAAAAGCCTAACGTAAACGACGTAAAAAAATGCGGCGGCCAGACGTACGTTTCTGAATCGGCGTATCTACCTAATTAGCATATTCATTGCGTAACTATACGGAAGCGCCACCTAGCGGCCAGCGTAAATATGCAGCCTAATATACGACGGTGTAAGACACTTACGCCAGTCGGATCTTAGGGAAATCTATGCGTAACTGATTCTATGAATCAGTCGCATAGATACGACGCCGCACACTCAGGGATACGATGGCGTATCCGGAGATACACCGGCATATCTCCTTTCTGAATCTGGCCCACTGACACTAACACTAACTAACACTGATACTAATTACATTTTTTTTATTCTACCCAAAATATGCTGACTGTGACCTTTGACCCCAAGCTTGACCCTAATACTAACCCTGGCAAACCTTAATCTTGTTTTTTTTTTTTTTCTTTATTTTTTACAATCAAGTTTTGATTGGGAATAACATTTTTAGAACATACAATGTAAAGATAAACCAAAGAGCAGTTATACAGTGTTACAATTAGTATGTTATACAAAGAAAATCTCAAGAATATTCTTACAGTAAAGTTGAGTTGTTCATCAAACAGCTAGTATTGTGCTAGTATTGTGCGGAGGCAAAAAACAAACAAAAAAAACAAGGTTAACATATGTAGATCATCAGACTATGGGCAACAAATATAAAACAGGGTAAATCTTATAACATATAATAGCGAGGGTGGAACAGGGTAAATCCCAGAACATATAATAGCAAGGGTATTTAAAGGATTAATTTAGGATGCAGAGAAAATAAAAATAAGGGGAGGGAACTTAACGGATGTTTAAAATCTGTCTAGGAAAGTGGAAGTTTTTCACAGTGTCCAATGGAATTCTCCATTTGAAAGCAAGATCAGTAATTGCAGTTGGGGGAGAAGAGGAGGGCTGGAGGGAGTAAGAAAAGAAAAGGGGGGGGTAAAAGCGGGAGAATAGTTTAGTTCCAATCAGATCACCGTGGGATCTGACCGGCGAATCGGCCCCCTCAATCTGTTCTCTCCCCTGGGGAGGTGTAGCTTTTCTTTATTTTGTATTGTTTATTTTTATCTTATTTACATTTTTTTATATATTTTTTACACATTTTGGTTTGTTTACATTTTTCTCTCCTGCAAGAAGAGGAAGATGCAAAGTTTCTCTCTCTTTATTCAGAAGAGGAAGTAAACACATGGGTGGGCTCACAGTGACTGATTACTGTGATATCCAATCAGAGGATATCACAGCAATCAGGTGACCTGTAAAAAATAAAATTCCAGAGTCCCGGAAATTTGTTTGAGACCCAGTCTCAAGTGTGCTGTGTGGTGCGATCCCAGCACAAAGGGAATTATGCATATATGCGGACACACAGAAAAAAGCCCACTTCCTTGAGACAGCATATTTGTGTCGGGTTGGCGGGAAGGGGTTTAAAAAAATAAAGGTAATTTTGTAATTGTTGGCATGAGCACGTCTCAAAAAAGTTGGGATAAGGCAACGAAAAACTGGAAAAGTAAGTAATACTAACAAGGAATAGCTGGAAGAACATACATGCAACTAATTAGGTTATTGGGCAACAGGTCAATGGGTATAAAAAGAGCATCATAAAGAGTCAGAGTGTTTCAGAAGTAAAGATGGGCAGAGGTTCACTAATCTGTGAAAAGCTTTGTCTAAATATTTTTTTTCCTGACCTGCCGCAGCCCAGCAGGTCAAGAAAGGGGGTGGGGATGAGCGAGCGCCCTCCCCCTACTGAACTATACCAGGCAACATGCCCTCAACATGGTGGGTGGGTGCTTTGGGGCTCAGGGCCCCAGGGAAGGGTTCTACATTGTACCCCTGCCCATTCACCTAAAAAAAAAGTGTCATAAAATACAACACAGTACACAGGTTTTTAAAGTAATTTATTAAGGCAGCTCTGGCCTCTCTTCTGATTTCTTCTTCCCTCTCTGCTGATGTCTTCTGCCTCTGCCGGTTCTTTGCCCCTCTCCAGATCTTTTCCGCTGATGCCTTCTAGCCTCTTCCGGTTCTTCTCTCTCTGTCCTCTGTCTTCTCGCTCTTTTGCCGGGTCTTCTCTGTTGTCTTCTCCCTTTGTTCTTCCTCCAATGTTGCCTCTATGCTCTCCCAGTATAAGGGCAGAATGGCGTTGGGTCCCCCCAAAATACATACCAAACCCTAATCCGAGCACGCAGCCAGGCAGGTCAGGAAAGGGGATGATGACGAGCGAGCGCCCCGCCCTCCTGACACTTTTTTAATTTATTTGGCTTTGGGTTCCCATTCAAGATCTTCAGAGTACAAGTCGCATGCCAAAGTCAGGTCAGTTAAGACCGCAATCCGACTTTGATCTGACTTAGTCAATGGGCTGAAGTTGGATTAAAGTCAGACCCAAGTAGTACAGGGAGCATTTTCAAAGTCGGACTGAATTGTGTCGGACCAGTTAAGACAGCTCTCATAGGTAAACATTGATTTCACCCGTCATGCGACATGAGCTCCCAATGTCGGAGCGTTTGTAGTACAAGTGTGATGGAAGGAGTAATTGTTGGGCATTGAGCCATATCTCCTAATCTTTGCAGAGTCTGAGAACATCCTGCATCAATTCAGCTGTGCACTCACAGCAGAAATTCTGCCTCTGAAAGGCTCTGCAAATATGAAGTCTAGCTTACATATTTATTTAGTTTTGATTGACACAATTGTAATCATTAATCATAATGCATAATTCAACTTAATATTCTAAGGTTTCAACATATACATACACTAATCCTTTCTTCAATTATCCATATTCATTAAAGTGATTTTGCATTTATTTGTTCACTTGATTAGGTGCCTTGATTAATAGTATTTCAGGTGTAAATATGTTAGGCTGTAACATTTAAAATAATGATTAATTTCTTCCTGTCACTATATTATTTGATCTAGATATTATAATTCTGACAAAGCCAACAAAAATAATTTGCATTATTTGCTTGAACATCTAGGCATGACTTGATGTATTGCTTTGCATTCACAATTTCTCCTCCTGCCACCTTAGAATAACTCTCTAAATCAGTAGACTCAATTTATAATTGCTACGGTGCTACAAAGGTAAGCTGTGGAGTTCCCAATATGAATTTAAACTACAACTAAAGGCTCCTGTATGACAGTCTAACCAAGTAACAAATCTAATTACTATGGGATGTAAACGTCTCAAAAAGTAAGGAAAAACATTTCTGAACCTTCCATGACCGAGCAAAATCCTCCTTTATTTGTGTCTCATGTGCTTCTCATCCAGGCACCGCAGCTCACAGTGGGAGGGTTTTTTAACCTCCCTGGCGGTATGATTCTGTTTGGAATTACGTACCAAAAGCGGTACAATTATTTTGCATGGAAATTCTGCGTTTTATACTGTAGGCCTGCAATTTTTAGGAATAACTCACTTAAATCTGTCCAAACAAGAGTCTAATAGGCATCCCGGGTATGATAAAGTTTGAAACACAAAATCAAAAAATTATAATATAATAAATAACTATAAATAATTATAACAAATGATAATGTAATTATAATAAAAATTGTAATCAAATCAAAATCACTGAAATTTGCTCAGTTGCAGAATTGTCGCTGTCATTACTTTTATTTTTTTTATGACGGATTTCCCCACAAATCGCTATCGCTCAATTCTGCAAGTGATTATAATTTATTATCGCTGTTTTATAGCTGCTCTAAAATCACTTTTGACATAAAGGGACACTTTTGGTTGCTATGGACAATATACAGTTTGCAGGCACAAAAAAAATGTTTTTATTATATAAAACTACATGCAGGACACAGGGCAGACCACTAGGGACAAGAGGGGTGTGTATTTTTTACATACAGTACTGTAATCTATAAGATTCTCTCCAACTGTACACAAATTTGATCTATATCTTCTCCCACACACATTCAAATATTCTTTGCTGGCAGTATAAGATACAACCAACTGCTCCGAGGCCCATAGAGTATGTGGTCCCAGCCATGACTATCACTTCAACTTAATTAAGTTGTCTTGCTCACATTACATTCTGTGTAAGACAGCATGTGTTATAGCTACTTTTTTGTTTCCTTCTTCACTAGACTTAACAAGATAGAGAAGAGGAAAGTTTACCTTAATCACTGTAGTACTAGCCTCTAACACTCTTTTATTACCAGGCACTTTTTCAGTTTCAGTGCTGTAATAGTTTGTCCGACAAACTATGCCAAAATAAATTTGATATTGTTTTTTATTGGAGTGATAGACCTTTCTTTTGGTGGTATTTAATACACACTGGGTATTTTTAATTTTACTATATGAAGGAAAAATATACAGTAATAAAATAAAATAAAAATAAACAGTTTTCCTTGAAATGTGGCAAATGCAAATTCCGGGACAGTGTGAAAACCCCTAAAATTACTCCTTTATGGAAATTAAGAACTTGCTGGTGATGAAGTGTTTAAAACCTGGAGTTGGGTAGTAGTGCACAAAATGTACAGGTCATACACAAAAGGGAGGAGAGGGTGAAGGGGTTAATAACAGGCCACATACAGTGGGATGATGGAGTTGAAGGGGTTAATGTATAGGTCACTTCAGAGTCATGGATCTGAGATGTACAGAAGGTGGTAAAAGGGTTAAAACTATCTACAATATCAAATATCTGCTGGAGTCGCTTATCTTGAAACTGTTGAATGAATGAGTCATTTATTCACTAGTTCCTCTTTTCTTCCTTTCCTCCATTGTAAGAGGAAAGGGCGGGCTCACCATTGTAAACACTATACTATTTACATTTGTGATCACAACTTAAAGACTATATGAAATTGCTAAAGTACTATATACAAGGAAGTCCAAATCTAAAACCAGTTGTTTGAACGAAAAAAAAATGAGTCAATTCCATCATCCACACATTCGATGTGCATTCCCCATCCTCACATTCCCACTCTGCTATTGTATTTTGATGGCCGGGAACCTTCACGGCCATCAAAATGCAATGATCAGTGTTGCCGGCTATAGCCCATGGCTCTGATCATTTGGCACAAGCCCAACAGATTTGTTGTTTACTAGTTACATTTTTTTAATTTTTTGCTAGAAAATTACTTAGAACCCCCAAACATTGTAATTTTTTCTAACACCAAAAAGAATAAAATGGCGGTTATTGCAATACTTTTTTGTCACACCAGATTTGCGCAGCGGTCTTACAAGCACATTTTTTTGGGGGGAAAAAATACACTTGTTATGCCTAGTAAATTGATAACCAACATGTCACGCTTCAAAATTGCGCCCGCACGTGGAATGGCAAAACAAACTTTTACCCTTTAAAAATCTCCATAGACAATGTTTAAAAAATTCTACAGGTTTCATATTTTGATTTACAGAGGAGGTCTAGGGCTATAATTATTGCTCTTGCGCTACCGATCGCGGTGATACCTCACATGTGTGGTTTGAACACATACATGTATGTGGGTGCTGCCTATGTATGCGTTCGCTTCTGCACGTGAGCTCGGCGGGACAGAGCGCGTTTAATTTTTTTTTCCTTATTTATTTTACCTTATATTTTTTACACTGTTTCAAAAAAATAAAAAAATGGTGTAACTTTTATTCCTATTACAAGGAACGTAAACATCCCTTTTAATAGAACAAAAGGACCTCTTAAATACTTCAGATCTCATATTTATAGTAAAATGCAATAAAAATACCTGCTATGGTATGGAGACAGTTGGGGGCCATCTTCCCCTCACTCGTCTCAATACCCAGCCAACAAGAGGACCCGATCGCCCTCTCCCGCCACCGATAAAAGTGATCTTTTGCGGGCAAATCCGCCGTAGAGACCTGCTGCCATAACAAAGATATCCCTCTTCAAACAGCCGACGCATATCGGCGTGCGGCGGTCCGGAACTGGTTAAAGGGTTTGTTAACCCATCTAAGATAACCTATATAAGACTATGCCAGCCCCTCTATTAAAGGCTGCATAGCACACTGTCAGTAGTTTTAAAAAACGAGCGTGTGATTTGAGCTGTCTTCAGGCCGGTCACATTACTCGCGAGAGGATGTCTTCTGTGGGAGGGGCCATTATATCCCTCTGACGTCAGCCATGGAGATCACGTGGCCGCTCGTCTCCTCTGCAGAAGCTTTGTACAGTAGCTGTAAAGCAGTTGTGAGTCACGTGACCGACCTAAAGACGGCTCCAATTTGGTATTTAGAACGCTCGTTTTTGAAAACTACTGACATAGTGTGCTATGTCAGCCTCTAATAGAGACTGGCAGTGACAATTTTAGGTTTTTATTTTACAAGAATAGCGGCGGGGGGGAGTGGGGATGCAGGCCGGAGTCAGACACATTAAAAAATCACAGGTTACTCACAAACAATCGAGCCAAAACAGCATGTAGTAATCATTTGTGGACTGTACAGCAGAGGGTGACGTCATACATAGCTGCTTCCCCCGTATGCGTTACGTTCAAAACGCAAACGGGGGAAGCAGCTACGTATGACGTCACCCGCTGCTGTACAGTCCACAAGTGATTACTACATGCTGTTTTGGCTCGATTGTTTGTGAGTAGCCTGTGATTTTTTAATAAATGCCTGTGTCTTTTAAAACGAAGAGCACTTAGATAATTTCTTTGTTTCCTTATATACCTATACTGCCTGCTGAGTCTTAAGGAATTAAGTCTCTCTGTGGAGTTTTAAGCAACGGTGTGGAAGATTCATTTGAGGATTTGATCTTTGGCTTTATCTGCTTTGCATGACTTCCTGGTAATTCAGGGGTCTATGCCGGAAGGTGAGAGTACCTAGAGAGAACTTTGGACTCTCTCTAGGTTCTTCAGCTCTAGGGACCGATCGCGGGACTCCAGCGGCGATCGGGTTCGTGAGTCCCGTGGCTGTGGTCACGCGTGCGACCCCACGGCTGGGCTTAAAGCGGAGGTTCACCCTCAAATTGATCTTTCTACTTAACCTGTCTCCAGCCTTAGTAAATCACTGCTGCGTTGTCATTTTTTGGCATATGTTTACACTTACCTGTATTCTTGCTGACTTCCGGGTCTTCTTCCTCGCGGGGAGTGGGCGTGTCGCTCCTTTTCCCCGACGGGGAGCACTGCGCAATGCCTCCTGGGAGTGAGTGTTGATCCTCCCAGGAGACACGCTGTGCGCGTCATGCCTTCCGAAAATAGACGACGGGAGGCTCGGCTGTTTATGGCGCTACACGGCGCCTGCGCCTGCCGTGTAGAGCTGACTGCGCAGGCGCCGTAAAAAGCCGAGTCCCACTTTGTGTATTTTCGGAAGGCGTGACGCGCTTTACCAGCACGTCAATCATCTTCGCCTTGTTTTAGGAACGCCTACTCCCCGGGGCAGAGAGAACCCGGAAGCCGGGTGAAAAAACTACAATAACACGGTAAGTACAGCGGGGGGGGGGGGGAACCAGCATACTGCAGATGTCAGCAGTATGCTGGATCTAATGGTATATAGATTTTTTAGGGTGAACCCCTGCTTTAAAGGGCAACGTACATATACATTGATGTGCCCAGCCGTGCCATTCTGCCGACATAAATCGGCATGAAGGGGTCCTTAAGTGGTTAATCAACTTATTTGAATAGCGCTCATTTAAAAAGCATACTAAAGGGGTTGTAAAGGTTTGTTTTTTATTTTCTAATTAGGTTCCTTTAAGCTAGCGCATTTTTGGTTCACTTACCTTTTCCTTCGATTTCCCTTCTAAATTTTTTTTTCCCTTTGTCTGATTTTCTCACTTCCTGTTCCTCCTCAGTAAGCTGTTCTGGCTGACTAACCCCCAGCCAGAATGGCTCGGATGATGGGGGAAAGCTTACTGAGGAGAAACAGGGAGTGAGAAATTCAGACAAAGAAAAAAAACATTTGAAAGGGAAATGGAAGGAAAAGGTAAGTGAACCAACAATACACTAGCGAACTTTTACAACCCCTTTAAGGTATTTTTTGGGTGGGTTTGAGCAGCATTATGAACACTATAAACTATAATTGTGATTTATATCTGAGGCTCTGTTTGTTCACACTTTTTTGTTGGACTGCACACCGAGGAATAAAAAAATGTTTTAATATATTTTGTGGATGACAAAAAAATAACTTTATTTTTTACTAGTTCCTCAGTAAACTATGCTGTGCTGCAGCTAGCCAGGAATCAACATGCTCTGTATATCATATCGATGCGAAATGTTTCCTGAGATAATTCAGCAATGCACTGATCTTATCAGATAATTGTTTCCGCTTTTCTATGATTTGTAATGATGGTATCACAATCAAAGCCTTTTATAAAAATAAACAAAGATCAAGATGAACAAAATGTGTTATCTTTCTGTAAGCCACTTCATTATTATTTGTGCTTTTGTCATTTTCTAAGGCTCACTGCTTTGTAAAACCTTGAAGGTCTTAAAGGCCTATACACACCTTGGGCCAGATCCACAAAGAGCCGGCGTAACGTAAATTTTTCCATTTAAGTTACACTGCCTTAAAATTTCTACCTAAGTGCCCGATCCACAAAGCACTTACCTAGAAATTTTCGGCTGTGTAACTTAAATTCCGCCGGCGCAAGGCGTTCCTCTTCAAATGGGGGCGATTCCCATTTAAATTAGGCGCGCTCCCGCGCCGGCCGTACTGTGCATGCTCGTGACGTAATTTTCCCGATGTGCATAGCGCAAAATTACGTTACGCCGAGCTTTGTGGATCGCATCGGGTCAATAAAGTTGCGTCGGGAAAAAAAAAAGATACGGCGGAAAAAAAAAATTCAAAACAAAAAAAAAATTGCGTCGCTGGACAGAAGGGTCTGTTTTTACAAGGTGTAAACAGTTTACACTTTGTAAAAGCAGCCCTAATTTTGCGTTTGCAAACTAAAACTTACGGAGAAAAAACGAAGCGTAAAAGCTTCGTGGATCTCTGTAAGTGCTAATTTGCATACCCGAGGCGGCATTTCGACACGAAATGCCCCCAGCGGCGGATGCGGTACTGCATCCTAAGATCCGGCAGTGTAAGTCCCTTACACATGTCTGATCTTCTGCCTAACTATGGAAAACTGATTCTGTGGATCAGTTCCATAGTTAGAAACAGGGATACGACGGCGTAACAGCAGTTACGCCTGCATATCCCTTTTGAGGATCTGTCCCTTTATTTCTTATGGGTCAGTGCCCTATGCCCTTCATCCCAGCGGACCTACTTGTAGACGTCCTTGTATTATTACTACATTTGAGAGGTTGTATATTTTTCTTTTGCAAATTCATTTTATTATATTTTGAGAGGCTGTATATTCATCTGTGAAAATAAGACTAATGCCGTGTACACACGACCGTTTTTCATGACGAGAAAAATGCAATTTTTTAAATTGGTCATTAAAAACGATCGTGTGTGCCAGGCTCCAGAGCATTTTTCATGATGAGAAAAATGGGCATTAAAAATTTAGAACCTGCTCTATTTTTTCTCGTCGTTTTTCACGTCGCGAAAAATGGTCGTGTGTAGGCTTTAACGACGGGGAAAAAAACGCATATGCTCAGAAGCAAGTTATGAGAAGGTAAATTTGCATAATCAGCCCAAAGGGTGGCGCAATTCGAATGGAACTTCCCCTTTATAGTGCCGTCGTATGTGTTGTACGTCACCGCACTTTGCCCGAGCATTTTTTTTCACGATCGTGTGTATGCAAGGTAGGCTTGACAAGAATCACGTCGAGAAAAACATTGTTTTTTTCCATGACATTAAAAATGGTCATGTGTACGCAGCATAACATGTAAACCTAAGACAAAAGTTCAGGCACTAATCTGCATCAACAGAATTTGTTTTTCGCAGTGACCACTGTCATTTGACGAAGAAAACAGTGCCCAAAAAATGACATGATTGGCACATTTACCTTATTTGGAATTTTAGAGAAAAAGTTTTCACATTTATATTTTCCTACTATGTATGATTATTAATTAATTTAAAAGCCCAATTAAAAACACCTTTTAACCACTTTCACCCCCTTCGCCAATTTTCAGATATCAGTACTTTCGCACTTTGAATGACAATTCCACGATCATGCAAAGCTGTACCCATATGACATTTTTATAAAAAAAAAATTAAGACAGCCAGAACTTTCTTTTTTATCTTTTAAACAAAGAAAGAAAGACAGAACATTTTTTTGGTTTCTGTAATAAAATTTAGCAAATAAGAGATTTTTCTTCTTCACAGATGGGCACTGCTGAGGCTGCACGGATTGGCACTGCTGAGGCTGCACGGATTGGCACTGCTGAGGCTGCACAGATGGGCACTGCTGAGGCTGCACAGATGGGCACAGATAGGCGGCACTGATATGCTGCCCTGATGGACACTAAGGGCCAGATTCACAAAGCAGATGCGCTGAATTAACTCAAGATGCGCGGCGTAATTGAAATTTGCGCCGCGCGTATTTTTGCGCCTGATCCTCAAAACGAGATACGCCTGAAATCCAGGTTTTTCCGTCCTACCTAAAATAATTACACCGGCTCTTCTTCGCACGCAAAATACGCTAGACACGCTGCTGTTTTGATAGGCAAGGTTGCAAATGAGGGAGATAAGGCGATCCACAAAATTAAGTGTGTGCGGCGTAGATTATGCCCTGTGCGCTTCTGTTAGTTTCATGGTGCAAAATTACACTTTATAAAAGGTGCCCTAATTTTACACAAGCCGTGTAAAGGTCAGCTAAAGCAACACCATTAAGGAAGAGCTGAGCACACACACTTGCAGGACAACAATCTGTATGCCAACATGCCAGGGGCATGCATGCTCATAATTATACTAGTGACTTTAGTAACCGAGGGTACCCCCTCTTCTGAGGGAACAGCAGTCAGGAGACGCCTCGCAGAATGCATCTTTGCACAGTAAACACACACATTAATCATGTCACAATGAGAATGAATGAATGCACACCCACTGTGGTCCCTAGCACAGACACATCACATGCACATCTAATTGGATTAGATCCAAGTACCCCCAATGGTACTTGGGAGCAGTAACGCCATGCCACGGCTCCAATTATGTCACTGTGCATTCATACACCATTCACATGGACCTGGGATCACTTCTCCCTGGTCCTGGGGATCCCTACTCCAAAACTGAGGGTGACACCCTTATTTAATCAGGAATGCCACCCCCACATTCACACATCATTCACACACATTAAACAAATCATAAGTACAGTATACTAAAAAAAAAAAAAAAATACAAAATAAAAAGTACCCCCAACAATTAGCGGCGGCGTAAGCGACGCCTGGGCCGCCCACGGGCACGGCCACGGCCAACCAGAGGAGCCTCCTGGGGGGGTGAGCAGGGGAAGGAGGAGCCTCCTGGGGGAGGGGTGAGCAGGGGACGGAGGAGCCTCCTGGGGGGGGGTGAGCAGGGGACGGAGGAGCCTCCCCTGGTGACTGTCCTCTTGCTGGCCTTCCCTCCAAGGCCACTGCTATCCTGGTCAGACTGAGAGTGAGGGCAGCCGTATTGGCCTGGACAGCCCGGGTGTGGTCCTGGACAGCCTGGATCAGGGCACTCACCTCCTGGGCCACGCCTGTTGTGGCGGTCTGCAGGTCACAAAGGCATGTGATGACCGCCAAGGAGTTTGTGGCCACATCAGTGAGTGACTCCTTAATTAAACCCAGGCTGTCCTCCATCTGGGTCAGAGTCTGTTTGATCTGAGCCAGATGGCGGGTCTGCCGGGCATTGTCCCTCTGCAGACTGGCCGGCAGACGCTCGGCCACCCCCCTGGTCTCATGGGTTGCCATCCTGCCTGCAGCTGAGTCTTGTGGCCTTGGAGGAGGGGAGAGAGAGACCCTTGTGGGTGGAGCCCTGTTGGGGAGGAGTAGGAGGGGCTACCCCTGATGGTGGCCTGACTGCTGCCAGCCTCAGGGGTAGCCTCAGGGGTCAACAAATCAGAGGCCAAAAGGACTTCTCTGGCAATGTCCATATCTTCATCCTCAGCCTCCACCCCCTCATCCTCCTCCCCCTCAACCTCCTCATGAGGGGAGGTGTGGCCACTCCCCTCCCCTGGGGACTCCTGCCCTTCTTGGGACTCTTCTGCAGCCTGTTGTCCAGGGGATGGTGCAGCAGCCTGACCTGATGGCCCAGCAACCTCCTGGCCTGATGGCCCAGCAATCTCCTGGCCATCTGTGGAGGACACAAAACAATCACAAGTTGGAGGATCCACACACTTGGCACATCTTCCCTTCCCCCACCCACACATGCTAATCACCAGATAGAAAAACCCAAAACTTACCTGTCCTCACAGGAGAATCAGATTGATAGCCAGGCAGGCCCACCACCTGCTGTGGGTGGAAACACCGGGCCACTGCCCATTCCTCCTCACTCAGCCTGACAGGGCAGGCTGGGCCTCCTCCAGTGCCCGTGGCATGGGCATTGATCTTGGCCATCTTGTCACGGACCAGGCTCTTAAGATCGTTGATCTTCTTTTGTATCCCACTGGGGGTCCTCGTCTCCCCCCCCCCCCGCCGCATTGATCTGATCTGTGATTTTCTGGATGATCTCCTTCCTCTTGGCCGGGGAGGTGTTCCGGCTCTCAGGGCCATGCAAATAACGCCCATATCGGGCGATGGCCCGAGCAAGAATCTGCTTCTCTGCGACAGAAAAATTCAGCTTCCTGCGCTTCGGTGCCATAACACCCACCACTCAGCACCAACAAAAAACAAACACAACAAACAAACACAAATACTCACACAACAAACAAACAAAAATACTCACACAACAAACAAAAATACTCACACAACAAACAAACACAAAAATCAAACCACACAAGCAGACAGCTAATACAAATTCAAAAACAAACTCCAAAAAAACAAACAGAAAAAACAAACAGAAAATACAATCAGAAAAAACACACAATTACTACACTCTACTACTCCTCCAAATCTTTTAACTAACACTAAACTCACCAACACACACCAACAGACGACAGAGCAGAAGCAACTTGCTCTAAGAAGGGGAACACAGGGATGTACTTTTGCAAAGGAAGTGTGTTTGTCTGGGGCTATTTATACACAGGGCGATTCTCAAACTAAGTACGCTTGGCCTTTTTCCTATCTCACTGATTGCGCCGAGCCAAGTTCTGCACATGCCTAGTGAGGTGCAGATTCGTTCGCGCATGCGCAGTACGGCCGGCCCTTCATTTGCATGGGGTCACGGCTCATTACAATGGAGCACGCCCACTTCCTTCCCACTTGCAATAACCCCGCCTTACGCCTCGGGATTTAAGTTACGCTTGCGCAATTTGGGGCGCAAATGCGCTGTGGATACGGCACTTACGACACAAAATTAAGGCGCCGTAACTTAAATGACATACATTTTGAGTAACTTAATTTGCGCCGCTGTTTGTGAATCTGGCCCTAAGAAGCTTCACTGATGTTCACTGTTAAGGCTGCACTGATTAGGGCACTGATGAACAGTGCCCTGATTATCAGTGTAAACTTGTGCTGTCACAGGATTGCTGGTTATTGGCTTTCCTTTCCTCAAACAGTGACAGCAGTGAGGAAAGGAAATGCCGATAACCGTCATTTGTTTACATGGGATCAGCTATGACTGGACACAGCTGATCACATGGTAAAGGGCTGCTGTGATTAGCGGGGTTTGGGAGGACATCTATAGATGCCGTTCTGAAACTGTTCAACCATGCGGTAGCCGTTTTTCGGCTATAGCGCGGTCGGCAAGTGGTTAAAATAATATATACAGTAAATAACAGTTGCTACAGTATGTAACAATAAAGTCCTAGGGCCAGATTCACAGAAAAAGTACGCCGGAGTATCTGCTGATACTCCGGCGTAATTTCAAATTTGCTGCGTCGTATCTTTATTTGTAATTCACAAACAAAGATACAACTGCATTTGGCTAAGATCCGACAGGCGTACGGCTTCGTACGCCTTCGGATCTTAGGATGCAATACTTCGGCGACCGCTAGGTGGAGTTGGCGTCGTTTTCCGCGTCGGGTATGCAAATTAGCTGTTTACGGCGATCCACGAAGGTACGCGCGTTCGTCGCATTCTCTTACGTCGTCGCCAGTCGTTTTTTCCCGTCGTAAAGTTGCACTTTCTATTTAGGTGGTGTAATATTAGACAGTCCATGTTAAAGTATGGCCGTCGTTCCCGCGTCGAATTTAAAAAATTTTTTTTTTTGCGTAAGACGTCTGGGAATACGAAAGGACGTAACGCACGTGGCCGTTCAAAAAACACATCGGGGGCCGTAATTTCACGCAAAGCACGGCGGGAAATTTCCTAACTGAGCATGCGCAGAACGTTCGGCTCGGGAACGCGCCTAATTTAAATGGTACACGCCCCATTTGAATTAGGCAGGCTTGCGCCTGACGGCTTTATGCTACGCCGCTGCAAGTTTACAGGCAAGTGCTTTGTGAATCAAGCACTTACGCCGAAAACTTGCGGCGGTGTAACGTAAACGGGATACGTTACGCCGCCGTAATTCTACATGAATCTGGCCCCTATACTTTAGCAGGAGTGGACAAACGAATATGGTAGTCAGGTCATGTCATTATTGCTCAAACCATAGAAATACAGAAAGAAGTGTCAAACTAAAACCGAATATAAGAGTCCAAGATAATTCAATTGGTAAAAAAAGTCATATTAAACAGCCAACACATTTCAGGAGCAACACAACTCCCTTTATCAGGGCTCGACACAAGATAAGAGTCGGATGAAGAACTTGGAGTGACAACTTGACAGCAGTTGCTGAGCAGCATTGGACCATATGCTGTCAAGTTGTTTCTCCACGTGGAGAGTTCAGTACGTATTTCTAATCTAGAACTTTGAAGTCACTGTTTTCTCTCCATATAAGTCCATACAAGCTTAAGCCTGCGTTGAGCTCTGATTAAAGCAGCTGTATTGCCCGCTTGGTGGTTTTTACCTTAAGAAAAGACTCAACTGTAGATAAAAAGAATATCACCTAAACTTGCAAGGTTTAGGAGATATTGACCCTGCATGCAGCCGCTGACATCATCGCGGCTCCAGCCACTTACAGCACCGGAGCCAGCGATCCCGGAAGAAACACAGAGGGAACATGTCAGCTCCCTTGAAACAACAAGGGCAGAAGATTTAATAGATGGAAAGATAAAAAAAGGAATGAAGTTCCGCTTTAAGCTGTTTATTTTTTAGGGATATTCTAGATCTGTTGTATTCCTTTTCCAGAATTCTCAAGACAACACTCGCTCATATTCTCTCCAATTGCCGGAATCCCTTCTAAAACATTTATTATTATTATTTTTATAAAACAAAATTTGATATACATTCTTTACAAGGACAATGGTTTGGGGCTAATACATGTGGGTACATTAAGCTATGCTTAGTGACAATAGAAAATGATAGTGATGTGCATGCAATAGGAAGTGTCATTTTTTTGTTGGCTGCTAGAGACAGAACTATATATTTTATCCTGTGTGAGAAAAGCAACTGTTCCATTATTTAGCTGTTCACCCTGCAGAGCAATAGTCTAAGATGGTTCTACATTCCAAAGAATTATTTTATTTTTTAGGAATTGAATATAGCTAAAGGCAAAACGTGATAGATAGATAGATATTGGATAGATAGATAGATAGATACATAGATACATAGATAGATAGATATTGGATAGATAGACATTGGATAGATAGACATTAGATAGATAGATAGATAGATAGATAGATAGATAGATAGATAGATAGATAGATAGATAGATAGATAGATAGACATTGGATAGATAGACATTTGATAGATAGACATTTGATAGATAGACATTTGATAGATAGACATTTGATAGATAGACATTTGATAGATAGACATTTGATAGATAGATAGATAGATGGATAGATAGATAGACATTGGATGGATAGATAGATAGATAGATAGATAGATAGATAGATAGATAGATAGATAGATAGATAGATAGATAGATACATAGATACATAGGTACATAGACATTGGATAGATAGACATTGGATAGATAGACATTGGATAGATAGACATTGGATAGATAGACATTGGATAGATAGACATTGGATAGATAGACATTTGATAGATAGATATTGGATAGATAGATAGATGGATAGATAGACATTGGATGGATAGATAGATAGATAGATAGATAGATAGATAGATAGATACATACATAGATACATAGATAGATAGATATTGAATAGATAGATATTGGATAGATAGATAGATAGATAGATAGATAGATAGACATTGGATAGATAGATAGATAGATAGATAGATAGATAGATAGATAGACATTGGATAGATAGATAGATAGACATTGGATAGATAGATATTGGATAGATAGATAGATAGATAGATCGATAGATAGATAGATCGATAGATAGATATTGGATAGATAGATAGATAGATAGATAGATAGATAGATAGATAGATATTGGATAGATAGATAGATAGATATTGAATAGATAGACATTTGATAGATATATATTGAATAGATAGACATTTGATAGATATTGGATAGATAGATAGACATTGGATAGATAGATATTGGATACATAGATAGATAGATAGATAGATATTGGATAGCTAGACATTGGATAGATAGATAGATATTGGATAGCTAGACATTGGATAGATAGATAGATATTGAATAGATAGACATTTGATAGATAGATAGATAGATATTGGATAGATAGATAGATATTGAATAGATAGACATTTGATAGATAGATAGATAGATATTGGATAGATAGATAGATATTGGATAAATATATATTGGATAGATAGATAGATAGATAGATAGATATTGGATAGATAGATAGATATTGGATAAATAGATAGATAGATAGATAGATAGATAGATAGATATTGGATAGATAGATAGATATTAGATAGATAGATAGATAGATAGATATTGGATAAATAGATAGATAGATAGATAGATATTGGATAAATAGATAGATAGATAGATAGATAGATATTGGATAAATAGATAGATAGATAGATAGATAGATATTGGATAAATAGATAGATAGATAGATATTGGATAAATAGATAGATAGATGGATAGATATTGGATAAATAGATAGATAGATGGATAGATATTGGATAAATAGATAGATAGATAGATAGATATTGGATAAATAGATAGATGGATGGATGGATAGATAGATAGATAGATAGATATTGGATAGATAGATAGATAGATGGATAGATATTGGATAAATAGATAGATGGATGGATAGATAGATAGATAGATATTGGATAGATAGATAGATAGATATTGGATAGATAGATATTGGATAGATAGATAGATAGATAGATAGATAGATAGATAGATAGATAGATAGATAGATATATAGATATTGGATAGATAGATATCAGATAGATATTAGATAGATAGATAGATAGATATATGGGGCCAGATCCACGTAGCGTGGCGCATTGTTGCGTCCGGCGTAGCGTATCTCTGATACACTACGCCGCCGTAACTTACAGCGATTTTTCCTTATCCTGAAAGAATTTGCGCTGTAAGTTACGACGGCGTAGTGTAACTTTGGCGGCGTAAGGGCGCGCAATTCAAATGGATGTGATGGGGGCGTGTTTTATGTTAATACAGCTTGACCCGACGTAAATTATGTTTTTTTTTTACGGCACATGCGCCGTCCGTGGGGGTATCCTAGTGCGCATGCTCGAAATTAACCCGCAACAAGCCAAAATCATTCTACGCAAAGCCCTACTCGCGAACGACTTACGCAAACGACGTAAAATTTTCAAAATTCGACGCGGGAACGACGTCCATACTTAACATAGCATACGTCTCATATAGCAGGGGTAACTATACGCCGAAAAAAGCCTTACGGAAACGATGTAAAAAAATGCGCCGGCCGAACGTACGTTCGTGGATCGCCGTATCTAGCTAATTTGCATACTCAACGCGGAAATTGATGGAAACGCCACCTAGCGGCCAGCGTAAATATGCACCTTAGATCCGACGGCGTACTAAGACGTACGGCAGTTGGATCTAGCCCAGCTTCAGGCGTATCTTGTTTTGTGGATACAAAACAAAGATACGCCGGAGCAACCTAGAAGTTACGCGGCGTATCAATAGATACGCCAGCCTAACTTCTTTGAGGATCTGGCCCATTGTATTTTGACAGAATGATAAGGGGTTAGAACCCTTGTCAGGTCTTTATTGTTGTCTGTGTCAGCTTCTCTAACTATCCTGATCACCAATGTCACTAGGAATTGAGGTGAAAGGGAATCCAAAATGCTGGATTGTCACTGGAACAAGAATAGAAGGTAAATCTTCCAATGAAGAAACTTGTTCCCATAACAACTGTTTAAATTGGTTGTAAACCCGCAAGGTTTTTTCACCTTAATTCTATGCATTAAGGTGAAAAACCTTCTGTAGTGCAGCACCCCCCTAGAGCCCCCTTTTACTTACCTGAACCCGATCGTTCCAGCGACAGGGACGAGCACAGCAGCTCCAGCTGTTTTCTCTGGTCCTCATTGGATAAACTGATAGCAGCGGGAGCCATTGGCTTCCACTGCTGTCAATCAAATCCAGTGACATGGGATCCGGGGGGCGGGGCCAAGTCCTGCTGTCTATGTCAATGGACGCAGCAGCGGGACTCTGGGAGCACACCCCCACGGTGCACCCATGGAATGCGGCTCTCTGTGGGGGCATTCAAGAAGAGGAGGAGCTGGGAGTGCTGCGGGGGGACCCCAAAAAAGGAGGATCGAGGCCACTCTGTGCAAAACCCTTGCACAGAGGAGGCAATATAACATGTTTGTTATTTTTTAGGGATTTTCTAGGTCTGTTATATAATACACAATGGGGTATGTCTGTATTGACTAGCTTAATATAGAAGGCATCACTCAAGCATTCTCTCATGTATTATAAGGGATTCTCTCTCTCTAGAATCTTATTGTATTTTTATTATTAATATAAAAGCAAACTTGATATACAGTAAGGGCCAGATTCACAGAAGAGGAACGACGGCGTATCTCCTGATACGCCATCGTATCTCTGAGTGTATCTATGCGGCTGATTCATAGAATTAGTTACGCATAGATAGCCCTAAGATCCGGCAGGTGTAATTGACTTACACCGTCGGATCTTAGGATGCAATACTTCGGCCGCCGCTGGGTGGAGTTTGCGTCGTTTTCCAGCCTCGGGTATGCAAATTAGGTTTTACGGCGATCCACGACGGTTTTCGCGTTCGTTACGTCGTCGCTAGTAATTTTTTCCCCTCGCAAAGTTAAGCCTGCTTTAACATGGCTTAACTTTAGACGAGCCATGTTAAAGTACGGCCGTCGTTCCCGGGTCGAATTTCAAATTATTATTTTTTTGCGTAAGACGTCCGGGAATACGAACGTACGTTACGCACGTCGCCTTTCAAAAAAATGACGTCACTTCGCGCAAAGCACGGCGGGAATTTCAAAACGGAGCATGCGCAGTACGTCCGGCGCGGGAGCGCGCCTAATTTAAATGGTACACGCCCCATTTGAATTAGGCGGGCTTGCGCCGGACGCCGCCGCCGTAAGTTTACACGCAAGTGCTTGGTGAATCAGGCACTTGCGATGAAAACTTGCTGCGGTGTAACGTATAGACGATACGTTACACCGTTTATATGTAAATCTGGCCCTATATTGTTTACAATACAATCGTTTTAGGTGAATACATGTTGGTACATCTTCAGGCAAACCGCTAAATGCACAGATGAAATAAGAGCGCAATTTTACCTCCAAGAGGATTTGTATTCATGCCTATCCTGTTCTGAGAGCTCTGCCACACAGCAAAGCCCTGCCTGACATGGAAGGAAACATGATCTTTCTCTGCTGCCATCTCACTTTTAAAATTACATTTGGTTTTGGTATAATGGGCACCACATCCCTAAATTGATACATAGAACACATTTCTTTCATTGTGAATTTGGGACTTATAAACCTCCTTCACATGGGCCCTTACATGCGTACGCCAGATTTCAGCAGCGAGAATCAAGAGTGGTTTTCTGTGGTTAGAATGTACTCGGTAATGACAGGCTGACAGAAGCTACCGCTGCTCGCTTTTATTCATACATGAAGTGGTGACCTACAGTAAGGAATGGATGGTACTTCAAAAGTCCTGGTGCAGCTGGCACCACTCTATTAGCTCTGCGGGGCTTTTTGTTCAGCACAGTACAGTCTGAATTTTCAGAGCTCCTTCTTTCAGTACTGTAGCACAGAGCCGAGTAGGAGTTTCAGAGCATTCACTAGCATTCCGTGCTACACTGGTCTAACAAATGGCATGCAGGAACAGAAGCCGCCTTCCAAATCGCCACACAAAAAAAGGGGGCAGCCCTGGGTGCCTGGCATTAGCACACAGAACCTGGTAGAGGAAGTGAGTGAGAAAACTTTCTCTACTGGCTTTTGTGTTAAAGTGGAGTTCCACCCATAAATATAACATTACATCAGTAGTTTTAAAAAAATGTCATTAGTCCTTTACGAATTTTTTTTTTTTTTTTAGATGCCTTCAAAATGTTGTTGCTAGGCAGAATAGTTAATCTTCCCACTTCCTGCACCTAGGTGCTTAATGCTTCCTAGCCTACACCGCACAGACTCCTGGGAATGTAGTGGGTGTAACTTTCCAGGAGTCTATGCACTACCCAGTCTCAAAGAATCATGTGACTTGGACAGCACAGGTGCTGAAACTTGATCTGACACTGCTTGTGCAGCACTGAGCATGTGCGAGATCTGCAAGGCTGAAATCCAGGAAGTCATACAGTCTGGCTTCATGATGCCCACACTTAAGATGGCCCCAGTCAATTTCTATCTAACAAAACGGACCTTATTTTACAGACTAACTTTACTAGAATACATTAAGCTTGTGTATTACAGGGGTATTTATATTTAAAAAGTGAAATTGTGGCCGGAACTCCGCTTTAAGTGACAGATTGGAGAGCACAGGGCTGCTGAAAGGCTACACTGGCCTAGCATCTGCTCCATGGATAGAGTTGCCACCTCATCCCTTAACCACTTCATTACTGGGCACTTAAACCCCCTTCGTGCCCAAACCAATTTTCAGCTTTCAGCACTGACGCATTTTGAATGACAATTGCGCGGTCATACAACACTGTACCCAAATTATATTTTTATCATTTTTTCCCCACAAATAGAGCTTTCTTTTGGTGGTATTTGATCACCTCTGCGATTTTTATTTTTTGCGTTATAAACATAAAAAAACAGAAAATTTTGAAAAAAAAACACAATATTTTTTACTTTTTGTTATAATAGTATCCCAATTTTTTTGAAAAAAAAAAAAATTTCCCTCGGTTTAGGCCGATAAGTATTCTTTTACATATATTTGTTAAAAAAAATCACAATAAGCGTATATTGATTGGTTTGCGCAAAAGTTATAGCGCCTACAAAATAGGGGATAGATTTATGATTTTTTATTTTTTTTTACTAGTAATGGCGGCGATTTGCGTTTTTTTTTTGTCAGGCCTGCGATATTGCGGCGGACGTATCGAACACTTTTGACACAATTTTGGGATCATTCACATTTATACAGCGATCAGTGCTAAAAAATGCACTAATTACTGTATAAATGTGACTGGCAGTGAAGGGGTTAACACTAGGGGGTGAGGAAGGGGTTAAATGTATTCCCTGGGTGTGTTCTTACTGTGTGGGGGGAGGAGACTGACTGGGGGAGGTGACCCATGCTGTGTCCCTATGTAAAGGGACACAGATCAGTCTCCTCTCTCCCTGACAGGACGTGGAGCTCTGTGTTTACACACAGAGCTCCACGTCCCTGCTGTGTCACCGACGATCGCGGGTGTCTGGCGGACATCACGGCCGCCAGTCACACGCATCGGCTCCCGAGCGATGCGCCGGGCACGTTGTTTCCCCGCTGCGCGCCCCCAGCGGCGCGCACGGGGAATGACAACAACAGGACGTCCAGGGACGTCCACCCGGCACTTGAGAGCCGTGCTGTGGACGTCTTTCGTCCATAGCGCGGATCCCAAGTGGTTAAGGACCAGTTCACACCAGACGCAGTTCCGTTCAGTTCTGTGTGCTTTTTTTCTGCACAAAATGCATGCACAGTGTTTTCTATGTATTCCAATGGCTCTAGTTGGGTCTATTTCAAACCATGCAGTCAGTTTCTGCACTGGAAACTGACCGGAAACTGACGGCATGGTGTGAACTAGAGTCATTGAAATACATGGAAAACACTGTGCATGCATTTTTAGTGCAGAAGAAATGCACACGAAACTGTACGGAACTTCTAAGGCTAATTTAATGCAGATAAGGCACCAAATGAGTTTAATTACCACCATAGGCATGCGCACAGGTGTGCCCAGGCACACCCTAATCACCCTTTACCCCACAGATTCCCCCTACTGCCCTGGCTCCCCTCCTTCCCCCTGCAGTGCTACCAGCTTCCCTCCTCTGCCACCAGCTGTTGCTGCAAGGATGTTTTAGGATGAGTGAAGAAAGGGGCCAGTAAATATGTAATTGACCATCCCCTTCCCTTTCTGAATGAACATCTGGAGTGATCAGTAGTGTGTGCTTGAGCTTTGGGGTGCACACCCTAATGCAATACGCTGCGCACACCTATGAGTACCACCGTAATCAGCCACAGAACCTGTGTTATTAATATGTGTTTGGTTTTAAAGGGAAGAGGTGGCAACCCTATCCATGTATGAAGGCTCTGAGGAGAGGGGGTGTTTGGACTCCCCTGACCCCCCCCCCCCCGGTACAGACAGAAATAAAAAAACTGATAGAGGTTTTAACCACTTCCCTTCGCGCCCATAGTCATATGACGTCCGCAGGAGGGATCTCCCATCCTGGGCGGGCATCATATGTTGTCCTGGGCTTCCTGGCTGTCTAGGGGGCTCGTCACTTGGGAGCCGGTGCACGTTCCTGGCAGATCGCCGCCATTACTATAAAAAAATTGCGTTAATCTATCCCCTATTTTGTAGACGCTATGGCCCAGATTCACGTAGACACGCCTATCTTTAGGCGGGCGTAGCGTATCTCAGATACACTATGCCACCGTGTTGTATGCTAATGAATTGTGATCCAACGTAATTGACGCTTTTAACGAACGGCGCAGACGCCGTCCGTGAACGTATCCCAGTGCGCATGCTCAAAATCACGCCGCAAATAGTCAATGCTTTCGACGTGAGCGTAACTTAAGTCCAGCCCCATTCACGGACGACTTACGCAAATGACGTAAAATACGACGCTGTTCGTATGTTTCCGACGTCCATACCTAACATGAATTACCCCTGCTTTATGAGGGGTAACTTTACGCTGGCGTATGTCTTACGTAAACGACGTATCTTGATACGCCGGGCGCACGTACGTTCGTGAATCGGCGTATCTAGCTAATTAGCATATTCGACGCGGAAATATACAGAAGCGCAACCTAGCAGCCAACGTAAATATGCACCCTACGATACGACGGCGTAGGAGACTTAAGCCGCTTGTATCTAGGCAACTGTGAGGCGTGTCTGATTCTATGAATCAGGCGCCGAGTTGCGACGGCCCGCACTCAGAGTTACGACGGCGTATCTGGAGATACGCCGTTGTAACTCCTTTGTGAATCCGGGCCTATAATTTTTGCGCACACAAATTAATGTACGCTTATTGTGATTAATTTTTTTTTTTTACCAGAAATATGTAGAAGAATACATATTTATTATAGCAAAAAGTAAAAAAATATTGTGTTTTTTTTTAAACTTATCGCTCTTCATTTGTTTATAGCACACAAAATAAGAACCGCAGATGTGATCAAATACCACCAAAAGAAAGCTTTATTTGTGGGGAAAAAATCATTCATTTGCACACAGTGTTGCATGACCGCGCAATTGTCATTCAAATTGAGACAATGCTGGAAACTAAAAATTTACCTGGGCAGGAAG
Source organism: Rana temporaria (assembly GCF_905171775.1). Classification (NCBI taxonomy): domain Eukaryota; kingdom Metazoa; phylum Chordata; class Amphibia; order Anura; family Ranidae; genus Rana; species Rana temporaria. The sequence continues at coordinate 524,851,203 of NC_053489.1, forward strand.
GGGGTAAAAAATGCCCTGTATTGAAGTTGTTAATTTTTTTTCAAACCTGAATAAAAAGTCTCTTGGCTTTAGATACAATTTAATGATGAACAACACTAGTCCAGTTTAGTAATGCATTTTCACAAGGTCAACTACTTTATTCATTTTGAAGTAGCTTTTTGCCTCAGCTACTCTATTGGAAAGGTCATCGTATGAACAAGCCTGTTCCACAGAATTGTGCTTCAAGTATTAGCATGCTTTACATGGCAATACCTGGTTGCTAGGTGATGTACTGACTGCATGCTGAGGCTTCAAGAGGTGTGTGAGTAAGCAAAAATTGATACTATGTGCTAACCAGCTGAAACCAAACACCTTTTCTGAAATACATGTTCTGTCCTTTGTTTCTGCCCACAGGAGTGCAGCATGTATAATGTAACGTTCTACAAAAGCAACATTCAGAAGGCAATGGCCTAAAGAAGAAACAGATCAAGCCTTCCCATTAACGAGCTGAGTATGGCTTAGTGTGAGAAGCCGGACAAGACACACCATGGCACAGATCATCAGTATCAGCAAGAACCGTCCTAGTATCAGCCTGCAGGGGGTCGACTCAGAGACTTGTACTATAGTATTCAAGAACCACTGGACCCAGGTAATCATAAATCATATATATATATAGTAAAACCTTGGTTTGAGAGTAACTTGGTTTGAGAGCGTTTTATAAGACCAGCAAAATGTTTTAATAAAATTTGCCTTGATATACAAGCGATGTCTTGATATAAGAGTAACGTCATGTCACAACTGAGTATAAAATAGAAGAGAAGCCTCTATTGCCGCGTACACACGATCATTTTTCGGCATGAAAAAAATGTTGTTTTTAAAAAATGTATTTTAAAATGATAATTTTTCAGGTTCTGAAAAACGACAAAAAAAAAATTCGAACATGCTGCATTTTTTAACGACGTTGTAAACGATGTTGTTTTTCGGGTTGTAAAAAATGATCGTGTGTGGGCTAAAACGACGTTAAAAACCCGCGCATGCTCAGAAGCAAGTTATGAGACGGGAGCGCTCGTTCTGGTAAAACTACCATTCATAATGGAGTAAGCACATTCATCACGCTGTAACAGACAGAAAAGCGTGAATCTTCTTTTACTAACAGGAAATCAGCTAAAGCAGCCCCAAGGGTGGCATCATCCGCATGGAACTTCCCCTTTAGAGTGCCGTCGTACGTGTTGTACGTCACCGCGCTTTGCTAGAGCATTTTTTTAAAACGATGGTGTGTGGACAACGTCGGGGTAGATTCAAAGAGCAATTGCGTCTGCGTAACCATAGTTACGCAGCGCAATTGCTTACTTGCGCCGGTGTTACGAATGCTCCTGATTCAGGAACCTCGTTACGCCGACTGCAGCCTAAGAAATTACTGGCATAAGCCTCCTTATGCCGTCATATCTTAGGCTGCATTCTTACGCAGGCCGCTAGGTGGCGTTCCGGTTGTGGTCAGCGTATAGTATGCAAATTGCATACTAACGCCGATTCACAACCCTACGCGAGCCCTACGTACGCAGTTTACGTTGTTTGCGTACGTCGGTTTTTGCGTAAGGCTGCCCCTGCTATTAGCAGGGGTAGCCAATGCTACGTATACCCGTCGTTCCCGCGTCGCGAAATTTGAAATTTACGTTTGCGTAAGTGAATCGTGAATGGCGCTGGACGCCATTCACGTTCACTTTGAAGCAAATGACGTCCTTGCGACGTCATTTACCGCAATGCACGTCGGGAAAGTTTCCCGACGGAGCATGCGCACTACGCTCGGCGCGGGAACGTGCCTAATTTAAATGATCCACGCCCCCTACGGGATCAGCTGGGCATTTTGCCGGAGCGCCCACGCAATTTACGGAGCTACTGCTCCGTGAATCAAGGGTAGCGCAGGTAATTTGCGGAGGCGCAGCGGCAAAACGGTGCGCTGCGCCTCCGTAAAAACTGCGCAAATCTAACTGAATCTACCCCGTTGTTTTTATGATGAAGTTGGAAAAACGTTGTTTTTTCTACATGCCGAAAAACATCGGGTTTTTTTTCATGCCGAAAAATGATCGTGTGTACGCGGCATAAGTGTAGCAATATGGTTACATTTAATGAAGGTACCACATTTAACAACTTATTGCTACGCTTGTCTCTCTTCTCTTTAATACCCTGTAAAAAAAAAAGCTTTTATATACAAGTGCTTTGGATTACAAGCATGTTTCTGGAACAAATTATGCTCTCAAACCAAGGTTTTACTGTATATCTCTTCTATGTATAATGGTTTTAAAGTTTAAATGCTTGGTTGGTTGGTTGGTGATTATCTACTACCTACATTTAAAAAAATAGACACCAGTTGTTTTTAATTTTTAAATAGGGCATTCATCTGCATTGAAACATTAATTTCAATAACGTGTCCATACTTTAATTTATTACAGAGTATTTCACCTTGTGCTTCTTTTTAGGAATTTTTGCCAAGCCTCTTTTGTATCCCCCTGATACTGGTACTTCATTTTTTAAATTCCATCCTCTTTTTCTCCTTGAGGATATACTGGTTCTTCTTTACTTGTTAAATCAAACACCTTCGGGCTAACTTGCTAAAAGCACACTCAGCTTTAGAAAAACGAAGGAAAGGCAGAAGAATCACTCCTGACAGTCATTTGACGGATGCAGTGGTTCTCAACCCTGTCCTCAAGTACACCCAACAGGCCATGTTTTGGAAATTTCTCCCAAATACAATAGCTGTCCAATATACAAAGACATTGGCCCGGATTCACAACGGAGTTACGACGGCGTATCTCCGTATCGCCGGACCACATACGTTACACCGCCGTAACTTAGGGCGCAAGTTCTTTCTGAATACGGAACTTGCGCCCTAATTTACGGCGGCGTAACATATCTGAGATACGTTACGCCTGCAGAAAGATACGCTGATCTTTCTGAATCTGGGCCATTGACTCTGATTTAAAGCACATGTGCAAGATAAAGGAAAACCTGCAAACATGGCCTGTTGGGGGTACTTGAGGACAGGGTTGAGAACCACTGGACTGATGGAACCTCAAGGAGAATGAGAAATGGACTATGTCAGATACGCAGGGGTGGCTGAAGGGTTCCAAAACAGAAGTACAAGTTAAAACAGCTTGGGAAAAAACAGTTACCAGCGCTACTTAAAGGAAGAGAGAGGTGATGACAAATGCTTCTCTCTCTATACAGAGTGAAAAAGCACAGAGAAAACATTGCAAAAGTCATCTTTCAATATATATATTTATATATATATATATATATATATATATATCTATATATATCTATATATCTATATATCTATCTATATATATACATATATATATATATATATATATATATACACACAGTATGTGTGTACGGTATATATATATATATATATATATATATATATATATATATATATATATATATATATATTGAAAGATGACAGTATGTGTGTGTATATATATATATATATATATATAATATATATAATCTAATAATGATATGATACAATATGTTATAGATGTGAAATGTTTTAAATTTTTGCTTTACAGAGGGTTTTTATGAATTAGAATCTCTCAGAAGATTTGAATATATCCACATAGAAATACTGGGTGATTCCTACCACTTAGGAAACCAGCAGCCCTTATCGCAGGTTCTAGATGTAGCGCCACTTTTTGCCATGGCATCTAAGATTAGTTCAGTTATAGTGACACAATAATCTCAATAGGCTCAATTTATTAATGCAATTTTTTTTCAGCTTTTTGGTAAAAGCTGAAACCCCCCAACCCCTTTCATATGTATATCTGGCATTTATAAAGCAGAATTGAGATGGTCCTTTTTATGTGCTGCTATAGGTATATTTGTTGTCACTGACAGCTCCTGGTCACAAAACAACAATCAGGAGCCAGTAGGATGGGTCTTCGGTCATGTGATTACTGTGACAGTGAATCACAAGGGTCACATGATCAGGGAGCCCAGGACTACTGAACTTGTTTAAAAGTAAGTAGAACCTGTTAAGAGCATATAATTAAATGGCTGGATTGGGGGGGAGGGGCGGAGGCTGACTGAGGTGAAGTGACCAGCACTTTATTAATATAAAATGGCAGATAAAAAAAATGTTTTGTGTTATTTTAAATGAGCCTTCTCTGACTAGCAAAATATATATATATATATATATATATATATATATATATATATATACACAGCCCTCAAAATTTCCAATCGCCTACTAGCATTTGGCGAGTGGATTTAAGCTGGGGGCGAGTGATGACAGGGCTGCATGACCAATCTACACTTAGAGTCCCGATGAGATTGGCGGCCAAGGAGGAAAGGTGCATGCTCGGGAAAAGTAGTCTGTTGAGCCGCGCACAGGCAGAGCAGTACACAGGTGCTCTCCTTACAATTCTCATTAAGCCATGGGACCCAACAGTATGACCTCTCTGAGCCTGCCCCCCTCCCCCGGGCCCCGACCAATGTAGCTGGAGAGCAGAAAGTAATGAGTGAGGTGGAGGATTGCAAAAATTACCACTCCGGTGCAGCTCTCACTGAAAGTTGCCCTGACATGAGAGTGTCAGCCTTCTAGTTTGTGCCGTTTTCTTCTCCTTGTGCTCTATGTAAGTGTCCAACAGTTTAGCCTGAGCACTGTAAACAGACTGGTCTCAATGTGTGCTGTGCGCTGTCAGTGTGCGCTGTGCTATGGTGTCAATGGCTGTGCAGTTGTGTGGATCTCAGCGCTGGATTGTACTCCCCCCCGCTGTGCTCCAGCTCCTCTCCTCTCTGCCAGCCTGAATAAAAGGGGGAAGTGGGGACATGCAAGCGTGGAGCCGCACACACAGGCTCCTGATGATGAGATGAATGGGAGAGAGAGAGAGAGAGGATGGATGGGAGTTGCAGAGGAGACATCAAGAGAATGGGGAAGAGACCCAGTTCTAGTGCCCTGTCCCTCTGGTCTGCCCCCAGTGCCCTGTCCCTCTGGTCTGCCCCCAGTGCCCTGTCCCATTTTGTTAAATTTGTTGTTGGTAATATTTAATTTTGTAACTTGATTCTGCATAAAACATTGTCATTCCATGAGATAATCTACGAGGGCATGTTTACGGGTGCAATTAGGCGCAGGGCAGTGTATGAATTAGGTGGGGCAACTGGTGGCGAGTAACTCTTGAGGCCTGGCTAGTAGCTCAGGACTTGAAATTTTGAGCCCTGATATATATATATATATATATATATATATACAGCCCTCAAAAATTCACTCGTTTGCTCGCATTTTGCGAGTGGAGTTGGTTCCAGGGCGAGTGAGAAGCAGGGATGGACCAGGCTGACAGTTTCCTGGCTGAAGCGATCAGCCAGGAACCTGTCACCTGAAGGACACAGAGAGCGGCTGGACTTCCCTCTCGCCGCTTTGATCTGTGGCTGCAGCTCTCTCCTTCTCCTCTCGTATCACACACACAGCTAGGGCCGCCAGCAGGGGGGGTACAGCCAGTACCGATGTAAGGGGCCCGGCAGAGGACTTTCCCTCTATCAGCAGTGCGTGCCGCCGACAGCCTGCGCGGCACCCGTGTACTATGGAGGAGGAGGTGAAGAGAATGTCCCGCTGGCTGCAGGACTGTCTTTACTTTGCATCTATCCCCTGAGCCTGCTCTGCCTGCCATTATCGAAGATGCATAAGCAGACGGTGCCAAGCCATTCTTTCCGGCAATTCGCTGGGGGGGGGGGGGGGCTGTGTAACACTCACGGTGACTCCTTAATTTGCTCCAGCAAGTTCTTAGCTAAAGCAGATTTTCTCTAGCTAAGAACAGTTGCTCTGCTCGGGAGTTAGGATGTGCAGCGAGCGCTTACAGCCTATCAATTTGTGGGAACCCCGTCCAACTCCGCCCACTCCAACTCCCTGCATTGCCCACAGTGTGCAATGAAAGGGGATCTGCGAGCAGCTGGGCGGGAGATTTAATAAAAGTATAGCTGCCTAAGCCGCCCAAGGGGAATCAGCCTGAATGGGGGAGGCATAATTGGTGAGCAATCCTTTTCCACTTGCTCTGTCCCTCTCCCCCCCCCCCCCCCCACACACTCTCTCTCTCTCCTCTTTCACCCCCAAATTCCCTCTCTCCCCTCTTTTGCTCCATTCTCTCTCTGCCCTTTTCTCTCTCTCTCTCCCTCCCCCCCATTCTTTTCCCCCCTCTCACTCTTTCATCTATCTTTCTCTCATCCTCCTTCCCCGCCCCCCTTCTCCACCTCTCTTCCTTCCTCCTATCTCTTCTATTTAACCCCCTCCTATTTTTTTCTCCAATCCTTTTGTCCCCCCCCCCACCCCATGGTCCCCCCAACAATCTCTCCTTTTCCTCAGTCCTCACCATCCTCTTTTCTCCCTCTTTCTCCCTCCTCTCCATTGCCCCCCCATATATATATTTTTTTCTCATCCTCTCTCTTGCCCCCCTTCTCTTTCTCCCCCCCTTCTCAATCTTTCTCCTCTCTCTCGCCTCCCTCTCTCTCTATATTTGTCCCCTCTACCTCCCCCCAGCCTTTTCCCCCTCCCTTTCTCTCTTGTTCCCATACCTCTCTTTCACCTCCCTATTTTCCTTTATTCTCCTTCCTCTCTCTCATCCACCTTCTTTTCCCCTTGTATTGCCCCTTCCTCGTTTAGTTTCCCCCCTCTCTCCCCACTAACCCCAACACTCCCCCCCTTTCTCTTTCACCTTTCTCCTCTTTAGCCCCCCTCTTCTTTTGTCCCCCTCCCCCCCCTCGTTCTCTCTGTCTCTCTCCATTTTTCCTACTTCCTCTATCTCCCTCTCTTCACTCTCTCTCATATCTCCCCTTTCCTTTCCCAGTCCTGTCCTGGGGGGGTTTGCCAACCTTGTTCACCACCTCCCACCAGTAATGCAGCAATTGATGGGGCACAGTAATGCAGCAATTGATGGGGCACAGTAAGGCTGCAAGTAAGGGGGCACAGTAAGGCTGCAAGTAATGGGGCACAGTAAGGCTGCAAGTGATGGGGCACTGTAAGGCTGCAAGTGATGGGGCACTGTAAGGCTGCATTGATGGGGCACTGTAAGGCTGCATTGATGGGGCACTGTAAGGCTGCATTGATGGGGCACTGTAAGGCTGCATTGATGGGGCACTGTAAGGCTGCGTTCACGGAGACAGTGAGGCTGCACAGATGGGTACTGATATGCTTTGTTACTATTGTTAAAGTTGTTAATATTTATTTTTGGAACTTAATTCTGCTTAAAATATTTAACAGTGTAATTTCATGATATAATTTACAAGGGCGTGTTTAGGGGCGGACTTAGGGGTGGGGCAACTGGTGGCGAGTAACTCTTAAGGCCTGGCTAGTGGCTCAGGACTTGAAATTTTGAGCCCTGTATATATATATATATATATATAATATTGCAGCCTCACTATGCCATCACACGCAGCCACTGTGCCCATCACACGCAAAATCGTATTTTATTTTTCCAATAAGAAGGGTTCGGTGAATGCGCATATGAAACTGGTGGGGTTCAGTACCTCCAACAAGGTTAAGAACCACTGCTCTATAGGTTTGTCTTTACTGTACTTAAACATTTGTGTTTGGAAATGATCTTTAAGTTCCACTTTCGGAATGCAGAAAGATAAGACTAAACTGACCTACATTAGCAAATTTGTCAGCTAACTTGATCTTCATATTATAGATCAATATTCCATTGCATTGCATGTTCTTTTTTTTTGATGAAATTGGAAAAGTTATTTCCTGATCTTTTGTTGGCAGCCTGAGAACTCAGCTGACCTACATGTTGTTGTGTGCTTAGGTGCCAGTTAGATTTCCTTTTCCATGGCAGCCAAGAAATAATTACAAAAGCATTACTGAAACAACTAGCTATCATGATAAATTGGCAGCGTTTAATGGATTGCTGAATAAAAAATGCCCAAAGATACTGGAACAAACTCCACTATTCAGTCTCTCAGGACGTGCCTAAGAAAAAAGGGAAAATGAACATTAACAGGGGGGTTAATTTCAATTAAATAATTTTGTAGCGGGCAAACTTTCATTTAACCATGGTAACTTGTTTTCAAATTTAAAGATACACTAGCAATTTCTGCCTACCCACAGCCAAACACTACATGATTGGGGACACTTGTTTTGGCGACTTTCTAGTGTGAATTTAGCTCCCTATTGATACGCCGCGTAATTTCAAATTTTGCGCGTCGTATCTTTGTTTTGTATCTACAAAACAAGATACGACGGCATCTCGGCTGGATCTGACAGGCGTACATCTTAGTACGCCGTCGCATCTAAGATGCAATTTTTTGGCGGCCGCTAGGTGGCGTTTCCGTCGAATTCCGCGTCAAGTATGCAAATTAACTAGTTACGGCGATCCACGAACGTACGTCCGGCCGGCGCATTTTTTTACGTCGTTTGCGTTCGGCTTTTTCCGGCGTATAGTTAAAGCTACTGTTATGAGGCGTACTCAATGTTAAGTATGGCCGTCGTTCCCACGTAGAAATTTGAAATTTTTACGTCGTTTGCGTAAGTAGAATGACGTCACCGTCGGAAGCATTGGCTTGTTCCGGGTTAATTTTGAGCATGCACACTGGGATACCCCCACGGACGGCGCATGCGCAGTTAAAAAAAAACTTTGTTTTATGTCGGGTCACAACGTATTTACATAAAACACACCCCCATCACAGAGATTTGAATGGCACGCCATTACACCGCCAAAGATACACTACGCCGCCGTAACTTACGGCGCGAATTCTTTGAGGATTCGAAAAAAAAAATTTACGGCGGCGTAGTGTATCTTAGATACGTTGCGCCTGTCGTATTACTGCACGCAGGTACGTGAATCTGCCCCATAGCCTCTCATTTCCTGTTAAGTTCATAGAACAGTAAGTGAAGGTAAATCTCCATAATGAGAAATGGAAAATAAACTATTAGCAGATTAATCTTTCCCTACTCTGTACAAAAAAAAAAAGGTTTGTCTTTAGATAGATGTGAATTGTCACCTATCAGGAAGAAAATTTGGAGTAAATACTGCATGACCATAATAAATGTAGAGGGGCTTGAGAGCGGCCATTCACTAAAATTAGAAGAAAAACGGTTCAACCTAAAATGGCGTAGGGGGTTCTTTATTGTAAAGGCAGTAAGGATGTGGAATTCCCTTTTTATTACTATTCCCTTATTATTGCTTCATATGCAAATTCTACACTATCCCCTGAGATTTGTTCTTCTCTGGGTGTTTTTTTCTAGTACACCATTGAACACAATTCTGAAGATCATAATGCAGTCGCTGTAGATCAGAGGAAAATAAAAAGCAGCATCTTAGCTTGCACATGATTGGATGATAAAATCAGCAGAGCTTCCCCTCATTTCAGATCTACCCCTCAGATTTACAGCGACTGCGCTTTCAGTGCAATTTCAAGTGCACTTTGCACTTGTAGGGGCAGATTTACATACAATTGCATGGGCGCAACGTATGTGAGATACGCTACGCCGCTGTAACTTACTTTTCAAAGCTTTGAGTCCAGAAAGAATTTGCGCCGTAAGTTATGGCGGTGTAGTGTATCTCTCGCGGCGTAACGGCGCGTAATTCAAATCGGCGAGTAGGGGGCGTGTTTCATTTAAATGAAGCGTGTCCCCGCGCCGAACGAACTGCGCATGCGCCGTCCCTAAATTTCCTGCCGTGCATTGCGCTAAATGACGTCACAAGGACGTCATTGTTTTGACGTGGACGTAAATTACGTCCAGCCTGATTCACGGACGACTTACGCAAACAAAAAAAAAATTTTCAAAGTCGACGCGGGAACGACGGCCATACTTAACATTGCGTAAGCCACCAAACAGCAGCTTTAACTCTACGCCGAAAAAAGCCGAACGGAAACAACGTAAAAGAATGCGACGGCCGCTTGTACGTTCGTGGATCGTCGGAAATAGCTCATTTGCATACTCGACGCGGAATACGACGGAAACGCCACCCAGCGGACGCAGAAGAATTGCATCTAAGATCCGAAGGCGTACGAAGACGTACGCCTGTCGGATCTAACCCAGATGCCGTCGTATCTTGTTTTGAGGATTCAAACCAAACATACGACGCGGGAAATTTGAAAGTACGCCGGCGTATCAGTAGATACGCCGGCGTACTTTCTTTGTGGATCTGCCCCGTAGTTTGCACTTGTAGTGCAAAGTGGATTTGCCTTTCGTAAATAACCCCCATTGTGTAAAAAAATCCTATATTTTGTAAAATGTTAATAAAATATTGAAAGAGAAAAGGGAAAGTAATGTTTCAACAACAGTAAATTACAATGTGGCTTGTGTAGCAATTGCATATGCTATATTATATTTTTATTTGCAATTTTTTTTGCCCACAAAAGTGGGATTGACCTTTAGGACATAAAAAGGTTAAAAAAACACATTGGAAGATGTGATTTGTAAGTAACCGATGGAAAGAGTGAAACTGAGATCTCTGAAAATGTTGAGGCAGTAAAGGAGAGAAAGCAGATTAAAAATATACTCTAATGCCGCGTACACGCGATCGGTTTGTCTGATGAAAACGGTCTGATGGACCGTTTTCATCAGACTAACCGATCGTGTGTGGGCCCCATCGTTTTTTTATCCATCGGTTAAAAAACTAGGAACTTGTTTAAAATTATCTGATGGTTAAAAAACCGATAGAAAAAACGATCGTACCGTCCATCGTTTAAAAATCCACGCATGCTCAGAATCAAGTCGACGCATGCTCGGAAGCATTGAACTTAATTTTAATCAGGATGTCGTGTTTTACGTCACCGCGTTCTGACACGATAGTTTTTTTAACCAATGGTGTGTAGGCACGACTGATCATCAGTCAGCTTTATCGGAAAAAACTGATGAAAAAATCCATCAGTCCGTTTTCATCGGATGGACCGATCGTGTGAACAGGGCATAAGCCCCCTAGGTTTGGACTTGCATCATACATATTTGTCTAGTAATTTAAATGGTGGAATAAACTTGATATTCCACACAGTCCTTCAAATGGTCATGTCTCTGATACAAAGATGATGAGTAGAGAAACCCATTGAGTCCCCATTCACACTTGGCATAGAGGGAATGCGTGTTACAATTTTTTTGTGGGAGATTTACACACATTTCTGTGTAACGCATAGGGCAGTTCGTTAATTTGAATGGGCTGCCGTATGCTCATCTGTCACGCAAAAGAAGCTCCTGCACTTATTTTGGGTGCCGAAATTTGCACTTTTGTTCAAAATCAGGGGACACCGGTATAGTCCCATGTCTCAATCAAGTAGCAGGGCTTTTTTTCCCACAAACAATAAGTGCTGGAACTCAATCACGACCCCCCAAAACCCCTCCCCCGCACAAACCCTACAAGGGTCAGAGCCAGAGGTGGTGGAACCGAGTTCCACCAAGTTCCACCTGAAAAAAAGCCCTGTCAAGTAGTATTCCATGGTCACACATTTCTGATGGGCAAATCTCACCGCATTTGAGGTGCCATCAAGAATAAATGGCACCCAAACGCGCATTATAATTTTCTTTTTTGTATGATTTTAACATGATTTGGAATCACGGGCCAAATCGTGCAGATTCTGACCACAATTCCAAATCGCGATCTGTGAATGGGGCCTGAATAATAGTCTCTTGTCAAAGCATCCTGCCAACAGTGGGCTAGATTCAGGTAGGGCAACGTAAATTTGTGCGGGCGTACCTTATGTTATTTACGCTATGCCGCCGCAATTTAGAGAGGCAAGTGCAGTATTCACAAAGCACTTGCTCCGTAAGTTGCGGCGGCGTAGCGTAAATCTGCCGGCGTAAGCGTGCCGAATTAAAATTGTCAAGAGGTGGGCGTGTTTTATGTAAATAAAACATGACCCCACGTAAATGACGTTTCTCACGAACGGCACATGCGCCGGCCGTGAACGTATCCTAGTGCGCATGCTCCTAATCACGTCGCAAATAGTCAATGCTTTCGACGTGAACGTAATTTACGCAATGCCCTAGTCGCAAACGACTTACGCAAACGACGTAAACGACGCAAAATTCAAAGCTGTCCCGACATCCATACTTAACCTCCCTGGCGGTATGATTCTTTCAGAAAAAAGGTGCTGAAAGCGGTACCGTTATTTGCAAGGAAATTTGGTGTTTTATATTGTAGGTCTGTAATTTTTAGGAATAACTCACTTAAATCTGACCAAACAAGAGACTAGTAGGCATCCCGGGTATGACATTTTTTTAAAAACAAAATTATAAATTATAATATAATAAATAATTATAAATAATTATAACAAATAATAATATAATTGTAATAAAAATTATTCAATAATGTAATCAACTCAAAATCACTGAAATTTGCTCAGTTGTAGAATTGTTGCTGTCATTATTATTTTTTTTTATGACGAATTTCCCCACAAATCGCTATCGCACAATTCTGCAAGTGATTATAATTTATTATCGCTGTTTTCTAACCATTTTTGACATAAAGGGACACTTTTGGTTGCTATGGACAATATACAGTTTGTAGGCAGAAAAAACTGTTTTTATTATATAAAAGTACATGCAGGACACTGGGCAGACCACTAGGGACAAGGGGGGTGTGTAATTTTTACATACAGTACTGCAATCTATAAGATTACAGTATACTGTATGTATTGTGTTTGTTTACGTTTTTGAATTTGGCGCCGTTCTCCGCTCCCGTGCGTCGTAACGTCGCAGGGAACGGAGATCGGCGGCACAGGAGGACGCTGTGTGAATCGAGTGAGGTCCCGCTCGCTCACACAGCGCGGTGGCATCGCTGGATCCAGGGACAAGGCAAGTAAACACAGTCTGTGGATCCAGCGAGGCGAGCCCGAGTCTGACTCGGGGTTACCGCTTTTGGTATGAAAATCTCACCCCGAGTCAGACTCGGGAATACCGCCAGGGGGGTTAACATTGGCTATGCCTCATATAGTAGGAGTAACGTTACGCCGGAAAAAGCCGTACGCAAACGGCGTAAAAAAATCCGCCGGGCGCACGTACGTTTCTGAATCGGCGTATCCAGCTCATTTGCATATTCTACGCTGAAATCGACGGAAGCGCCACCTAGCGGCCAGCGTAAATATGCACCCTAAGATACGACGGTGTAGGAGACTTACGCCGCTCGTATCTTCGCCTAATTTAAGCGTATCTGGTTTCCAGAATACGCTTACATTTCCGACGGCGTAGATTCAGAGTTACGACGGCGTATCTACTGATACGCCGGCGTAACTGTCAGTGAATCTAGCCCAGTGTATATTGACAGCTTTGGAGCATCTCTCCAACACTTTGAAAATACGCAGATGAGGGGAAGTGGCAATTAAACAAATATTCTATTACCAGAGTCCCTTCCTGTATATGAGAGGTACTTTATGACAGCAGTGTGGTTGTTTTCTATGTAAACCAGTGAGAAATACTACCCATATGTCACAAAAAATATCCACTCTTCATTATTGTGAACGTAGCTTAACAGTTTATTGCTGATACTGTTAAATGTAGAACTTTAATTATTTCCCAGCAGACTCATAATTTTCAGTATATGATGTGCATTGCAATGGCTGTATGAAAGTGTAATCTTCCAAACACACAAGAGTATGTTAGGTAAACAAATAATAAATACTTGTACTGGAAAGGATAGATGTCGGCTTATGGGTAGTGGAGGAAATAATTCAGCAGTAGCACAGCAGATGTTGTTGTGCTTGTTAATCGTGCTGCCTCACACAAAGTCAAGCTCATTTTTATGTCGTTATATAACAAGAGAGTTGTTACTGTGAATCCAGGGTGATTTAATATTATATTATCCAGAGCAAAGCATGAAATCATTAGCCAAGAGTATAATAAAAGTAATGTTCTGTACATTTGCCCTCCAACATACATCCATATTAAAAGATGGAATGAAACTGCCTTAGTTAAACTTGCTGTGAGAGCAATATAATGGCTGCCATTGCTTGACCCCTCCTAAAAAAAATGCTCCTTCCAGGTCATTAAAACAATATTTTTTGTGTCAATGATCTGGAGCAAGTATGACTTTTACACTTTACTAGCTGCATGCCTTCTCCAGGAATTCAATTCAGAAAGTACTAAACCTAGAGTTTGCTAGAAATGATCAGAAATGGAAGTACATTTTTTTTGCAGTGAGCACAATTTTCCTTTAAATAATGGATAGGCAGCTTCCCCAGACTGCCAGCAGATGTTCCTTGCTTTGATGAATAAGGTGAAGCTGGTAGAAAGGTTGATAGAGTAGGTTTCAGCTCTCTTATCTTCTTATTTCCAAGATCAAAAACCAATTCAGACCATGTTTATTGTCCTGCCGAGCTCAAGATCAGCTGCTTTGCTGCTGCTGCTGCTTAGAATCCCAGACAGAGGTTGCCCTGTTGACAGGGGTTAAGTCCTGGGGAAAAAAGTGTGGGAACTCCCACCCAAGATCCACTCCCCTACCATAAAAAAAAAAATGGTACGCTCATATGCATAATTACTAAACCGCATGTTTTTTTTCCGATCCACTGTACCTTAGTAATCCTTTATGTTACTGACCGCTTCCTGTATATGGAGTATTCCGTCACTTCCTCGATGCCGCAATGTCTCCTGGGAGCTTTTGTCATTGTTCCCAGGAGACATTGCGGAGGTCAGCCGCGAGTTATCGCGGGATTTAGAAAGAAAAGTTATGGACGTGGTGCACGTGACGCACGCACGCCGAGGGAGGAGCAGTCCGCGCCACGGATCGGACCTCACGACGGGGGATGGAGGAAGCCGAAGGTTCCGAGGGTGCATCGGCGGCAGCGGGAACGGCGCAGAGTAGAGGATTGCAGAGCTGCTAGACCGCCGATCGTCCCCTCTGCGAGGACGCTCTCCCCCGCCGTCTTAGGCGAGGCCCCCCCTCTCTCCCTCACTCTCCCCTCCGCTCTCTGAAGGAGGCGATGTACCGAGCGGCACAGACAGGAGGGAAACAGGTGCCGTTTTTGGTAGCATCGCATGGTGGGTGATTTTGGCTCTCGGCCCCTCGTGGATCACGGCTCCTCATCAGGTTTTTATGGAGCCCAGAAAAACATTCAGGTAATATCTATGCCAATGTTCTCTTTCTGTCCTATGGAAGCACATTTATAGGAAAATTAACCCAGGTGGACAATCAGAAATATCCAGGTAATGGTAAGAACCTTACTTCTGTCAGCCTGGCAGTGTAAAGATCTTATAAATACTCTTACATGGGAATGAAATCCAGCCAAGTGAAATTATAAACTATTTGTATCCATGCCTCTATGGGCTGATAGCCTTATAGACTGCTGACACTCACTCTGGTAGATAAGCATAAAAGCATCAGCCATCTCATAAACATTGCACCTGCCCCCACAAATCAAATCTAAAACCTGGATGGGGTATGATCTGAAGTAAAGTTTGAAAATTCAGGGGGTGGATGTAATATTTCCTATATCGCCGGGCTGGCTGGATGCGAACCTAGGGCTGGATGGTGTTTGACGCCCCGGTTCAAGGAGCCAACCGAACCAGGCCCACAAGCTATTAGGCTGCATATATTGCGGCCCGGGACGAAGGGTACTAGAGGTCTGAGATCTTGCATTTACAAAAACATCTGCTAAGCACGGGGGAGTCGGGAGGAAGCTATTGACGGCCATCACTTTAGGCGTTGACTAAACTATAAAGAAAGGGAAAAAGAAAAGGGAAAAAAGGAGGGGGGTGCAAATACAGCCCACATCATAGGACTGTTGCTGCGTAAAAACCACAAGGCACCCAGGAGGAGAAAAATCCCAAGAAAGTCTCAAATTCAAACAGGGAGAGCACAGCTCATATAACCAAGGTCGAGCAATCCTCCTTTTCAAAAACCTGTCTTAGCGCAAACGGGAGAATCCTTGGCCCATTTCTTGTTTCTTTTTCTATGGAAATACCCGGGGTCAAATTCCCACCAAGATTTATTTAACACCCCCAAAACTGTGCAAAACTGCCCCCTAGGGAGCTATAAAAACTCTCATAAAAAAAAAAAAAAAAAAAAAGGGGGAGGGGGAGAAGCTCCCCATCTTCTGATCAAACTGGGGAAACGCTTCAGAGCGATAAAAAAATATAACATGAACAGATCAACTAGGGGGGCAGCCCCGAAAATCCCTAAAGAAACCTCCACCAGTACGATAAGACACTATATGACGCCGGAAGGAAGTTCTAAGAGCCCAGGTCTGATTAAAAAAACAGAAAAATCCGGGACAAATAAAAAGGGAATAGGGGGGGCGGAAACCCCAAGTGCGGATACCTCAACAGAACTTGATCATGCAGTCAGCCAAATGGAAGACCCTAGTTTGGAGTCTCACATTCCCACAAAGGGGGAAATGGATGTAATGTTAAGGAGGTTGGAGAATGTAATAAGAGAGGAAATTAGCACCCTAAGAACTGACTTATTTCATACGCTAGAACGGGTAGAGGAAGCAGAGAAAAAGATAGAAAAACAGGATCTCGAATTAAAAGAATTAAAAATTCAACATCTGAATATGAAACAAAACCAGAGGTTACTGCAATACCGCCTTGAAGACCTCGAGAACCGTAACAGAAGGCAAAACCTTAGGATACGATCGGTAAAGGAAGAGAGGGGCGAAGACCTGAGGAAAATTCTCAACGATTTGCTCCTTCCCCTCCTAAACAATGGTTCGGAAGGCCCCCTCAAAATAGAAAGGGTACATCGAGTGGGAAAGACAAGGGAGGGAGGAGGAAACTGGCACAGGGACATAATTGCCAGGTTCAGACACTTCGAAGACAAAGAGGAAATCTGGCAAAAACTGAGAAGAAAGCCTCCCTTATCCTATGACGGGACGGAGATCCAGATCTTTACGGACTTGGCCTGGGAAACCCTGTCTAGAAGAAGGCATTTAAAACCCTTATTGGAACAAATGCGGAAATCTAATATAAACTATCAATGGGGATTCCCGGCCTGCTTGATAGGGTACAGAGAGGGTATATCAGCTAAACTAACATTTCCTGAAGACTTGGTAGGGTTCTGCCGCAAACTGGATATACCGGAGATAGAGTTACCCGGATGGGTTGAATAGTGATCAGAAAATAGCCGCCCCTTGGGGAGGCTTCGAGAGAATGGCATATAGGGGAGGAGAGGGAGAGGGGATGGAGGGGGGGCGATCGGAGAGGGGAACAAGAAGGGAGGATCCGTAACCCCACACATATAAGAGCGATCCCCTGGGAAATTCCAGGAGACAATGTGTGGGAGGGGCGCTGAGTGCTACACCTCATCCAAAAGAACCGACGGGTAGGGGAAACCGAGGATCCCCACGGTTCAGAGGCGATGTACTGGCCTAGGCAAGGGGGGGGGGGGGGGGAGGGGGGGACGGTGGGGTGGGTTTGGAAGGGGAGAGAACACTCTCCCCCTTCAAAATAGGGAGGGATTAGGGAATATGGCTCCCAGGGGATCTATTAGAAAGTCCAGCACGTCCATGGAACGATCCAGCAATAGGAAATGACTGAAACAAAATTCTTATCCTATAATGTCAAGGGTCTAAATTCAGCTGTCAAAAGACTAAAAGTTCTGGCTGAGATTGAGCATCTCAGAGCAGATGTGGTATTTATTCAAGAATCTCACTTGACCATAGACGCAAACATTAAATTATACTCCCCGGCGTACCCTATTTGGTTTTATGGTGACTCCATCTCTAAACGAGCAAGGGGTGTGGCTATCGGGTTTTCAAGAGGCTTTGGATTCACGCTTGAGGCGAGGCTGACGGATCCCGAAGGGAGATTTTTATTTCTCAAAATAAAGTTCGAAAATGTAACCTATACTCTAGCAAATATATATGCACCAAACGTACATCCAACCCAATACTTAGGCAAAATCTTGGGAAAATTGAATAATTTTGCTGAGGGACACATAATACTGATGGGAGATTTAAATTTTGTATTTAACCCGACAGAAGACAGTACGTTCCGTGGGAAGGCGACAAAAAATGAGCATTTGCAGAGAATCAAACAGAAGTTACACGAACGCCAACTAGTGGACGTTTGGCGGATTTTTCACCCAAAAGAATATGACTACACATTTTTCTCCCCTCCCCACGGAACGTACTCTAGAATAGACTACATCTTGGTGGATCACTGGCTGCTGGACTCTATCACAGAGACTGAAATTGGAATCATGACGGTGTCAGACCATGCTCCAATAACAATGAAAATTTTATTATCCACACAAAAGAGGCAGCGGCCGGTGTGGCGCCTCGATGATAGCCTGATTCGAGACGTTGGAGGGGCTAGAAGAGTGGAGGCCGAACTAAAACAATTCTTTCATATCAACGATACAGCGGAGATTTCCAGCGCAACCCTTTGGGAAACGCACAAAGCGTACATTAGAGGAATTTTAATTGCTGAGGGCGCTAAAAAAAAAAAAGAAAGGAAAAGTAAAGCCAACTCCCTGAGGAAAGAGATAGAGACCCTAGAAAGTAAACATAAAGAGCAAAGACTAAAAGAGACCTACCTTAATCTAACCCTGAAAAGAGAGGCACTTAAGGAAATTATGGATCAGGAAGCAAAGTACAAACTAAACTGCATCTCCAAGGAGAGGTACATATGGGGTAATAAACCAAGCAAGCTATTAGCCAAAATGGCCCAAAAAAAGAAAACTAGAAATTACATTGAAAAAATTAAGGGGAAAAATGGGAACATGGTTCATGCAACTCCTGAAATCGCAGATAGTTTCAAAAATTATTATGAGGAATTATACACAATAAAACACCCAGGACTGCAGGAAGGGGAAAGGGAGGAAGAGACTAGAGACTTTCTTGTAAAGGCAGGACTTCCTAGATTGGAGGAGACGGAGAGTCTGGATATGGACCGCCCCATAACCGAGGCAGAAATTAAAATAGCACTAAATACCACTACGGGCGGAAAAAGCCCGGGCCCGGACGGGTTCTCAACCATGTACTATAAGAGATTTAGCAATATACTGATCCCAAGGTTGTGCAAATACTTCAATGGGTTAGGCTCCGAATTCGAAGCCAGCAGTGAAGCAACAGCGGCCGTGATCACGTTAATTTTGAAAGAAGGGAAAGACAACACTCTCTGTTCGGGATATAGGCCTATCTCGCTGTTAAATACAGACATTAAGTTGTTTGCCAAAATCCTTGCAGGACGCCTGAAGGGGGTTATGCACTCTTTGGTGCACCCCGACCAGGTAGGATTTATATCCAACAGAGAGGGCAAAGACAATAGCCTAAGGGCAATTCTCCTGCTTCAGACCATTAGACAGAATAAATCCCCCGGTCTACTCCTGTCAGTGGATGCTGAGAAAGCTTTTGACAGGGTAGACTGGGGGCTTATGACGGAGACCCTTACTACCATGGGAATAGGATATAGGATGTCCCGTTGGATCAAAACACTGTACCTCCATCCTACCGCAAAAATTAAAACAAACGGAACGCTTTCGGAATCATTCGAAATGAAAAATGGAACAAGGCAGGGGTGCCCCCTGTCACCCCTTCTCTTCATACTATCATTAGAGCCATTGCTGGCTACTATCCGTAAGGATCCTGATATTAGGGGAGTAGGAGTAGACGAGGAGGAACATAAATTATCGGCCTTTGCCGATGATATATTATTTTATGTAACCAACCCGGCCAAATCCATTTCAAAGCTCACCAAAATATTGAAACAATACGGGAATATTTCTAACTTTAAAATAAATATAAACAAATCAGAAATTTTGAATATTAATTTAAATAAAAGTGAGGTAGGACTAGTAAAAGAAGTCTGTGCCTTTCCCTGGACTAAAGAACTAAAGTACCTAGGTATTAAACTTGCCAATACAGTACAGAAGATGTATAAAATAAACTATGTCCCCTTACTAAATGAGATTAAGAACGAATTAAAAAACACGGCAAATAAACCTATATCATGGATCGGACGTATAAATATGCTGAAGATGGTCGTAGTCCCAAAGATTCTTTATAAATTTTTATTGGTACCAATCGCCCTTCCACAGCAATTCCTGAGCATCCTGAATACCTTGCTATTAAACTATGTATGGAAAAATAAGAAGCATAGGATCTCTCTCTCCACTCTAAAACAGGGAAAGCAGCATGGCGGGTTGGGTGTTCCGGACATCAAAAGTTACTATAAAGCGGCGGTCCTAGCGCGGGCGGTTGAATGGGCCCGTGATAGGCCAGATAAAAGATGGGTGCAAATCGAGAAAGCGTTAACTAGCAAATATTTGAATAATATCATATGGATCCCTACACAACACAGAGCACTAGATCACAAAACACATGATATAACAAAACACACACTAAGAATATGGGACAGAACTCAGGCACAATTAGAGGGGAAATTTAACTCCCCACTAATGAATTTAAAAGAAAATCCTTATTTTGCACCTGGGGAAAACAAAATTGGAGGGAACTGGATTAGGAAAGACACAGTGCACTTAGGAGATATCATTAAAGACGGAGAGATAATGACCTACGGAGATTTGAAATCCAAAACGGACTATTGGAATCTCGATAGGTGGCATTATTCCCAGCTGCATCACTTTGTGCGGCACCTCCCCCGCCCATTACGGACGGAGGCGGAGCTCACCCCACTTAAGAGGATCTGCATATCCAAGAATTCAAAGGGCACTATCACTAAACTCTACGGGATATTGGTCAAGATAGGGTCTCGGGGAGAAGCACCCTTTATAGATAAATGGGAAAGAGAGTTAGGTATCACGAGAGGGACAAACACTTTTCAGAGGATTATTCAATTAACTCACTCATCTGCTATAGATGTCCGCACAGCCGAAGCAAATTACAAGTGCCTCTCAGGGTGGTATATCACCCCGGATAAAGCTAATAAATTTAAAGCAAGCCAGCCAGCTGAGTGCTGGCGGGGTTGCTCAGAAATAGGCACGATGGCCCACTTATGGTGGCAATGCCCAAAAATTCAAAGCTATTGGGACACAATATTGACCCAAATAAAGGTTATAACGGGGGAGGAGATAAAGAAAGACCCCTGGGTCGTGCTCTTCCACGGCAGTCTTGAAGGGGTAAAAAAATACAAGCAGTCTTTACTACCCCATCTCTTAAACGCAGCGAAGAGACTCATTCCCAAAAAGTGGCAGGAGAAGGAAAGCCCCCATGTCTGGAACTGGATAGACGAAGTAGAGGAAATGTACAGGTTAGAAGAACTAAGGGATAGTTACCTGGAAAGAAATGGGGAATACAGGGAGAAATGGGCAAAATGGAAGGAATATAAAAAAACATGGAGCTACGCTGAAAGAGTTAGGGTTTGTTAGGAGCAGGAAATGTGTAAGTGGGCATTAACCCACATGCACCTCCTGCTCGCCCTTCTAATGACTACTTTCAGAGGGATATACAAAAATAGTTCCCTTTGCTGATCTTCTCAGGGAATATCTTAGAGGAGAATAGGACGAGATCCCTGGGAGCCATGGGGGGGGGGGGGGGAGGGCGTTAACAATTGTAAAAATTCTTTCTCTGTCAAATATTATTGGGTTCCGACCAACAGGGTGTAGGGTTAATGCCTTTTTGAACTATTGGTTGGCCGACTTAGAATCCATAATACTTACGAATAAGAAAAAAAAAAAAAAAAAAAAAAAAAAAAAAATTGCAGAATAAATACCACATATGATGCAAACCACAACTTGAGACGTAAGAAGCATCAAATCATGAGCTGGTCTCTAGAACTTGGTAAATGAAAGCTGAGGTGGTAAAAAAAAAAAAAAAAAAAAGAAAAAAAAAAAAGAAAGAAAAGTTATTTTCGGCAGACCTCTGCAATGTCTCCTGGGAACAATGACAAAAGCTCCCAGGAGACATTGCGGCATCGAGGAAGTGACACTACCCTATGAATCCATATACAGGAAGTGGCCAGTAACATAAAGGATTACTAAGGTTCGCCTGCCCCTGACAGTGACTCGAGCTGGGCATCGCCGCTTGGTGAAGGATTGGCTCGGGCGGCTCGGCTGCTCTAGTCCTGCAAAGGGAACTGCGTTCCTGCTCTGAAAAAAGTGCAGGAACTCCGTTCCCACGCGTTCCCGCAGGACTTGAGCCCTGCCTGTTGAAGATCAGAACAATTTCTAATCTGGGGAATGATTGAGGATCCTAATGTTGGCCATACAGTAAATGGCCCTGTGGTGATTGAGAATCAAGCTTCGTACACACGACCGGTTTTCCTGCCAGGAAAACTGCCAGGAGAGCTTTTGGCCGGGAAAACCGGCCATATGTATGTTTCCCTGCAGTTTTCCAGACAGGAAAACTGCCGGGAATCCCGGCTGGAAGATAGAGAACCTGCTCTCTATTTTCCCGCTGGGATTCCCAACACTGCAAGGGAGCATACACACGGCCGGGATTTCCGGCCAAAGCTCCCCCCGCAGTTTTCCAGACGGGAAACCCGGCTGCATGTACACGGGGAAACTTACTGAACAGGTTCTCGGTTTTCCCATTGGGATTCCCGGTCATGTTTACAGGGCTTTAGGCTGTGTGGAGCCTGCCAACGAGTGATATAAAGTGCATCCAGCTCAGCATTTCTCAACCTTTATTAGGTCAAGGCACCCTATAAAATGATGCACAACCTCAACACACCCATTTCTAAAATGTAAAAAACTAAACTTTTACATAATGCAGCGACATCTACACATGTAGTAAAACCAACACTAGATATGATTTATTTTTACAAAGCAAATATACCTTTGCAAACTGCTACTGACTAGTATTCTAGCGTCTATCTTCTAACTCAATTTCTATCCCTTCTTCAGCCAACCCCAATGCTGATGAAGAAGGGCAGGGGAGGGACAAAAAAGACGTCCTCAGGTGCCCGATCCTCCTTGTCAATCTATGATCAATTTTTAAATCTGTCAGGGTTGTTAGGACTCCAGCAGCTGGCCTACATTGTGCCCAAGGTTGTAATGCTGCACAATAACAACCTATGACTTTGTAACAAAAAAGGCTTGATTCTCCTGCCAGCTTGTTGACAAACTTTGGCAATTTGGGGTAAATTCTAAATATTTAGCCAAGGCACTTCTTATCCTGCGTACACACGATAGGTTAGTCTGATGAAAACGGTCTGATGGACCGTTTTCATCAGACCAAACCGATCGTGTGTGGGCCCCATCGGTTATTTATCCATAGGTTAAAAAAATAGGAACTTGTTTTAAAATTATCTGATGGATAAAAAAACGATAGAAAAAAAAAGATCGTCTGTGGGTACGTCCATCGGGTAAAAATCCATGCATGCTCAGAATCAAGTCGACGCATGCTCGGAAGCATTGAACTTCATTTTTTTTCAGCACGTCGTTGTGTTTTACGTCACCGCGTTCTGACACGATCGTTTTTTTAACTGATGGTGTGTAGGCACGACTGATCATCAGTCAGCTTCATCGGATAACTGATGGAAAAATCCATCAGACCGTTTCCATTAGACTAACCTATCGTGTGTACAGGGCATTAGTGTAGTCCATTTACTGACTATACAAGCTGAATATACTTTTAAAAAACTATTCTGCAAACACCAAGAAATGTGAAAATTAATGTTTAACGACTTCAAGTTTAGTGTAGTACTTTGACTGTTAGTCTATAGCCTCATACACACGATCGGACTTCAAACAAACTTTTCCGTGGATGTTTGTTTGAAGGGTGTTGGTCGTGAACTTGGTATGCATACAGACGACAGGACTTTTTCAGCAAACTTTCCCAAAATCGCATGGTTTTTCTACACTTTTTCTGTTCTTTACCGCCACCCTTTGGTCAACTTCTGCTATTGTTGGTTGATTTTAACATTGGTTCTGAGCATGCGTATTTGTAATTCGGACTAAAGTCCAATGGATTTCTGTACACACGATAGGACTATAGGATTGCACTGTAGGACTTTTGTTGACGAAAAGTTTGTCCGTTTGCAGAGCGAACATTTGTCCGATGAAAACCAAAAAAAGTTTGTCCGATGGAGCATAAACAGATTTTTTTGAAAACCTGCTAATTTTGAAGTTTGTTGTCAAAAAGCCAGATGGTGTGTATGGGCCTTCAGGCTGGGTTCACACTGGTACGACACGACTTTTATCCTACTTTGCTCTGCGACATCAGTCCTACAATGGTCCTACATTGGTCCTACATCCATCCGGCTTTCATGAACAGGATACTACTTTGATCCAACTTTGTGATAGTCTGACTTGTCTTTTTGATCAATCAAAACAATCCCAGTATGGGATAAATTCCTTTTACTGCTGCTGTAATCACCATGTCGGATGTCAAAAGTCAGATGGTTAGGATAAGGATCCTACTTTGATCCGACTTCAATGATATTCAATGGGCTGAGGTAGGACCAAAGTCAGACCAAAGTAGTACAGGGAGCATTTTCAAAGTCAGACCCACTTGTGTCAGACCAGTTAAGATGGCTCCCATACGGAAACATTGATGTTCACACGTCATGCGACATGAGCTCCCAATGTCGTACCAGCCTAAGGCCGGGTTCACACTGGTACAACATGACAGTCATACAAGTTTGAGGCTGGGTTTCACACTGGACCGACAAACACTCCGACATTGGGAGCTCATGTCGCATGACGTGTGAAATTCAATGTTTCCCTATGGGAGTCGTCTTAACTGGTCCGACACAAGTCGGTCCGACTTTGAAAATGTTCCCTGTACTACTTTGGTCTGACTTTGACATAATAGTTAACTGATTCCTTTTAAAAATGATTAAAAATAGATAAAAAAACAATCTAATAATGTGCCTGCAGTTTAGTTTCGTTTTTGCTGTTGTTTCCTGGTTCTCTGATGTACAGAGAGCCAGAGAGCCAATAGAGGGCAGAGATGGTTTGTAAAACGAAACTGGATTGGTGCTGAGGAGTTTTAGACACACAGTAATCACACCTCCTTGATTAGTGACCACAGTGAGAAATCTTCCAGTACTGTGGTTATCAGGAAACAGACAACCAGGAAGTGTCCAGAACAGAGAGGAATTACAGCAACATCAAAGCAAAAACGAGCAATGAGGACATGAAACCAGGACTGCAGTAAGGTAAAGGAAGCTATTTAGCTAAAAAAATGTTTTTCTTTAATGACCCTTTAAGTTAAGAAAGTCAATATGAAGCTAATGAAACTCCTGATCTGCAAACTTCTTCCAGGCCTAGGCGTCAGAAAATAATAAAGCAAATCTAAATCAAAAGAAAAAAATGTAATATATTGCAGCTTGTTAGTCCATAGATGAAGTGGCTGCATTCGTTTTCTTTTATCAGGATATTTTCCATAAATTTTCACCTGCCAATTATGCAAATAACACACTTTCTGCGGTGTACTGATGGAACTAGTAGCTTACACAAGATAGATAAGGATGTTTGTGATTTCTTTTCAGCTCACAGGAATAGACTATTAGGTGGATTCAGAAAGACTTAGGCCGGCGTATCAGTAGATACGCCGGCCTAAGTCTGAATCTGCGCCAACGCAAATTTAAGCGTATTCTGGTAACCAGATACGCTTAAATTAGGCTAAGATACGAGCGGCGTAAGTGTCTTACACCATCGTATCTTAAAGTGTAATTTTTAGGCTGGCTGCTAGGTGCTTCCATTGCGTTCGGCGTAGAATATGTAAATCACTAGATATGATATTTATTACAGAAAGCTGGCTCTCGGCCAACTGCAACACCATTCTCGGAGAATTGGTGCCAGAAAACTATCGCATTATAACGGAAAACAGAATAGGGCAAAGAGGAGGAGGCCTGGCGGTGATCCACAAGAATCACATTACAATCACTAAGCCAACCCTTCAAAATCCTCTTCCATTCATGGAAACCCTTACCCTTCAACTTCAAACTTCCCCCCAGGAGACTGTTCACATTCTCCTCTGCTATAGGCCACCTGGGCCAAAATCGCAGTTTTTGCCATCTTTAACAGAGTTTATATCCACTTATACCCTTAACAGCAAACACCTTTTGCTGCTCGGGGACTTTAATCTGTGGGCCAACTCCGCACAGGATCCCATTGCGGACGCCTGCATCGATCACCTGGAGGGATTAGGGCTACAGCAACTTATATGCGGGCCAACACATGCTTCAGGTCACACACTCGACCTAATTTTCAGACAAAATCTGAAAATAACCATTTTAGAAAATGAACCATTGCCATGGACAGACCACCATGCAATCAATTTCATAATCTCCAAAATTCCCCCAGTGATAAAAGCACCCAAGCCGGTGACAATACACTGGGCTAGATCTCAGAAGAAGCTCCATTCGGAACTCTTTAAATCTACCTTGGGAAACAGAATCAAAACAATCCATCCACATCAAACAGCCGCAGATACACTGGATGCCATAAACGCAGCCCTGCTACAGTCAGCCGATTTAGTAGCACCGAAACGCAAAGCCTGCATCCGAAAAAGAAAGTCTGGCTGGTTCAACAACCAGCTGTCGCTTCTGAAGCAAGAGCGCAGAAGGGTGGAAGCCGCCTGGAAAAGAAGCCCTGCAGAGGATAACCTCATCATCTACAAGGCAATAACAACACGATATCATAAAGAAATCTTCAAAGCCAAGAAACATAATTTTTCTATGGCGATTAACAGCGCCCTAAACCGCCCCCGCGAACTCTTCAAGATGGTCACCCAGACCATGAATCCAGGATGTCTTGAAGTCCCCAACTCAGACACCCAAGAGTTCTGTAATGAACTATCGGATTTCTTCATCAACAAAATTGAAAGAATCCGGGAAAGCATCTTGCAAAACAATACCCCCCTCAACCCCACCGTCAATCAACCACAAAACACCCACAGAAACGCTCTACAATCAACAAAGTTCACTCTGGAACCGATCTCCATCGATACCACAAAAAATATCATTGGTGCTTTGCGGAACAGCACATCGCCCAATGATATCATCCCCACCAAACTGCTGAAGGAATGTGCCGACATCCTGGCACCACCCATCACACAGCTTATAAACCAGTCATTTAAGGAAGGCACAGTGCCATCCCTGTTGAAAGAGGGCACAGTCCAGCCCATCTTGAAAAAACCTAACCTGGATCCCAAGGACCCAACTCACCGCCGTCCCATAACAGGCCTAAATGTTCTCTCCAAGATAATGGAGAAAGTAGTGGTACAACAGCATCTAGATACCCACAATCTACTGGATCCATTACAATCAGGCTTCCGTCCCGGACACGGGACAGAAACGGCCTTACTCAAAATATGGGACGATGCCCTCGAGGCCGCAGACGAAGGAGAATCTTGTCTCCTGGTTCTGCTGGACCTAAGCGCAGCCTTTGACACGGTAGACCACAAACTGTTACTGATGCGACTAGCCAAGGTAGCAGAAGTCGCTGAAGGTGATTTACCATGGTTTTCTTCCTTTCTTGAAAACCGATCACAAACAGTTAAATTGGGTTCTTTCACGTCGGAAAAGCGCACGGTGTCATGTGGAGTCCCCCAAGGATCCCCCCTGTCACCGGTGCTTTTCAACATCTATCTTCGCCCTCTCTTTGATATTATCAGTAGCCAAGAACTACTCTATCACTCTTATGCAGACGATACGCAACTGTATTTTCGCATCTGCAACAAAAAGGATCATCATCCCAGTTTAGAGAAATGTCTCTCTTTGATAGAAAACTGGATGACAAAGAGTTATCTTAAACTCAACAGTTAAAAAACAGAACTCCTTATGTTTCACGCCAGCCGAAAGAGTCAACTGGCAACAACCTGGACACCCCCGCCCATTCTGGGCCAAATCATCACCCCTAGCTCCAAAGTCAAAAGTCTCGGGGTCATCTTCGACACCTTCATGACAATGGACGCACAAATAGGGTCAGTAGTCAGCGGAGCGCACCATCTGTTGCGCCTACTACGCAGACTTATTCCATTTATCCCCAAAGAAGACGTAGCAGTCGTGGTGGGAACAATCGTGAATTCCAGACTGGACTATGCTAACGCCCTGTACCTCGGACTCCCAAAGTACCAAATCTCCCGTCTGCAAGTCGTTCAGAATACGGCCGCCAGACTGGTGACTGGGAAAAAAAAATGGGAATCAATCTCACCTTCGTTGAGAACCCTTCACTGGCTGCCAGTAAAAGACAGAATTGCATTTAAAGCACTCTGCCTGACACATAAGTGCATCCATGGGAAGGCTCCGCAATATCTTTGCGACAAGATAGAACCTCACAATTCGAATCGCGTTCTGCGATCCACCGACCAAAATCTGGTCAGGGTACCAAAAACCAAATACAAGTCCAAAGGAGAAAGAAGGTTTGCTTTTCAGGGTCCTAGACTATGGAACGCTTTACCAACCAGCATTCGGTTAGAGGAAAACCACCTGACTTTCAGAAGACAGATCAAAACTCTGCTCTTTTGATGTCATGAGACACGAACAACTAGCGCCCAGAAGCGATTCAGTTCGCATGCGCCGCGCTTTATAAGTTTTTCATTCATTCATTCATTCATTCATTCATTCATATGCCGATTCACGAACGTACGCCCGGCCAACGCAGTACAGATACGCCGTTTACGTAAGGCATTTTCAGGCGTATAGTTATTCCATCAAATAGCTGGACTAGTAATGTTAAGTATGGCCGTCGTTCCCGCGTCGAAATTCGAAAATTTTACGTTGTTTGCGTAACTCGTCCGTGAATAGGGCTGGACGTAATTTACGTCCACGTTGAAACCAATACGTCCGTGCGGCGTACTTAGCCGCAATGCACACTGGGATATGTACACGGACGGCGCATGCGCCGTTCTTAAAAAACGTCAATCACGTCAGGTCACACCTCATATACATAAAACACGCCCCCCACATCTTCATTTGAATTAGGCGCGCTTGCGCCGGCCCCATTTACGCTACGCCGCCGTAACTTAGCAAGCAAGTACTTTGTGAATACAGTACTTGCCTTGCTAACTTACGGCGGCGTAGTGTAAATACGATATACGATACGCAAAGATGCGGCGGGCTTTCTGAATCTAGCTATATGACACTGTATCAACAGGTATTTTCTGTACTTGCTGAAAATGTTCTGGGACTAAATAATACTACAATATGATCAGTGTCGCAATTATATGCACTATATTATTTTTTCTTTATTTGCTAGTTACCCTTTAAGCTTTGACAATGAGCCCTGGTTCACACTGGGCTGCGGGAGTGAAGCCGTGCGAGTTCTTCACTCCCACTGGCAGTCCCGATTTCGGCCGCAATTTAAGAGACATCTGTGCAGGTTTCTGCACAGATGTCTATGTAAATCACGGCCCGAAAATGCAAAAAGTAGTACAGGAACTACTATTTGAAGTCGGTGCAGCGCCGCAGATGCGGCGTCGCACCGATTAGGACGGTGTCATTGCCGACAATTGCCGGCAAATGCCGCCGATTTGAGATGCGATTTCACATGTGAAATCGCATCTCAAATCAAAGCAAATCGTACCCAATGTGAACCTGGGCTAAAACCTAGAAGCTGATTGGTTACCA
Organism: Rana temporaria; assembly: GCF_905171775.1. Lineage (NCBI taxonomy): Eukaryota > Metazoa > Chordata > Amphibia > Anura > Ranidae > Rana > Rana temporaria. The sequence goes on from NC_053489.1 coordinate 524,880,583, forward strand.
AGCACAGCTGCACCTGATTTTCTGTGCATCGGCTTTAGTAAATCCCCCCAATGTGTCCATCCCTAAACATTGTGACATTTAGGTTCATGTTTTAGAGCAGCATTCAGGGGTATAAAAAAATTTCCTAAAACGGCATTCAGAGAGGAGCCTATTGGTATAATTTACTCATATACACACAAATGCTTTTAAATTTTTTTCCAGTGGCCAAAATGAATACGTCTGTGTGCCTACATTTTTTCTCTAGCACTTTCTGAGAGTGCATAGGAAGTACCAGATGGAAATATTAGGGACGTTGCATATATCATTTGTATAAAAATGTGTACATTCTGAAGACACATACCTAGTATTTTATAACTGTCACATTCTATTTTTATAGAACGTGGAATTACTTCTTTAGCCTAAGAAACTGTGTCACATAAAGGACTTGACATCTGGCACCCAGATCACGAATGAAGAGAGTGCAAGCTTACAATGCCCTACTTTTCCATGACATCGGATTACCATCCCAAGCATCAAATCCCTCACACCTCTCATACTGCCCTTTCTTTATACAGGCTCAACATATTATATGGGTTAATGTAATAGGTTTGTCAGTAGATTAAAATATACCCCACAATGTAAACTGTCTGTAAATGAATCTTAATATACGTAGATAGTTCATTAAAAAGGGCACCAATGGTCTATTCCACTTAGAGTGACACTAAACCCTGTTTAAAAAAAAAATAATGTAAGTATTTCCAATTCAAAAAAGGCCCTTCTATTGCTCTCAGCCTCCTCTAAATCTCATTTTATTATTTTTTCTGTTGTAATCTGCCTCCCTGTTGGAGGGTGGCTAAGTTGATTAGCCATGGTCCCACTGTATCCAAGAATGTAGCCACCGTCTCTTGCTCCCTTCCGAGATGATCTATGGAATATGTGTAATGCCGCGTACACACGATCGGAAATTCCGACAAGAAAACCGTGGATTTTTTTCCAACGGAATTTTGGCTCAAACTTGAGTTGCATACACACGGTCACACAAAATTTCGACCATTAAGAACACAGTGACGTACAACACTACAATGAGCCGAGAAAAATTAACTTCAATGATTCCGAGCATGCGTCGAATTGATTCCGAGCATGTGTGTGTTTTTTGCGCGTCGGAATTGCGTACAGACAATCTGAATATCCGTCAAGAACTTTTCCCGTCGGAAAATTTGAGAACCAGCTCTCAAATTTTCGCTGTCGGAAATTCAGACAGAAAAAGTCCGATGGGGCCTACACACAGTCGTAATTTCTGACCAAAAGCGCACATCGAACTTTTCTTGTCGGAAATTCCTACCGTGTGTACTCGGCATTAAGCCTCGTACACACGACCGGTTTTCTCAGCAAAAAACAGAAAGAAAACTGCTTCTTGCTGAGAAAGCCGTTTGTGTGTACAAGGCGTTCGAGTTTCTCGTCTGGAAATCAGGCAAGAATTTCGACGAGAAAAAAAGAGAACCTGCTCTTTTTTTTCCCGTCCAGATTCTCGTTTGCCTGTTTCCAGACGAGAAACCCGAGAGTGTGTATACTTACCTGTCGCCATGGAAACCCGCGCATGCTCGAAATGACTTTGACGCATGCACGGTAGCTTCCACGGCATAGGTAGGGTACAGCAAGATGGCGGCGACTGCATTGAATGTGACGAGCGCATGCTCGTCGTACGCGATGACGTCAGCGCGTTCTTTCCTTTCAAGAGAACCGCATTTATTTTTAAATTAAAGTCAGTACACTCGGGCGGCAAGAGTTTCTTACCAAGAATCTCATCAGGGAAAACGACAGGTTTTTCCTGACGAGATTCTCGGTCATGTTTATGAGGCCTTACACTCAGATGACTGGTGTTTGTTCTCTCTGTGGGTTGACTTTATTTTGAAATTACCGTATTTATCGGGGTATTGTGCACCCCTAAAGTGGACCCGACATTCCTGTAAAAAAACATTTTAGTACTTACAGTTTTGGTGTCTTGCGCAGCGTCCATCGGCGGCCTCGTCGGGTCCGGCGTCCGTCTGCGGCTTCGGGTGTCCTCTTCGTCGGGCCCGACGTCCTTCTGCAGCGTCCTCCCCGCTCGATCCCCGCTTTCCCACGCCGAGTTTGAATACTGCGCCGGCATATACAGAGTGCAGTACACTCGTGTATAGTCGGGCAGGCTCGGCTACTCTCGCGCTCACATCCTGTACGTCCAGGACGTGAGCGTGAGAGGAGCCAAGCCTGCCCGACTATACATGAGTGTACTGCGCTCGGTATATGCTGGCGCAGTGTTCAAACTCGGCGCGGGAAAGGGGGTATCGGCATATATCGCGCACCCACGATTTTGCCCTGATTTTCAGGGCAAAAAAGTGCGCAGTATACGCCGATAAATACGGTAAATAACAGCTACAGTGTTGGGATTGTGTATGCACACCTTAAATTGTTATACAGGTATAACACACAGGTCATGCCATAGACACCTAATAGAAGAACTGTATTATAATAACACATACCGTATTTATTCGAGTATAACGCGCACACGTGTATAACGCGCACACGTGTATAACGCGCACCCCTAATTTTCGATTAAAAATCGGTATAAAATCATTGTAATTGCCAAAAATCATTTATTGTATGTCCAGCCATGTCCCCCGTATGTCCAGCCATGTCCCCCATATGTCCAGGAATGTCCCCCGTATGTCCAGCCATGTCCCCTGTATGTCCAGCCATGTGCCCCGTATGTCCAGCCATGTCCCCTGTATGTCCAGCCATGTCCCCCGTATGTCCAGCCATGTTCCCCGTATGTCCAGCCATGTCCCCTGTCTGTCCAGCCATGTCCCCTGTCTGTCCAGCCATGTCCCCTGTCTGTCCAGCCATGTCCCCTGTCTGTCCAGCCATGTCCCCTGTCTGTCCAGCCATGTCCCCTGTATGTCCAGCCATGTCCCCCGTATGTCCAGCCATGTCCCCCGTATGTGCAGCCATGTCCCCTGTATATACAGCCACCTACTGTTAATCACTGCGGCGCGGGAACATTACAGACAGCGTTCGTTTGAACAGCTGTTTTCCCTGCCGCGCATAGACACTCCCCCTTGCTCGCGATTGGACAGATCCGTCCAAGGGGGAGTGTCTATGGGCGGTGGGGAAAACAGCTATTCAAATGAAAGCTGTCTGTAATGTTCCCCGCGCCGCGGTGATTAACGTTGTAGCGGCGTTGGTGGCGGCGGTAGCGGCGGCGGGGGGAGGGGGGAGGAGGGAGGAGGGAAGTATTCTATTCTAGTATCGGCGGTATTAGCGGGAGTACGAGTACTCCCGCTAATACTCGGTATCGGTCCCGCCACTGCCATCCCACCCCAGTCCTCGTTTATAACGCACACCCAAAACTTTGATTTTTTTTTTTGGTATAAAATTTTGCGCGTTATACTCGAATAAATACGGTACATTAGTTGGTTGTTTCACATGTAATAACCATTAGTTACCTAATAAATAGCTCAGATACACGACTTGTGCTTATTCCTGATAATGTTTGTAAATATGTAATGAGTCACCTTGGAGTTCTGTATGCTATCTAACATAATAAGTAACAGCTGTCAGGTGAGTATACCTGTAGGAGCTGTGCGCACCGATCTGATTGTTAACTCAAAGCCATGCAGCAGGTGCAATGCTCTCATTGGGTGTAGTATATGAAAGCTTGCAGAAAAAGATGCCGTGTCACATATAGAAACCAGTTATATACCAATTTCTACATTATGCTGCTTATTGGGAAACAAAAGATGGTTTCTGTGAATACAGACAGTTTTTCTTTCATTTTCATGCACATATTGGCATCATCTATGGGGTCTGTTAATCAATGTTTCATCCAAGATTTACACAACTTTAATCCAAGATTCACATATTTTTAAATAATATTCAAGTATCAAAATTAGTGAAAGGCATGTGAACCTCAGGTTAAAACATAGATACATTATCTCACTAAAGTGAGTACACTCCTCACGTTTTTGAAAATATTTTATTAGATCTTTTCATCTGACAACACTGAACAAATTACACTTTACTACAATGTAAAGTAGTGAGTGTACAGCTTGTATTACAGTGTAAATTTTCTGTCCCCTTAAAATAACTCAACACACAGCCATTAATGTCTAAACCGCTGGCAACAAAAGTGAGTACACCCCTAAGTGAAAATGTCCAAATTGGGCCCAATAGCCATTTTCCATTATTGTTGCTCTACATGAAGATGGTCTAGGCCAGTGTTGGTGAACCTTGGCAGTCCAGATGTTTTCGAACTACATTTCCCATGATGCTCAACTACACTGCAGAGTGCATGAGCATCATGGGAAAGGTAGTTCCAAAACATCTGGGGTGCCAAGGTTTGCCATCACTGGCCTAGGCTATAGGAAGATTACCAAGACCCTGAAACTGAGCTGCAGCATGGTGACAAAAAGTATACAGCGGTTTAACAGGACAGATTCACCTTAGAACAGGCCTCACCATGGTCGACAAAAGAAGTTGAGTGCACATGCTCAACATCATATACAGAGGTTGTCTTTGGGAAATAGATGTATGAGTGCTGCCAGCATTGCTGCAGTGGTAAAAGGGGTGGGGGGTCAGCCTGTCAGTGCTCAGACAATACGCTGCACATGGCATCAAAGTGGTCTGCATGGCTATTGTCCCAGAAGGAAGCCTCTTCTAAAGATGATGCACAAGAAAGCCTGCAAAGGCTTCAGTGACAGCGGACCGCCGCCCCCCTCCGCTTCTCTGTCTCTCCCCTCCTGCAGCACTCACCTCCTCTCCCTCCCCGCAGCGCTCACCTGGGGGGACCAGAGAAGCAGGGGGAGGACCAGAGGAGCAGGAGGGGCGACAGAGGAGCATGGGGGAGGGGACAGACAGCTGACTCAACAGCTATGGCCTTGGAGTTTCTCGCTTCTGCCTAATCTTGTCCCAATAGAGTAGAATGGCTAGTGGCTAATGAAGGGGAAGAGAGGGAGAGGGGGCTTGGGTGGCCTGGGGGGGAGGGGGTGGCGGGAGTTGTTCAGCCACCATGGGAGAGACCTATCAAAGTGGGCCAGTCTGGATGAAGTCCAGGGCCAACTTTTTGTCCCAGTCCAGCCCTGTATGGGCAGCATAGACATTTCTTGTTTCAGATACTTACATTCAATATCTTATTATGGAAAAGGATACTGATGTCAGCATATTTCTTAAATTTTCATTGTGATATATAAAAAAAAAACCTTTATACATACACTTTGCCTCTGGTGCTACACATTGATGAAACACATCCTCTTACATAAGTTTCCCCTGCTTATCTGCAGCCCTAATTTCTCTAGAGCCGTTTAAAGTCCAGAATTTACTCAGCTTTTCTGAGCTTCTAGAGGCAGGGGGCGGGATCTAATATCACAAAATGCACAGCTCAGAGAGGAGAGCTGAGTATAATCTGAGACCTGAGTGAAGGAAAGAGACACACTCCCCTCTACACAATCTCATAGGGAAACATCCACAGCTGAGGTTGTCAATTACAGGCTGTGTTCTGGAGTTCCCCTCTCCTGTCCCCCTCGATCTTTTGGAGTTGGCAAAGCCCAACAGAAATGACTCATGCAGATAGCAGAGGAATGAGACTCTCGACAGAAATTGCACTCAGTGCTTTGGATTGTGCATATATTATAGCAGGATATGCTTTGTTCATTACTTATGTCCGAGGTTTACAACCACTTTAAGTTTTACGTCTGAGAAAACTGGAGCCCTAGTGGTGGTTGTTGAAAAGGTGAGTGTTAAATGACATACTTGACACCTAGCACTGCGGAAAAAAAAACATGTTAATACTTTATTTAAATGTTTCTTAACCACTTGCCGACTGCCTAACCCATTTATACATTGGCAGAGTGGCATAATCGTGATCATAGAGCGGCAGAACGGTGGGATGCCTATGTAAACAAGGCATCTCCCTGTTCTGCCTAGTGACAGGACACTGATCTACTTTTATCGGGAGCAGTGATCAGTGTCGTGTCACTGGTAGCCCAGCCCCCAAACAGTTAGAATCACTCCCTAGGACACACATAAACCCTTCCTCACCCCCTACTGGTTAACCCCTTCCCTGCCAGTGTCAGTTACACAGTAATCAGTGTATTTTTATAGCACTGATCGCTGTATAAATGACAATGGTCGCAAAATAGCATCAGCAGGGCTGAGCATCGTGTGACACTCCACCTCCTGAGAACGTCAAGTATTTTTTCAATTTATATGAAAAGTGGTTGCGAGTCTCCCACTTTTATTGATTCCTTGTATTGTACCCATATGTAGTAGGTGGTCTGTCATGCCAATGTTTCTGTATTCCTAGGCCTCCTCCTTATGGCCTTATTTATGTAATTTATGTTTTTCAAACAATTTTTGTATTTTCCTAATAAATATCCAATTTTTTTAAACTTATTACGCCTTCAAAGTCCATTATCTGCCCTATACACACATGTATTTCTATATATATGTGTATATTCTCTTTTTTCAAAAATAGCATCAAAAGTGTCCGATGTGTCCGCCGCAATATCGCAGTCACGATAAAAATCGCAGATCACCACCATTACTAGTAAAAAAATTATAATAAAAATGCCATAAAACTATCCCCTATTTTGTAGACGCACAAAATAAATAAAAATAATAATAAAAATAACTTTTGCGCAAACCAATCAATATACGCTTATTATGATTTGTTTTACCAAAAGTATATAGAAGAATACGTATCGGCCTAAACTGAGGAAAAAATTTGTTTTTTATATATTTTTGGGGATATTTATTATAGCAAACAGTAAACAATATTGCATTTTTTTTTTCAAAATCGTTGCTCTTTTTTTGTTTATAGCGCAAAAAATAAAAACCGCAAAGGTTATCAAATACCACCAAAAGAAAGCTCTATTTGTGGGGAAAAAAGGATGTCAGTTGTTTGGGAGCCACGTCGCACGATGTCGCACAATTGTCAGTTAAAGCGACGCAGTGCCAAATAGCAAAAAGTGGCCTGGTCTTTTGGCAGCCAAATCCTCCAGGGCTAAAGTGGTTAAGCTGGCCATACACTGTGTGAATTTTGGTGAGCTTCTGATAAACCGGTTTAAATTCACTCAGTACGTTCACATGCCAGCTGTCTCCCACCCAGTATCCCTCAATTTGAAAATCAAAGGGGCTGGGTGGAAAACTTGAATCTAAAAAAGCAGCTGCATGCGATCAGATGCAGCCACTGGGTATTTTGACTGTATAGCATGGTTGGAATATCTAAAACGAAAAAAAGATAGTAGTTCAAGCATTCATTCACACACAAGCTAGAAAATGGAGATTGCATAGCACACAATCATGTGACATGAGGCTACAGTTCTACTTTAATGCAGTGAAAAGACATAAATTGAAAGTTGCCTGGATTTAGGATTTTAGCACAGTGCACATTTCCAGGATAGGATTTGCAGTTCAGCAATTCACATTACCGTATTTATCGCGGTATAACGCGCTCCCACGTATACCGTGCACCCCTAAAGTTGCCCCGAATCCTGTGGAAAAAAAGTTTTTTTTGTACTTACAGTTTTGGTGTCTTGCGCGGCGTCCATCGGCGGCCTCGTCGGGTCCAGCGTTCGTCTGCGGCTTCGGGTGTCCTCTTCATCGGGTCCGGCGTCCTTCTGCGGCTTCGGGTGTCGTCTTCGTCGGGTCCGGCGTCCTTCTGCGGCTTCGGGTGTCCTCTTTGTCGGGTCCGGCGTCCTTCTGCGGCGTCCTCCCCGCTCGTTTCCCGCGCCGAGTTTGAATACTGCGCCGACATATACAGAGCGCAGTACACTCGTGTATTGTCGGCAATGCTCGGCAACTCTCGCGCTGACGTCCTGTACGTCCAGGACGTGAGCGCGGAAGGAGCGAGATTGCCCGACTATACCCAAGTGTACTGCGCTCGGTATATGTCGGCGCAGTATTCAAAACTCGGCGCGGGAAAGCGGGTATCGGCGTATATACCGCGCACCCACGATTTTGCCCTGATTTCCAGGGCAAAAAAGTGCGCGGTATACGCCGATAAATACAGTAATTATTACCTAGATACTCTTTAAAATATGCCATTCTTTTGTTTTCTGCACTTTTATATCTCTTTCATATTCCTAATGACATTTTTCATCTTATACAGAAAATGGATATATCCAGCATTGCAAACAAATGTTCTACAGCTCTGGGACTGTTTGGCTCCTGTTCACCAATTGGAAAAATATTGCAAATGAACATTTACAGTGTCTTGATTACACTGTGGTGATATTATGTGATAACTGAGAGTGGTTCAAATTAAGCTTCATTAAGATTATTGCTCATTCTGAAACATGCATTTTTGTCTCCGCGCTGATGTTTAAATTGGTTTCTTCTGTATAAATATTTAAAACTACTATTCATTTACAGCATTAATATGTAAACACTTGTGATGTTTAAAGGAACTGCGCTATTTGTAATATCTTCACATTTCGCATTTATATACATTTTATGTTTCCGCAGGTTCAGCGCATTTTGGAAAAGCATGACCCATTTAAAAACTCTCACGCTAGATATGGATCCATTTCTGCAGATGAGGTTAGCGCTGTACAGAATTATGTGGAGCACATGATCTTGCTTTTAATTGAAGAGCAGGTGAAGGATGCTGCCATGGGGCCTATTCTGGAGTTTGTGGTGACAGAGAATATTATGGAAAAACTATTTCTATGGAGCCTCAGGAGAGAATTTTCTGATGAGACCAAATTTGAGCAGTTAAAGATGTATGATTTGCTGATTACCCAGTCACACCAGCCTTTGCTACATCACAAGCCTATATTGAAACCGTTGATGATGTTGCTAAGTACTTGTTCAGGGACATCAACTCCGAATGTGGAGACTGAACTGGTGGTTCTACTCAACCAGTTATGTTCAATCCTTGCCAAAGATCCATCCATTCTAGAATTGTTTTTTCACACCAGTGAAGACCAGGGAGCTGCCAACTTTCTTATCTTCTCCTTGCTAATACCCTTTATCCATCGAGAGGGTACAGTGGGACAACAGGCACGGGATGCCTTGCTCTTCATCATGTCTTTGTCTGCTGAGAATAACATGGTTGCTAAACATATAGTTGAAAGCACTTACTTCTGTCCGGTAAGTTAAAAAAATTCTGTATTAACTATAATATTGACTGTAACAAAGTGATATGGAGTGAAGTGTGGAGGATGTTACTACTTCCTACTTTCCACCTTGCTGGAAAAAAGTTGTACCTGAAAACCTGCAATGCAAGAAGCAGTGTACAATGAAGATGTGAAAATATCAATAATCATGAGTGACCAATTCAAGAAATCAAGAAATCATAGGATTTGGTAACTTAAATTCGATTTTTTACAAGTATATATATATATATATATATATATATATATATATATATATATATATATATACAATACAGACCAAAAGTTTGGACACACCTTCTCATTCAAAGAGTTTTCTTTATTTTCATGACTATGAAAATTGTAGATTCACACTGAAGGCATCAAAACTATGAAGTAACACATGTGGAATTATACATAACAAAAAAGTGTGAAACAACTGAAAATATATTTCATATTCTCGGTTCTTCAAAGTAACCACCTTTTGCTTTGATTACTGCTTGGCACACTCTTGGCATTCTCTTGATGAGCTTCAAGAGGTAGTCACCTGGCGCAGCACCCCATCACTCTCCTTCTTGGTCAAATCGCCCTTACACAGCCTGGAGGTGTGTTTGGGGTCATTGTCCTGCTGAAAAATAAATGATGGTCCAACTAAACTGGATGGAATAGCATGCCGCTACAAGATGCTGTGGTAGCCATGCTGGTTCAGTATGCCTTCAATTTTGATTAAATCCCCAACAGTGTCACCAGCAAAGCACCCCCCCCCCCCACACCATCACACCTCCTCCTCCATGCTTCATGGTGGGAACCAGGCACGTAGAGTCCATCCGTTCACCTTTTCTGCGTCGCACAAAGACACAGGGGTTGGAACCAAAGATCTCAAGTTTGGACTCATCAGACCAAAGCACAGATTTCCACTGGTCTAATGTCCATTCCTTGTGTTCTTTAGCCCAAACAAGTCTCTTCTGCTTGTTGCCTTTCTTTAGCAGTGGTTTCCTAGCAGATATTCTACCATGAAGGCCTGATTCACACAGTCTCCTCTTACCAGTTCTAGAGATGTGTCTGCTGCAAAAGGTGGCTACTTTGAAGAACCTAGAATATGAAATATATTTTCAGTTGTTTTACACTTTTTTGTTATGTATAATTCCACATGTTAATTCATATGCCCCGTACACACCATCACTTTATGTGATGAAAAAAAACGACATTTTCTGTGAAGTAAAAAATTATGTTTTTGAAACTTCAATTTTCAAAGACGAAGTTGCCTACACACCATCGTTTTTCTCACAATGTTCTAGCAAAGCGAGGTTACGTTCCACCACGTTTTTCCATTGAAGCTCGCTTCATAAGTAGCTTCTGGGCATGCCCGGGTGTAAAAACGTCTTTTTAAACGAAATTTTTTGCTACACACGGTCAATTTCTGCGAAGTAAAAAACGACATTTGGAAAAACGACACATAAAATTGAAGCATGCTTCAATTTTTTTTGGTCATTTTTTAGAAGACATAAAACGACGTTTTCCCCCACACACGGTCAATTAAAGTGACGTTTTTAAAAACGTCATTTTTTTTCATCACACAAAGTGATGGTGTGTATGGGGCAATAGTTTTGATGCCTTCAGTGTGAATCTACAATTTTCATAGTCATGAAAATAAAGAAAACTCTTTGAATGAGAAGGTGTGTCCAAACTTTTGGTCTGTACTGTGTATGTGTATATATATATATATATATATATATATATATATATATATATATATATATATATATATATATATATATAATTTTCCACATTTACATGCAGACCAAGTTGACCAGCAAAATAAAGAGAAGAGGTCAGTCATCTTTCATTCACATAGTTTTATGTGAATAAAATATGTTTTATCCTAAACATCTAGGGCCAGATCCACGTACCTCGGCGCTTCTCTCCGCCGGGCGCAGCGTATCTAAGATACACTACGCCGCCGTAACTTTTTTTTTTTCAAATCCACAAAGAATGCGCGCCGTAAGTTATGGCGGCGTAGTGTATCTTTGGTGGCGTAATGGCACGGCATTCAAATCTCTGTGATGGGGGCGTGTTTTATGTAAATACGTTTTTTTTAACTGCGCATGCGCCGTCTGTGGGGGTATCCCAGTGCGCATGCTCGAAATGAAACCGGAACAAGCCAATGGTTAAGACGTTGACGTCATTCTACGCAAATCCCTATTCGCGAACGACTTACGCAAACGACGTAAAAAATTTAAAATGCGAGGCGGGAACGACGGCCATACTTAACATTAAGTACGCCTCATAATAGCAGGTTTAACTATACGCCGGAAAAAGCCGAATGCAAACAACGTAAAAAAATGCGCCGGCCGGACGTACGTTCGTGGGTCGCCGTAACTAGCTAATTTGCATACTCGACGGAAACGCCACCTAGCGGCCGCCGAAAAATTGCATCTAAGATCCGACGGCGTACTAAGACGTACGCCTGTCGGATCCATCCAAGATGCCGTTGTATCTTGTTTTGTAGATACAAAACAAAGATACAACGCGCAAAATTTGAAATTACTCGGCGTAATTCTTCTGTGGATCTGGCCCCTAATGTTTTTCTAAACTGTTTGTTATTGCCCCTGGCAGTAATATTTTGGCAACTGCTGTACTGGTGCATTAACACAATAATTTAGTGCTGCCATTTTGCCTCTATTTCAGATGGTGTTTCTTTTTCAGACAATGGAGTAAAAAAATGCTCATAAGCCAACAGGCAGACAACCAGCTTTAATTAATAACCTGGATAAACAATAGGATTTTCAGCTTTATTTGTTTTGCCAGACTAGCGAAAGATGATTTCTGTCTGGCTGATGCCCTCTGTTTATGATGGTTTTATTGCTTTGGACACTATGCTGATGATGAACACAAATGTACATGACATATTAGTAATCTCTGTCACCCATCGTCAATTAGGAACAATTGTGCAGTACTATTATTGCTCTTGATTTCGGGTCTAAGTCACCCATATAGCAGGTCACTTTAGCGACAACGCTTGCAGGCAGTCAGTGGGAGTAGCAATGATTTCCTACCATTTTTATTAATAGTCAGCCATCTAATATAGCCTTTAACCAGTAGTCAATGAACCAGAATGAAGATCTACTCCAGTAGTCAAACCCAGTAATGGCATAAAAAAAAGAAAACCTACCTTTTAATTATTTTTCTAAAATCCGGTTATATGATCCTGCTGGTCTACTTCCAAGTTCAAACGGTACAGACTGGAAGATGGAACCACAGTATCAAGTTAGTAATATCAGATAGTGTCCAATGATGGTGTTATCAGTTTTGAAAAACATATATAGGCAGAGTTTTTTCCCTCAGAAAATAGGTGCAGGAACTCAACCACGACCCCGTTCAGATTTCAAAAACAGTAGAAGGGTCTTAAAGGGGCATTAAATACCAGGATTGCATTACATACATAGTGTAGAGCTCAGGGGGTTACACACAGAGTGCAGAGCTGTCACTTGTGAACACAGAAACCAGACTTCTGTGTTTACAAGTGTAGTGAGCAGGCACCAAAGGGTCTGAGCCAGAGGTGGTGGAACTGAGTTCCCCCAAGTTCCCCCTGAAAAAAAGCCCTGTATATAGGTGTAACCAAGGATCTACTATGCAGCCAAAAAACTAGGGGTGGAGCGGTGCAGATGATTCAACATGTAGTGGCAGAACTTCCACCATTTTACTTTGGTGCCAGCGGTACAGCTAAGAAAAAACTGTTATGCCGTGTACACACGATCAGGCATTTGCCCAGCCAAATCGCATCGGAACTCTGACGGAATTCCATCGGAGAAAAATAGAACATGTTCTATATCTAAACTCCGATGGAATTTCCGATGGACTTTTTCCATCGGAAATTCTGATTGTGTGTATGCGGCATTAGGCTCTGTTCACACCTAAACCGGCCACGGATCGCAGAGGAACGCTGTGCATCCCTGTTCTCTGTTTAAGGGCCAAATCAGGGCAGAATTTTTACCTGAATTCAGCCCTGAAACTAAGCCAAAGATGCACAGCGTTTCTGTGCAGTGCGCTCTGCAGCCCCCCCGAGATATGTGAACCGGCTTCATAGAGAGTCGGTCACATTCTCATGCTATGTGATCCAATACACATAGGTGTGAACCCAGCCTTTGACAGTTTAGGACTAAGATTTAATGCCAGATACAGCAAAAATACAGACTTAAGAGTAATGTAAAAGATAAAGCACAACTGCTAGGGATAAAAATTGCTACAAATGGAAATGAAGGGCACCTATGAGTATAGAAGTATAGGAAATGGTGTTGCTGACTTGAAGGGCACATATGAGGGTAGGAATATGGGAACTTCTAATGCTTTAGGGTGGCTACTTCACTGGGTGTATACCGGTACTTGTTCCAGGTCATTGATCCTCTAGGTACCATAGCAGGATCAGGACCAAAGCCCCATAATGTGTAACTTTGGCAAACAATTCAGTGATGGCAGTTTCTCTGGTTTTATCTTTACAGGTTCTCTTTAAGGTTCAGCAGGACTCTGCTGAGGTACTAAAATAAGGTCCAGGTGACATCTCCAAACATAGGTTTAATTACCAGTTCTTCCAGCATTCTGACATCATTAACAAAGGTGACCAGCAGAGATCTGTGATATTTTAGTTACAGGGACCCTGCTGAAAAGAGGAAATTATATTAATACATGTGAGATAGCTGATTAAAAACCAGGGGAACCATGAGCTTAAACCATTGTGAATCTCTAACAGAGATTGAAATGTTCCTCTTTACCTTTGTTCAAATGTGTCAATGCTAAAGCTAAATACACTCCATCAGTCTGGCATGATCTCCCTGTATTTGTGTGCTTTGACTCCAATTGTCTTCCAACCAAATTAACCTTATAAGGGGCTTACTGATGCCCCATGGTAGGCACATTGAATGAACAATGGCGAACGATTGCTTGTTCTTTGCAAACTGCAAAATGTATCAGTACAATTAAAATAAGTATAATAATAATAATAATAATAATAATAAAAACACAATAGGTATGTTCTTTAGGCAAAAACAGGGCTCTCTAAACTATGAACTATGACCCGCAGGGTGCTTTTGGGCCTCTACAAGATTTTATCTGGCCCGCAGTTGGGTCGTGGTGTATCCTCAATATGCACGGATCGAGGATTAAGGTTAGCAGAGCTGCCTATGGTCTGTTCTTCTAATGTAAGTGTTGACTCTGATGGGGACCCTGATGTAAAGGGAGACTCTGATGAGGACTCTGATGGGAACTATGGTGTAAGGTGGACTCTACTGAGGATTTTAAAATACACAATACGGCCATTGTACTGAAAAGTTTGGCAAGCCCTGGTCTAAAAAAAAAAAGATTGCAACAACCTACCTAGGGTATTGCACAGACTTAAATCCCAGGTCAAGTTTTGTTTCATGAGTATCTTGTCTGGTAATGGACCAGTGGTTGAATGAATATGCAGCTAGATCACGCAATTGTCTAAAAATGGAATTTGAAATTGTGCATCCTACATGCAGTATCTCACAAAAGTGAGTGCACCCCTCACATTTTTGTAAATATTTTAATTATATCTTTTTATGTAACAACACTGAAGAAATGACACTTTGCTACAATGTAAAGTAGTGAGTGAAGCTTGTATAACAGTGTAAATTTGCTGTCCCCTCAAAATAACTCACACCCATTAAACGTGTTTTCCCTAATCAACTTTCCTAATAAACGCCCTAAGTGGAGCACTCTTATATCTGATTGTATTGTCTCTGGATCGTCCATAGGGGAAGGGGGGGGGGGGGTTAAACAATTTTTTCCTTTTATGACCCACAACTGCAACAAGAGATCTGGAACACCACAACTGTCTGTATTGTAACATTTTATTGTAGCTGTATTCAGTATGGAATCTTTGTAATATCTCAGGGTTATTGCACATGAGCACTTTTTCATGACTTGTAGATGTTATTTCTTCTTTCAAATACATGATAAAGCCCTTTTTGAAATGGTCATTTGAAGGGTGTCTTTGGTGAAGTTCTAAGTAGCATGCGGAAGAAAGCTCCAGGGAAAGGAAACATAAGTCAGAAATTAAATGAAAAGTACTAAGATGGTTTCAAGCAAAATAGACACTTAAGCAAGGTAGCAGCTTTGCTCCCTATTCCTTCAATTGATTTTGATAAGTATTGCAATGCGCACAGAAAAGCCACCCTATTAGGCCTCGTACACACGGACGGACTGTCCGATGAAAACGGTCCACCGGACATGTCCGCCTGGAGATTTCGGTCTGATGGTTGTACACACCATCAAACCGAAATCCGCGCGGACAGACAGCGCGGTGACGTGGCCGCACCGTCGCCGCGACCCTGGAAGGTCAATGCTTTCACGCATGCGTCGAATCACTTCGACGCATGCAAGGGATGGCGGCCCAGCGGACATGTCCGGTAAGTCGTACAGACGACCGAACATGTTCGACGGACAGGCTTCCAGTGGACATGTTTCTTAGCATGCTAAGAAACATTTGTCCGCTGGAAACCTGTCCGATCCGCCGGACATTTGTCTGGTCGGCCGTACACACGACCGAACATGTCTGCTGAAACTGGTCAGTGGACCAGTTTCAGCAGACATGTTCGGTCGAGTGTACGAGGCCTTAAACATTGTCTGTACTGCTATGGCCGCTACTAAGGGGCAGATCCACAGACAGAGTACGCCGGCGTATCTACTGATACACCGGCGTACTTTCAAATTACCCGCGTCGTATCTTTGGTTTGAATCCTCAACCCAAGATACGACGGCATCTGGGCTAGACCCAACAGGTATACGTCCTTGTACACCTTTCGGATCTAAGATGCAATACTTCGGCGTCTGCTGGGTGGCGTTCACGTAGTTTTCCGCGTCGGGTATGCAAATTAGCTATTTCCGACGATCCACGAACATACGCGCGGCCGTCGCATTCTCTTACGCCGTCTCTAGTCGGCTTTTTCCGGCGTATAGTTAAAGCTGGTATTTTGCGGCGTATAGATAGACTTGCCATGTTAAGTATGGCCGTCGTTCCCGCGTCGAAATTTTAATTATTTTTTTTTTGCGTAAGTCGTCCGTGAATCGGGATGGACGTAAATCACGTCTAAGTTAAAAAAAATGACGTCGTTGCAAGGTCATTTAGCACAATGCACGCCGGGAAATTTGAGAAAGGGAGCATGCGCAGTTCATTCGGCACGGGGACGCGCTTAATTTAAATGAATCACGCCCCCTAATCGCTGATTTGAATTCCGCCGCCAGAGATACACTACGCCGCCATAACTTACGGCGCAAATTCTTCCAGGATTCGATTTAAAGCCAGGTAAGATACGGCGGCGTAGTGTATCTCTGATACGCTGCGGCGATCTATTTGTATGTGGATCTGGCCCTCAGTGCCTACAAGAACATTTTCCCTTGTCAAGTGACAAGACTGGCACACAGCTTTGACCATTGGAGCTATCTTCCTTGTTTACAGCATTAGCGAAAATGCTGAAGCCAGGCCCATGGCCCTCCTGCCAAGGTGGCCTTGTGGTTGATCCAGCTCCGCAAACATATGATGTGTTGGCAGCTGCCACATTAATTTGCTTTGTTTGTTTTGTGCTATTTTCATTGCTTGCTGGAAGCAGGGATGCTTGCCATTTCTTATTGTACATTCTTTTCATGGAAATCTCTGTGATTAAGATGAAAGGGCAGAGAATAATATTAAGGTGTATGTTTGTGTTATGACGTAGAACAGAAGAAAATGTCAGCAGTATTTAAGTGTCCTTTAGGGCAAACGTAGCCTATGCAATTATGCATATTTTCCTTCCTTTATTTTTCACTTCTGTAAATGTGTTACCCGGCGGTGATATAGGTGGAGACTGCTGGAGACTCTGTATGGAATTGAAAGTTCCCATTTGCATCTGTTTACACAGAGCCACATGTTGCTATGGAATCTTTGCAGAGCTATGTAATTACGCAAGGTCTGTGTACTCCTACCTCACAAATGAGTTTATCGGATTTGTTGTTTGCAGCCATCTAGTAATGTGGTTCTGCAGGACAGACTTTTGTTTTATGTGTCAGACTGCTGACAACCCACAAATAAAATACAACCGAAACTTAGAATACATATAACTTGCTGGGACATACAGGGCCAGATTCACATAGAAGATACGTTACACCGCCGCAATTTTTCATCGCAAGTGCCTGATACACCAAGCACTTGCGATGAAAACCTACGCCGGCTGCCTCGGGCACAAGGCGGGCCAATTTAAATGGGCGTGTGCTTTTTAAATTAGGCGCGCTCCCGCGCCGGACCTACCGCGCATGCTCCGTTTCCGAACTCCCGTCGTGCATTGCGCACCGTGACGTAATTTTTTCGAACGGCGACGCGTGTAGCGTAATTCCGTATTCCCGGACGGCTTACGCAAACGACGTTATTTTTTAAATTTCGACGCGGGAACGACGGCCATACTTTATACAGCAATACGATTGCTGTGTAAAGTTAAGGCACCAAAAAAAACGCGAAAAACCGTCTGGAATCGGCGTAACTCCTAATTTGCATACCCGACGCTGGTTTACGACGGGAACTCCCCCCAGCGGCGGCCGCGGCATTGCATCTTAAGATCCGACAGTGTAAAACAATTACACCTGTCGGATCTTCTGGCTATCTATGCGTAACTGATTCTATGAATCAGTCGCATAGATAGAAACAGAGATACGACGGCGTATCAGCAGATACGCCGTCGTATCTCCACTGTGAATCTGGCCCACAGTACTTAAGGTAAGGTGACCAGATTTTTAAAATTAAATCCAGGGACATTTTTTTTTACTAGTAATGGCGTCAATCAGCGACTCTCTGCCAACCCCCGTCCGCCTCACAGCCTGTCAAGTCTCACTCTCTCGGCCACCGGCTACTACTGGGTGGGGAGTGGAGGAAGATCACTCCGCCAGGGAAGGCAAGGAGATAAGCAGGCGGCTGGCCGGGACTTGAGCCAAGGCAGAAGAACATGAGAGCGGAGCTGAATGGGCATGCACCAAAATATTCCCACCACTCCGACCAGCACATAATCATCAGAAAGGGGCACAGATAATGGAAAAAATACACCCCCCTAAGCTAGTAGGAACGGGGGGTGTAATTCAGAATTATTCTTTTTTTATTCTGCACTGACTGTCTATGAAATTGCCCCAGCCCCTGTTCAAAACCAATCTGGGGACAAAACCGGGGACAGACTTGGTCCAGGGACAGTGTCCTCAATCCGGGGACTGTCCCCTGAAACCGGGGATGTCTGGTCACCCTAACTTAAGGGAAAAACTATATGTTAAAGCCATACAAACAAGCCAAGATGGCACTGCTGCGCCAAATCACATACCTAGTACGTGATCCAACACTTCCTGGTTGGGGGCATGCACGCGTGCCACCGGCAGGCCTGCTCCTGCATTGATTATACACAAAGGAGCTGATCTGCGGGTACTGCGGACTCAATGTCTGCCGGCACCTGCTGATCATCCAGCACCATTATAATCACTTGCAGAATTGTGCGATAGCGATTTGTGGGGAAATTCGTCATAAAAAAAAAAAATAATGACAGTGACAATTCTGCAACTTTCAGTGATTTTGAGTTGATTACATTATTGAATAATTTTTATTATAATTATATTATTATTTGTTATAATTATTTATAATTATTTATTATATTATCATTTATAATTTTGTTTTAAAAAAAAAATCATACCCGGGATGCCTACAAGACTCTTGCTTGGTCAGATTTAAGTGAGTTATTTCTAAAAATTACAGGCCTACAGTATAAAACGCCAAATTTCCTTGCAAAATAATTGTACCGCTTTTGGTACGTAATTCCAGACAGAATCATACCGCCAGGGAGGTTAAAGCACCTGTGCAAGATAAAAGAAAACCTGCAAACATCCCTGTTGGGGATAGTTGAGGACAGGGTTGAGAACCACTGGTCTTCAGTAGGGATTGGCGAATGGTTCGGCCCGAGCATAAGTTCGGGCCAAACTTTGGTTGTTCGGGTGTTCTGGCGAACACCGAACAATATGTTGAGTTCGGACAAAATTAGAAAGCCACGGAACCCCTTTAAAGTCTATGGGACACTAACATGAAAATCAAAAGTGCTAATTTTAAAGGCTTATATGCATGGTATTGCCACAAGAGAAATGCAGGAAACCCCCGTGGCATCAGAGGGGGGTGGGGTCACCCGCGTACATCACGGGTGGCCCCACCCTCAGCTATATAAGAACTGTCACGGCGGGATTAGGGTCACTCGATGGGAGTCTCCTATGGAGGCATCAGTAGCGTTTTTTTGTCCTGTAACGTCGGGGCAAGAATGGATTACATTGCTGGACTTTTTTAATTAAGGACTTGTCCCAAGCTGGCTCTTGTTTTTTTTTTTTTCATTTTTTACACTTTTTTTTGTGAAATGGTATTGGTACAATGTACCCCGTTACCAATTCACATAGGGGGGCTGGGATCTGCGGGTCCCCTTGTTAAAGGGGGCTTCCAGATTCCGATAAGCCCCCCGCCCGCAGACCCCCACAACCACCGGGCAAGGATTGTGGATATGAGGCCCTTGTCCCCAGCAACATGGGGACATGGTGCTTTGGGGTCCAGACCCCAAAGCATATGCCCCATGTTGAGGGCATGTGGCCTTGTTACGGTTCAGGAGGGGGGGGTTTGGTCCCCCCACTTTTCTTGCCGCTTGCCAGGTTGCGTGCTCAGATAAGGGTCTGGTATGGATTTTTGGGGGGACCGCGGTCAGTTTTAAATGACTTTTTTTTCCCTTTAGAAATGTAATTTTTCTGCAGGGACTGTTCTAAACACGGGAAAAATGTGCCACATTACAGGCATACTATAGACACCCCCAGGTATGAAATTTAACCACTTAAAGACCCGCCTATTGTAAATGTACGTCCTCTTTTTAAACATGGATATCTCAGTAACGGCAGCAGCTGCTGCCACAACTGAGATATCCATGTTTTCAGCGGGCGGCCGTGTAAACGATAACGGCGGTCTCCGCGGCGGATTCGCCGCGAGATCGCCGTTATCGGTGGCGGGAGAGGGGCCCCCCCCCTCCCGCCGCTTTTCCGCGCCCTCCGCCGCTTACCGGAGCCGTCGGTAGCGGCGGAGGAGATCCGATGCTGCCGCCTGGAGAGTGAGGACTTGAGTGAGGGCAAGATGGCCCCCACCCGTCCTCATAGCTCTGCTGGGCGGAAGTGACGTCAAAACGTCAGTCCCGCCCAGCCTCTTAAAGAGACAATTTTTTTTTTGTCATTTTTTTAAATGACAAATTTTCCTTTTTTTTATTTTTTTTTGCATTTAAGCCTAAATATGAGATCTGAGGTCTTTTTGACCCCAGATCTCATATTTAAGAGGACCTGTCATGCTTTTTTCTATTACAAGGGATGTTTACATTCCTTGTAATAGGAATAAAAGTGATCATTTTTTTTTTTTTTATATTTTAGCGTAAAAAATAATAAAAATCAATAAAATTAAATAAGAAAACCAAAAAATTTTTTTTTAAAGCGCCCCGTCCTGACGAGCTTGCGCGCAGAAGCGAACGCATACGCGAGTAGCGCCCGCATATGAAAACGGTGTTCAAATCACACAAGTGAGGTATCGCCGCGATCGTTAGAGCGAGAGCAATAATTATAGCCCTAGAGCTACTCTGTAGCTCAAAAAATGCAACTTATAGAATTTTTTAAACGTCGCCTATCTAGATTTTTAAGGGTAAAAGTTTGACGCCATGCCACGAGCGGGCACAATTTTAAAGCGTGACATGTTGGGTATCATTTTACTCAGCGTAACATTATCTTTCACAATATATAAAAAAATTGGGCCAAATTTATTGTTGTCTTATTTTTTAATTCAAAAAAGTAAATTTTTTCCAAAAAAAGTGCGCTTGTAAGACTGCTGCGCAAATACGGTGTGACAAAAAGTATTGCGATGACCGCCATTTTATTCTCTAGGGTGTTAGAAAAAAAAATATATAATGTTTGGGGGTTTTAAGTAATTTTCTAGCAGAAAAAACTGTTTTAGTCTTGCAAACACCAAATCTGAAAAACACCTAAGGTCTTTAAGTGGTTAAAGGAATATTTCACTTTTATTGTTTCACTTTAAATATTATTAAAATCACTGCTCCCGAAAAAACTGCAGTTTTTTTAAACATTTTTGTGCATTGATACATGTCCCCTGGGGCAGGACCCAGGTCCCCAAACACTTTTTATGACAATACCATGCATACAAGCTTTTAAAATGAGCACTTTTGATTTTTCATGTTTGTGTCCTATAGACTTTAACGGTGTTCGTGTGTTCGAACATATTTTTCGCCTGTTCAGCAAGTTCTGGTGCGAACCGAACCAGGAGTGTTTGGCCCATCTTTAGTCTTCAGTGCTCCTTTAAAAATAACTTATGTTCAGTGGTAAACTTAAACTGTTTTAAACCTCTTGCTTTTCCCACCACTTTTGGAACAGCCCTACTTACATACTTGTCTACTTACTTATGTAGCGCTACCCTCTCAGGAGCCGCTAATTGTTTTTGGGATCGGCATACTAAGTTACCTCTTAGCGTTGTCTAGGGGTGAAGTTGATGAGTAGATTAGTGAGCGAATGTCCAGACAATAAATGAAGGTTTTCTGAATGCTTTATTTTCGGCCCAACATGACCAACATCAACATGAGGTAGAGAGAAAAGGTTGATGAAGCAATAGAGAACTTTGCAGTTTCAGGCTGCTGGGAGGAACAGGTCTCTGCCACAGACCTGGCTCTAGGGACCTCTGCCACAGGCCTAGTACTTGAATGAGCTAAATGGATTGAGCGAATCCTCCCAGTAGATTAGATTAGCGTCACCGGGTGACAGTTGAAATGTACCTGTCAATGTCCCGGTCACCAGATCCCCGATGGTTCGTTCAAGCCCCTCAGATAACCTGCCTCTGGGTTTTCCTTGAGCCGACCCCCCACCACACAGCACATAGCTTGGGATCTCTTCAGTAGAACCGGGGACCCAGCAAGTCACTGGGGCCCCTTTCAGCAACATTGAGCTCCGCGTAGCATGCGACCCCAGCCTGGTAGGCCATATCGCCGGGGTCTGTTGGATGCGCACACCCTAAAGGTGGGTGCCGCACCTGGAACCCGCAAAGAACCAACAAAAAATGGCGTCTGCCACAGATATACTCTCCCCCAGCATGCGAGGGAAAACTCCTCTAATTGGCTCTGCCAGAACCCCTCTAGCACCAACTGATGCCCAGGGGTGGGATCGGCACCCCTGGAGCGCAGACTGACCCACAGGACAGTTCAGGAATGACAGCAGCCCAAATTTAACAAATTATGAATGGGAGCAAAATAACTCTCCCATTCCCCACTAACTTTAGCGTAGTGCCCATACTGAAAGAAAGGGGGTGCTACACTTACTCACCTAGGAATTCACAAAGAAGATTAGTGGTGTGGGAAGCAGGAGGCTCTATAGGTATAGGACCTTTTATGTTTTTTTTCCATTACCAGATTTTCCATAACTTTTACTTCCCCAGAACTTTTATTTTACAACTTACTATTCTGTAATATCTGCAGAAGGAAGACACTGCAATGCATTTTGCAAGGTTTTTCTTCGAGATGCTACAATTGAGTGTTTAGCGTTAGTTATTTTATTATGTAAAAAGATACATATCACATTCGTTGTAGTGCGCTCATGCAGTGTGCCTGGGAGGGATCCATGTCAAACTGCTGCGCCCCTTGAGATGATTTATTTGTAGAACAAGTCAATCGTCTAACCTTTATTCCGTTGAGTGAGTTTGATGCTTTGTATCTCTTCATCATAGTAATGATTTTTTCCCGTCTGCTGTTTGCTGACTTATAGTTGCCTGGGGATTTGTGTGTCTCTAAAACTATATCAAGCAAACATATATAAAAAGCTATTGTCCTTTCTCAATGCAGTGACTTGTGTTAGGAGTTTTGAATAGAGGAACCTTATATTTGTCAAAGGCATTATGCTTTGCTCAGCAAGTTGAGCAATACAAATGACAATCTAATTCTGCACTCTGACATAGTTATGGCATATAGAAATATATCATGCCAGTCTTAAACTAAGTTTACACTTGCGCAAACCTAAGACAATATATTGAACAGTAAAATTGTTATTATATACAATTTTATTAAGATAACATACACATATAGATTGTACAGACAAGGGGTTTAATAAAACCAAGTATTGAAGCAGACATTGGAGTTTATGGGTCGCTGGTGTTCCCAAATTGTATGAGGTAGTGGTCACAGAGGATTGTCCCATCCCTACATGTTTCACCTTTAAGGCTTCCTCAGGGGATTAATCTGGGACCACCGATCCACAAACCAGCTCTGACATAGAGATATAAAAACAAAATATAAGTACATTAAAGAACAAATCAAAGACATAGGATTGCATTCTCACATTGATGTGTGCTGTTCTACCACACTCCACACAGAGGAGACCACCAAGAAACCCACCTTCACCCGGCCAAGACGGAGGGAGATTACATCTGGAGCCCACATGGAATGAGTGTTAACCTGTCCAGATCATGTTTCAGATGAGGTGGTGGTGGTGGGGCAGGGTGAGGAAGATTTCAAGTAATTCCACAGCCAGCAGCAAAAGGAACACATCACATTGACCTTAAAGTAAAACTAGTCAACTAGTCAACATTTTTTTTAAAAGTTCAAACAGATTGGAGATGGATGAGAACACCTATTAGGTTTGTATTCCTGTCTGTGCCCCCTTTAGGGAGATTCACCCTCTCTATTTTTCCGGTTTACCATTATCAATGAAAGTGAACGTAAAAGATAAACCCAAACAGGCCCGTCGCTACAGGACAGGCAAAACAAACAATTGCTTGGGGCCCCGAGCTGGCCTGGGGCCCCCAACTTCCCCTTCCCAGGCTGTAGTGTGGCCAAGCTCCTCTTCCTTCCTCCTGGAGTCCTGTCAGTCCGGCTGGTCCGTGCGTGGTACAGGAGATTCAATTTTCTGTTCCCGGCCAGACTGAAAGGAAGTGCACACTGAGTGTTCACTTCCCTTCAGTCTGGCCGGGAACACAGGAAACTAAATCTCCTGTACCGTGCGGTACCCGGCCCGGCCCAGCTGCTATCTGATAGGGGACTGGGGACCCATAATGATAGAACACCAGACTGACAGGAGGAAGAGGAGCTCAGCCACGCTACAGCGGCTGCCTACAGGGAAGAAGGGGAGGTGAGAATAGAAAAACATAGGGACTAGGGAGGGGGGGAGGAGTAAGAACATGGGTGTAAAAAATTATTGTAGCGCTAACGTAGGCTTTGCGTGCGGGGGGGGGTGCTTGGGGGCCCCCATTTTTCTTGGGGCCCCAAAATTCCTTCAAACGGCCCTGAACCCAAACCGTGGGCTGTCCCCAGAAAAGTATTAGAGAGGAAGTTTTCCACGAGGACACTAGTTCTGGTGACCTGGAGGGCCCCAGAGGATTTTCTTTATTTTCAGGGATTTTCTCTCACTTCCTGTTTTGGCTATTGGACAGAAAGTGAAGATAAATCTCACCAATGGGACACAGACAGATAAAATAAACCATACAGGGGTTATAACCCTCCCTTACTCCAAAATGGGAAAAAAAGTTTTGCCTAGAGTTCTACTTTTTTCTTTTTTGGTTAAACTTAGGCTTTAAGAGATGGTGCATTCATACAAAGTATCTCTGCAGTTTTAATGGGAACTTACAATTGAGAGGAATATGGAGGAATCTTTTGCATTTAAAAATACTTTTGGTTTCGAGACTTTCAGCGATCTTGGCCTGGAATCAGTGTGCAAATCATGAAAACCAGAGCTTCTTATCTAGTTCTAGCTCATTGACATAGAAAGTACAAACTTAATTTCCCATTGAAGCTCTGCATGACAACCAGGGAACTAGTATTTTCAGAAAGGGGCTCATCGATGGCAGCCTCCATACTTTCTCAGAGTTTCTCTTAACCACTTCCCTACCGGCCCATAGTGAAATGACGTCCACAAAGAACCTCTGCCGTTCAGAGTGGACGTCATATGACGTCCTGGGCTTTGTGGGGGGGATATCTGAATGATGTCTGCAGCTAGAGGCATCATTCAGATATCCTTCTCTTGTGCCGGCGATTCTGCACAACGTAAGAACGATCATAGCGGCGGTTCCGCCGCTAGATCGTTCTTACAGGCGGCGGGAGGGGACATCCCCCCTCCCGCCGCCATCCGGTGCTTCTCCGGGCTCTCCCGTGCCATCGGGGGCCCGGAGAACGAATCGTCCGGCGCTCGCAGGAAGCATAGAGATGACTGGTGACCAGATGGTCACCAGTCATCTCTATGACCGTCGGAGGACCCGGGCGCGATGTGATGACGTCACGCCCGGGTCCCGTAAGTAAACAAAGCCGCGATTGCGGCTGCTAAGCAACAGCAAGCATGAGATCGGTGAATTTTTTTTCACCGATTTCATACTTTCCAGCCTGGAGGAGAGATGTGGGGTCTTATTGACCCCGCATCTCTCCATAAAGAGTACCTGTCACACACATTCCTATTACAAGGGATGTTTACATTCCTTGTAATAGGAATAAAAGTGATCAAAACAAAAAAAGAAATAAAAAAAAAGTGTAAAAAAAAGAAATAAATATATAAAAATAAAAAAAGAAATAAAATGTATTTTTTTAACGCCCCTGTTCCCGGTAGCTTGCGCGCAGAAGCGAACGCACACGCAAGTCCCGCTGACATATGTAAACGCCGTTTAAACCACATATGTGAGGTATCGCCGCGTGCGTTAGAGTGCCAGCAACAATTCTAGCACTAGATCTCCTCTGTAAATCTAAACTGGTAACCTGTAAAAAATTTCAAATCGTTGCCTATGGAGATTTTTAAGTACCGAAGTTTGGCGCCATTCCATGAGTGTGCGCAATTTTAAAGCGTGACATGTTAGGTATCTATTTACTCGGTGTAACATCATCTTTCCTATTTTACAAAAAAATTGGGCTAACTTTACTGTTTTTTAATTTTTTTAATTCATGAAACAATTTTTTTCCAAAAAAAAGGCGTTTGAAAAATTATTGCGCAAATACTGTGCAAGATAAAAGGTTTCAATGACCGTCGTTTTATTCCCTAGGTTGTCTGCTAAAAAAACATATATAATGTTTGGGGGTTCTGCGTAATTTTCTAGCAAAATAATTATGATTTGTACATGTAGGAGAGAAGTGCCAGAATAGGCCTGGTATGGAAGTGTGTATAACTGCCCTGTATGGAAGTGGTTAAACAGTACAGGCATTACTGTAAAATCATGTTTTCCTGTTTCCTGAAGGTGGCACTGTTGCTAGTGTAAAATGTTGTGTATACAGTTGATTTTAAGAAGTCTGACCTTTTTCTAATATAGACATATAATGATCTGTATAAATACAAATCCGCAGGTTAGGTACAGCATTTTACTCGCAAAAAAAATAGCTAGCTGCTTTTATTGTCCATTTAACTGAATATATGTACAACATGTATATTTTAAGAGCTTAAACTGGTTAAACGTTATCTACATTGACCGTATGGTTCGTTGATGTTTGGCATCGTTAGCAGAAAATTTATAGGGATGCTTTGATGCTGAGCTGGTGAAAGTCAGCACTATGAACCGTGCACAACGCCACATTACTGTCTGAGGGAATCCGTAAACTATATATGGCCTGGCAGAAATGTTTGTTTTAGTAGAATATCCTGTACTTCTTTTCATTTAATGTTGCCCAATAGATACTTTTGCAATTGTCCACAATATCCTAAATGGATTAAAGTTCAACAGGGTAGAAACAAGTATTTAATTTTTTCTTCATTACTGTTGCTATTTGCTAAAAAGCACAGACAATTTCAAGATTATTTTTTTTTTTTAAGGGAGAAATCTTTAAAAATAGGATTCCCTGATTTCGAAAGACTGTCCCTGATTTGAAGAAAATTCCCTTGGTGCCTCTTTTCTCTTCATTTGTCCTTCATTTTGGTCTGATCTATATATTTGTATAGAAAATGCACTACTTGACTACAAAAAGTGCTAAACTTTCATACACTTTCTGCATTTTTAAATTCCAAAATCCAATTTAACGGATTAGTAGTGGTAAAAAAAACAAAAACAAAAAAAAAACACTTGTGGGATTAACCAATATTTTTTTTTTACAATTCTCCTTTAAAGGGGGCATGGCAGGGGGTGTGTCCTATGCTTATATAATTTTGCTAATAGGTGCCGTATCCACAGCGCATTTGCGCACAAAATTGCGAAAGCATAACTTAAATCCCGAGGCGTAAGGCGGGGTTATTGCAAGTGGGAATGAAGTGGGCGTGCTTCATTGTAATGAGCCGTAACCCCATGCAAATGAAGGGCCGGCCATACTGCGCATGCGCGCACGAATCTGTTGCTCACTGGGCATGTGCAGAACTTGGCTTGGCGCAATCAGTGAGATAGGTAAAAGGCCAAGCGTAATTGGTTTGAGGATCGCCCTGTGTATAAAAAGCCCCACACAAACACACTTCCCTTGCAAAAGTATATTCCTATGTTCCCCTTCCTAGAGCAAGTTGCTTCTGCTCTGATCGCTTGTTGGTGTTTGTTGGTGAGTTGTGTGTGATAGAAAAGTTTTGGAGGAGTATTAGATTGTAGTTGGTGTTTGTTTCTGCTAAGTGTATTTTCTGTTTATTTTTTTCTGAGTGTATTTTCTGTTTGTTTTTTTCTGATTGTATTTTGTGTTTGTTTTTTGCTTGTTTGTTTTTGAATTTGTAGTAGCTGTCTGCTTGTGTATTTTGCTTTTTGTGTGTTTCTTCTGTGAGTTTTTTTGTTTGTTTGTTGTGTGATTATTTTTGTTTGTTTGTCCTGTGAGTTTATTCTTGTTGCTGAGTGGTGTCTGTGATGGCACCCAAGCGCAGGAAGCTCAATTTTACTCTGGTAGAGAAGCAAATACTTGCTCGGGCCATCGTCCTATATGGGCGATATTTACATGGCCCTGATAGCCGGAACACCTCCCCGGCCCAAAGGAAGGGCCTGCGTGGATATCAATCAGATGTTCCTGTGAGGACAGGTACGTTTTTGTTTTTTCTATCTGGTCATTAGCATGTGTGGGTGGGGGAAGGGAAGATGTGCCAAGTGTGTGGATCCTCAAACCTGTGATTGTTTTGTGTCCTCCACAGATGACCAGGAGGTTGCTGGGCCATCAGGCCAGGCTGCTGCACCACCCCAAGGACAAAAGGCTGCTGATGAGTCCCAAGAAGGGCAGGATTCCCCAGGGGAGGGGAGTGGCCAAACCTCCCCTCGTGAGGAGGTTGAGGGGGAGGAGGATGAGGGGGAGAAGGATGAGGGGGTGGAGGAAGAAGATATGCAGATTGGCAGGGAAGTCCTTTTGGCATCGGATTTGTTGACCCTTGAGGCTACCCCTGAGGCTACCCCTGAGGCTACCCCTGAGGCTGGCAGCAGTCAGGCCACCATCAGGGGTAGCCCCTCCCACTCCTCCCCCAACAGGCCTCAACCCACAAGGGTCACTCTCTCCCGTCCTCCAGGGCCACAAGCATCAGCAGCAGGCAGGATGGCGACCCAGGAGACCAGGGGGGTGGCCGAGCGTCTGCTGGCCAGTCTGCAGAAGGATAATGCCCGGCAGACCCGCCATCTGGGTCAGATAAAAGAGACTCTTCCCAGATGGAGCACAGCCTGGGTGCAATGAAGGAGTCACTCAGTGATGGGGCCACAAACTCATTGGCGGTCATCACATGCTTGTGGGACCTGAAGACCGCCACAACAGGCATGACCCAGGAGGTGACTGCCCTGACCCAGGCTGTGCAGGACAATACCCGGGCTGGCCAGGCCAATACGGCTGCCCTCACTCTCTGTCTCACAAGGATAGCCGTGGCCTTGGAGGGCAGGCCAGCAGGAGGACAGACACCAGGGGAGGCTCCTCCTTCCCGTGCTCACCCACCCCCCCATGAAGATACTCCCTCCCCTGCTCACACCCCCCCATGAAGATACTCCCTCCCCTGCTCACACCCCCCCCTATGAAGATACTCCCTCCCCTGCTCACACCCCCCCATGAAGATCCTCCGGTTGGCCGTGGCCGTGCCCGTGCCCGTGGGCGGCCCAGGCGTAGCAATCGCCGCCGCAATTAATTTTGCAGGGGTACTTTTGTTTTTTTATTTTTATGATTTTGTTTAGTATACTGTACTTATGATTTGGTTTATGTGTGTGAATGATGTGTGAATGTGGGGGGGTGGCATTCCTGATTAAATAAGGGTGTCACCCTCAGTTTTGGTGGAGTAGGGATCCCCAGGACCAGGGAGAAGTGATCCCAGGTCCCTGAATGGTGTATGAGTGCACAGTGACATAATTGGAGCCGTGGCGGGGCGTTACTGCTCCCAAGTACCATTGGGGGGGGGTACTTGGATCTAATCCAATTAGATGTGCATGTGATGTGTCTGTGCTAGGGACCACAGTGGTGTGCATTCATGCATTCTCATTGTGACATAATTAATGTGTGTGTTTACTGTGCAAAGATGCATTCTGCAAGGTGTCTCCTGACTGCTGTTCCCTCAGAAGACGGGGTATCCTCGGTTACTGAAGTCACTAGTCTAGCTATGCGCATGGATGCCCCTGGCATGTTGGCATACAGATTGTAGTCCAGCAAGTGTGTGTGCTCAGCTCTTCCTTAATGGTATTGCTTTAGCTGACCTTTACACGGCATGTGTAAAATTAGGGCTGCTTTTATAAAGTGTAATTTTACACCATGAAACTAACAGAAGCGCACAGGGCGTAATCTACGGCGCACACACTTAATTTTGTGGATCGCCTTATCTCCCTCATTTGCATCTTTGCCTATCAAAACAGCGGCGTGTCTAGCGTAATTTGCGCACGAAGAAGCGCCGGTGTAATTATTTTAGGTAGGACGGAAAAACCTGATTTTAAGGCGTATCTCGTTTTGAGGATCAGGCGCAAAGATACGCGCGGTGTATTTTTCAATTACACCGCGCATCTCGAGTTAAGTCGGCGCATCTGCTTTGTGAATCTGGCCCAAAGTTTTTCCAACTTCATCATTAAATTGACGTTGCCCACACACCATCGTTTTAAAAAAATGCTCTAGCAAAGCGCGGTGACGTACAACACGTACAACGGCACTATAAAGGGGAAGTTCCATGCGGATGATGCCACCCTTGGGGCTGCTTTAGCTGATTTCCTGTTAGTAAAAGACGATTTGCGCTTTTCTGTCTGTTACAGCGTGATGAATGTGCTTACTCCATTATGAACGGTAGTTTTACCAGAATTGAACGCTCCCGTCTCATAACTTGCTTCTGAGCATGCGCGGGTTTTTAACGTTGTTTTAGCCCACACACGATCATTTTTTACAAACCGAAAAACGACTTTGTTTAAAACGTTGTTAAAAAATGCAGCATGTTCAAATTTTTTTTGTCGTTTTTCAGAACCTGAAAAATTATGTGAAGCCCACACACGATCATTTTAAATGACATTTTTTTAAAACAACGTTTTTTTTAATGCCAAAAAATGATCGTGTGTACGCGGCATGAGACTGTCTTTGACAGTATGACAGCAGAAGGCACCTAAAGATTATTATTATTTATTTTTTTTAAAGCCTTTACATTCACACTTTGTCCATCTTAGTCAAACTTTAAATGTCACTCCACACTAATGCTCCATTATCGGTGGTGCTCTAGGACATTGCTTCTCATCTAATGACTTCTCAGAATGACTTTGATTGTGCCTCAGCCTGACCCTACAAATTT
Source organism: Rana temporaria (assembly GCF_905171775.1). Classification (NCBI taxonomy): domain Eukaryota; kingdom Metazoa; phylum Chordata; class Amphibia; order Anura; family Ranidae; genus Rana; species Rana temporaria. Next base: position 524,911,416 of record NC_053489.1, read on the forward strand.
CAGTCAGTTCAGCAGGAACTGGCTGAGATTTGAACCGTTAATTGGCTGGCTGAATGTATCAAGTTGATCGATTGATCAACTTGGGTACAACCAGCTTGTTGGATTGTCTTGCGATTATCGCTAACAGCTGCTATAGCCGCTAAGACAATTGCTGATTCCCCTACCAACACTATCTTTGTTGATCTGGGACTTGTGCAAATTTCTTTCCTGTAATTTGCATTGTGTATGGCCTGCTTTAGTTTCCTTTGGGAAATCTCTGACATCTCAAAAGCACATGTATGAGGGCTAGCAAGCTACTTATCCAAAGGATTTCCAATGTAGGGACACATTCATTTGCACTTAAAGCTGTATTAAAACCAAAGCAAACATTTATTATACTGAAGCTTAGGCCGGGTACACACGGACAAACATGTATGGTGAAAGCGGTCCGTCGGACCGTTTTCACCATACATGTCTGCCAGAGGGCTTCTGTACGATGGTTGTACACACCATCGTACAGAAGTCCGCGCGTAAACAATACGCGGGGCGTGTCCGCGGTGTCGCCGCGTCGATGACGCGGTGTCGCCGCGACAATGACGCGGCGACGTGGGCGGCCCGCCTTTAAAATGCTTCCACGCATGCGTCGAAGTCATTCGACGCATGCGAGGCACGGCGGGCGGCTGGACATGTACGGTAGGTCTGTACTGACGACCGTACATGTCCGAGCGGGCTGAATTCCAGCGGGCTGTTTTAAAACAAGTCCAGGAATATTTGTCTGCTGGGAAAAGGCCCGGCGGGCAAATGTTTGCTGGAATTCGGCCCGCTCGCGCCCACACACGACCAAACATGTCTGCTGAAACTGGCCTGCGGGCCAGTTTCAGCAGACATGTTTGCTCGTGAGTATGGGGCCTTACAGGACCAGTTTCAGCAGACATGTTCGGTCGTGTGTAGGCCCGAGCGGGCAGGATTCCAGCAAACATTTGCCCGCCGGGCCTTTTCCCAGCGGGCAAATATTTCCGGACTTGTTTTATAACAGCCCGCTGGAATCCTGTCCCCTCGGACATGTTCGGTCGTCTGTACAGACCTACCGTACATGTCCGAGTGCCCGCCATCCCTCGCATGCGTCGAATGACTTCGACGCATGCTTGAAAGCATTTAACTGGCAGGGCCGCCCACGTCACCATCGCGGCGACGGCACGGACACGCCCCGCGTATTGTTTACGTGCGGATTTCTGTATGATGGTGAGTACAGCCACCATACAGAAATCCCCGGGCATACATGTACGGTGAAAACGGTCCGGCGGACCGGTTTCATCGTACATGTATGCTCGTCTGTACGCGGCCTTAGATATGATGGCTGCTTTAGTTTCCTTTTTTAGTCTTTCTTTCTTCAATTGTAATCTGGTGATCCTGGACAGCGCTGATTGGTCCTGTGCTGATCACATGCACCCTCCCAAGAAAAAAAAAAACTCTCAAGCAACACACACAAAACCGAGCATTTGCAGCCCGTCCCCAGGCTCTGTAAATATCAGGTAATTTTTTTGAGACAGTGGAAGACGAGGAGGATCAGAAAGACATGATCAAACAGGCTTTAGGCCCCTTTCACACTGCCGGACCGTTCAGGTCCATCTGTCAGTGTGAACGGGCGCTCCATGCAAGCCTATGGAGCGTCAGATGTCAGCGGTGACATGTCCGCTGACATTCGACCCGATCTGATCTGCTAAAATCAAACGTATGGCGATACGTCGCCATCCGTCCATGGCGGATTGGATCGGGTGAGATCTGATGAAAACGGGGCGCGCAAATCTAAGGCGGCGTATCCTAGCGTGTTTACACTACGCCGCCTTAAGTAAGAGAGGCAAGTACTGTATTCTCAAAGTACTTGCCTCCTTACTTAGGGCGGCGTAGCGTAAATGCGGCGGGCGTAAGGGCGCCTAATTCAAATGTGTTGGAGGGGGGCGTGTTTTATGGTAATGAGGCTTGACCTCATGTTTTTGACGTCTTTTTTATTACTGCACATGCGCCGGGTGCTTACATTTCCCAGTGTGCATTGCTGCTAAGTACGCCGCATAGGCCTATTGATTTCGACGTGGACGTAAACAACGTAAATCCCGATTCGCGGACGACTTGCGCAAACGACGTAAAAAATTCTAATCTCGCGGCAGGAACGGCGGCCATACTTTAACATTGTTATTCCACCTAATAGATGGAATAACTTTAGGCCTGCTAATGCCTTACGGAAACAGCGTAAATCGACTGCGGCGGCCGGGCGTACGTTCGAGAATCGGCGTATCAACTAATTTACATATTCTACGCCGACCGCAATGGAAGCGCCACCTAGCGGCCATCCGTAAAATTGCAACCTAAGATAGGACGGTGCAAGCCGTCTTATCTTATATATGTTTAAGCGTATCTCTGTTTGAGCATACGCTTAAACATAAGTCGGCGTAGAATAATGCATTTTTTGTATGTTTTTCTTTTTATCTTGAAATACACTTGTGTGACTAGTATATCTATTGTGTAGCAAGGTCCCAGACCTCCTTTGATCTAATGAGAACCTCCAGGGCCAGGGATAGCTGACATCCTTCTGTATGTAGTGGGTAGTGAGGCATGGTGGGTGTATAGTTGTTAAAGTTATTGGGCGCCAGACACTTCTTGGATGCAAAAGAAAGTTTATTTCTCTTAACAAACCTTTTTTGGGTAAGAGAGGGTTAGGGCCAGGACGCCCTTCAGTAGTTGAAAGATTATTTGGCAGACTCCAAGACTTCAATAGGAGGACAGCCATGCAGGGAAAGGCATCCAGAAAGATGCTACATCTGCATGTGTAGGAATGCTGTCTCCTATGGCAACACTCTTTAACAGTTCCAAACACAAGCCTTAACAGTTCCCTCACTTTCCCTACAATCACTCCTTGTAGTTCTTTATTACACTAAGCTCCTGGTCTCTTACTAGACCTACTGATTCACGATCACTGAATCCCTTGAGCTCCTCCAACCTTCACTGTGGTATCTTCCTCAAGCATCACCCCCGACTTCTCTGCTGGGCCCCTAGCTTGCCACTTTAGATACATTTCAAGCTTCACCCCACTGGTCTGCTCGGCCCCTGGCTTGATACACAAGGCTGCTCTGCAAGCATCACCTCCGCTGGCTGGGTCCCTGGCTTTATTCCCACTGAAGTTTGACGATTCTTCACCATTCTGGGTTGGTGAGAATTCTGCTCCGGTACATGCTTCGGTTACTCACTGTGGTCCCTGGTAAAAAGGCAGGTAGTCCCTTACTGGTGACAGCTTCCCCTCTACCTCCAACCACTACAGGCTCTCCGGCCGGCAGAACCGTCACTTTTGGTTGTACTGCAAGCCGCAGTCCCAACCCTGCCTAGCAGCCAGATGTGCCCAGGATAGGCCCCATCTCTGGCCTAGCAACATGGCAATACAACACACGTCCACCCAGACAGCAGTCCAAGTGGCACAGAACACAGATCACCTGACCTCACCTGAATATATAGGCTCTCCCAGCAGGCCAGGGGATTCAGGAAAACGTCCGCCCATTGGCTGAGATACCCCATATACCCATAACCTGACCTTGCATTGCCCTTCTCGTATCTAGTACCAACAAGTACCCGGCCATCTAGTGGTAGAAGAGAAAAGTGCCACAAGGCCTAAAATCAATAGATCTCTAGCAATCAACCAAAATAACTACTCCTGGCAAGTACATTTTTGAGGAGCAACCCTGCCTTAACTCCAGGGTGCTACAATTGTACAACATTGTCTTGATGGGTTTGTAATTTTATAGGCGACAGCCAAATATGCTTATTAAAGCCAAATCCTATGCTCCCCAATCAACATCTTATTGCTTGTCACCCACCTTTGCCGAATTGCCCTCTTCAGTACAAATCTTAATAAAGCAGAGTGCACCAGGTAGAGAGGAGCTGTACGGACTGTAGTGATATAAATGTCCAATAGTGTAGTCCGGTTAGATAATTGATATTTAGATGTTAGTATGATGACTATAAATTAGTTCCGCAGCAACGCACTAGGCTCTCTAGAGAATGCATTTTATTTAACTTCCAATAACGAACAAAGTCCAAAGTCCACAGACGATACAAAATCCAACAGAGCATATAATTCAAATCTCTTCCTAGACCTGTGCCTTCATATCAGAGAATACATAGAGAATATATTCTCATCACTTCTAGACCTGTGCCATGTTCATACAGAGAGTATACAAAGAATATTCTCAGTGACAAGACTCACCTCCAGGATAATATTCCCTATTCACTGAATAGCTGAGCAATTTGATTGGTCGTCTTTGATCTACATCCTGTCTTTCAGAGTGACAGGTAATGGCCCAGCAGGAGACAGCTTCAATCATCACCTATTCCTAATTTTGCATCCTTGCATACTAATATTCTCCCTCTAATATGTAATTAGATTACATGTGGCCTGAGTAATGGTTTGATTGGTTTGATGTGTAAAATAGGCTCATCCTGTCTCTTTGCCTATTGACAATCGACAAGCGTCTTTTCATGTGTAACATGTAATTACAGGTTTGATGTGTAAAATAGACTTATCCTGTCTCTTTGCATATTGACAATCGACAAGCCTCTTTTGATGTGTAACATATAATTATCTTAACAGGTACAAAATGTCAACTGAAATCTGGCCTGGTCAATTTTGGACTTATAATCTAATAATACAACATGTGTGTATATATATAATATCCCACATAAATCGGCCAACATATTACAACACGGACAAGATCCCAGATGGCAATACTGCTAGAAAGCTTATGATATGTAGGGTAAGGGACCCTTTCCATGCATACTCTGTGGTTGCAAATGTGGCATCACAAATCAGATCACATGATTAGGCGCACAGAACACATTGAGATGCCACCTCCCCAGTACTCTGTGCTGACCATTAGAAGCTCTCTGGTGACTATTCTTGTTACAACACCTCTGCTTTATTCTGAATGATACTAAGGTGATAATCAAAGACATAGGGGCATGACCTCCTGTACCATCGACTGCTATAAATCCTGTTCCTACATCTCTTATCTTTAAATAAAATAAATAAAAAGAAGAAGTGAAGAATGCAGTCTGGAATCCAGTGATTGCCTGTCTCATTAGGCATTTTCCATATCTGTAGCTTGTACTATAAGACAGCAAACTGTCATAATGTCAGACCTATGGCTGAGAACACTATGTCACCCAATTAGCTTTGACATGGACTTGATGTGATATGAAACGCAGAGCAGATGTTTGCTTTTATTACCAACTGCTTGATATTTTTACCAATAAGTTTTGTTTTCATGTTCCATTGCCTGAACGGGACGCATATTAAAAAAAAAAGTTACTTTTATCTTTCATGCTGCTGTGGGAAAAAAATATATAATTAATGTGCTATGTCTCAGGCAAGCTATTAAATACTTTTCAAAGGGCTCAGTAGATATTTAGTATTACAGAATTTGAATATGATTTACTCTCAATCCACCCCCAAAATAAAAATTTGACAGCCAGTTGAGCCCTTGATTAATACTTGACGCATTTTTACATCTGGAGTAAGTTGGTCTAACTATTTTAATTAATAAACATGCCAGAAATCTTGTTCTACTTTATTCTCTTAGCTGCATAATGTTACACACAATAATAACGGTACATCCCAAACCTGATGAGATTTATATAATCAGTGTATGCAGGAAACACTGCTTATTTTTCTCAGTCTGGTATACTTGGATTCCTACCAAATTTCCTTGCTGAATTTATGCTGCCCTGTCACTTTGAATGTCACACCTTACACCCTCTATTAAGTAAACTAGGACCTTTCCACATAATTAGCGCTCTGTAAATTGACCCGAGTCTATTAATCTCAAACAAATGGGGTTGGGTTGATAGGATGGATTGTTTTCTTTCGGATCACTTGTACACACTTCCTTTTTTTTCTAAGCCTACACACCATTGTTTTTCTGTTCCATAAAATCTCTGGAAAACAATCAAAGCAAACAAACTGGTTTATACTTACGTATTTTATACATTAGACACTGAGAGCTGGTTCACACGGGCAACACGACTCTGGGCGTGACTTTACGAGGCGACTTCAGCACGACTTCAGCGTGACTTGGGGCGACTTACAAGGCGACTTGAAGTCGCCTCCAGGACAGGCGACTTTGCCAGTGGCCAATCAAACAGTAATCAGCTCTGTGGGAGGGAGGGGTTTTCCTGAGAAAACTAGTTTCTCTTCCTGTAAAGTTGCTTCATTTAAGACAGGGGATCCGACTTGGAGGCGACTTCCATTGAAATCAATGGGTACATGTCGCCTATAAGTCGCCTTGAAGTAGTACAAGAACCTTTTTTGAAGTCGGAGCGACTTCAGTAGTGTACATTAAGACGGCTCTCATTCACTTCCATTTAAATTGTGATGTCGCGCGACTTGGGGCGACACAAGTCGCCCCCCAGGTCGCGGTAGTGTGAACCAGATCTTAGATTTCTTCAGAACTAAACAGTACTAAATGTATGTGCCTATAACATATGTTATGATAATTGTTCTTTTAAACCCTATTACTTTTGGTTTCTTGTGTTATTTTTAGCTGTAATGAAAGAGTAAAAAAGGGTTATTCATGTTTACAGTGAATAGATTAAAGAATTTGTAAGAGGGATTACCGCACTTTTGAGTCAATGCCACCCATCCGGCAAGTACAACTGGTCCCTTGCCTACACATGGGGAGGAAAGAGTTTTTTGAGGGCTCTGAGGACACGAATGAAAACTAAAATGTAGGCTTTGGAGTTGCATTAGAGACAAGGCTTTTTTTTAGCGGGAACGTGGGGGAACGCAGTTCCGGCACCTCTAGAACTGAATGTATGTGATGTCAAGGGGTTCTGGGTTGTGCTACAGTGTCTATTGCTGCTGGGGCATCTAGTATTGCTGGAAGGTATGTATTTATGCAGGGGCAAAGTCATTGATGGGGTATCTATTGTTGCTGGGGTGGGCCTTATGTTGCTGGGAGAGTCAGTTGTTGCCTGGAGGGATCTACTGTTGAGAGAGAATTCTATTGTAGATGGCTGCTGGATGGTCTATCGATACTGCCTGCGGGAAGATCTTTTATTGCTGATGGGGGTCTGTTGTTGCTAGGGGGGTTTATTTTGTTGAGGGTGGTCAATTGTTGCTGGGGGATCTATTGTTGCTGGGGGTCTTTTGTTGTTGGCTGCAGGGGATCTTTTTCTTGTTATCTTATTTCTTGTTATCATTAACAAATTAAAGAGGCAGTGCTGGGAGGTGGGTAGGGGGTGGGTCCAAGGAACGGTACTCGGAGGTAGGTAGCGGTGAAGACGGGGTAACTCCAAAAGGGAGAGTTCCTGCACCTATTCTCTGAGAAAAAAAGCCCTGATTAGATATATGCATGTGGTAGGGGCTGAGGTCCTGGGAGCATTGCAGCAGCCATGGCGTGGAAGTGACCAGCAGCGCCAACTATTAATACCCCTTCCTGGGATACAACATTTGTACAGTGCGTTATCATCTTAAAGGATAAAGTTCACTTAAAAAAAAATTAAATAAATGCACACCCTTTTGCAGGTAATAAAATTTGCATTTATATATTTTTTTTTATATAAAGAGCCTGTAAAGCATGGGGTCTTGCAGACTGTACATGTAAGCTGTCTGCTCATACCTCATATGAGCAAGCAGTTATACACTGACAGGAAGCATTAATGAACTACACCGAGTGCTCAACAGTGCCCTATTAGTTAATTGAGACCTACAAGCCGACAGCCACAAAAGATGTCGGTACTTGTAATTCTCCAATTTACAGAACTCTGTGAATAAATGTTGCGTCCAGGTGGGCGGAGCCCTGCATGACCACTTTCTTTTTTACAATTGTGACAGCAAGTTCAGGAGAAGATCCCTGGCTCACTGTCACTGCAGGCGGTGGATCAGGGAGACGTTGCAGCAATGAGAACATCTTACATGTTCCACCCAAAAAACAGGTGAAACATGTAACATGTTCCCAAAGGTAAACTCATCCTTTAAGTTTAATTTGTCAACCTATGAGGAAAGATTATCTTACCACCTGGCTGGAATGTGCCAAAAACTCTATGGGGTAGATTTGTTAAACTCAAATAGAGAGAGCTTAAAGGAAAATAAGCAGAGCTTAGAAAATGAGCAGAAACTTTGCTGACTTTCATCATCCAATCACAAGCAAGCAAACATGCATTTTTTTGTTATTTTTCTTGTATTTGATTGGGTATTCTTTGCTAAATTAAGCTTTGCTTCATTTACTGAGATCTGGAGCAACTGCACTTTACAAAGTGAAAAGTCTATGTGCCTTTAGTAAATCAACCCCACATATTGATTGTTTGTTGTACTTAGTTTTTCTATTGATGTGTATGAAAATGATGGTGTTAAAATCTATTCAGTAAAGAAAAAGAACCCTTGGGCCGGATTCAGATAGGTTAGCGGATCTTTCTGATTTACGTTACGCCGCCGCAAGTTTTTGAGGCAAGTGCTTTATTCAGAAAGCACTTGCCTGTAAAGTTGCGGCGGCGTAGCGTAAATCCCCCGCGCCAAACGAACTGCGCAAAATTTCCCAGCGTGCATTGCTCCAAATGACGTCGTAAGGATGTCATTGGTTTTGACGTTAACGTAAATTACGTCCGGCCGTATTCGCGAACGACTTCCGGAAACGACGTAAAAATTTCAAAACTCGGCGCGGGAACGACGGCCATACTTAACATAGGATACGCCGCACATACCCCTCATATAGCAGGGGTAACTTTCCGCCGGAAAAAGCCGAACGCAAACGACGTAAAAAAAATGCGCCGGGCGGTCGTTCGTTTCTGAATCCGTGTAACTCCTCATTTGCATATTTGACGAGTAAAAGATACGGAAGGGACCACCTAGCGGCCGGCCTGGAATTGCAGCCTAAGATCCGACGGTGTAACACAGTTCCACCTGTCGGATCTTAGGGATATCTATGCGTAACTGATTCTCTGAATCAGTCGCATAGATACGACCGGCCGGCCTTAGAGATACGACGGCGTATCAGGAGATACGCCGTCGTATCTCCTATCTGAATCTGGCCCTTTGTCTTCATTTGATACTGTGTGGAAAGCAGTAGTATATGAAGTGGGTGTATTTGTTAACCACTTCAGCCCCAGAAGAATTTACCCTCTTCCTGACCAGAGCATTTTTTGCAATTCGGCACTGCGTCGTTTTAGCTGACAATTGTGCGGTCGTGCGCTATAAACAAAAAAAAGCGATTTTTTTTCAAAAAAGCTATATTTTTTACTTTTTGCTATAATAAATATCCCCCAAAAATATATAAAAAAACATTTTTTTCCTCAGTTTAGCCTGATATGTATTCTTCTACATATTTTTGGTAAATAAAATCACAATAAGCGTATATTGATTGGTTTACGCAAAAGTTATAGCGTCTACAAAAAAAGGGATAGATTTATGGCATTTTTATTATTATTTTACTAGTAATGGCGGCGATCTGCGATTTTTATCAGGACTGCGACATTATGGCAGACACATCGGACACTTGTGACACTATTTTGGGACCATTGTCATGTATACAGCGATCAGTGCTCTAAATAGCCACTAATTACTGTATAAATGACACTGGAAGGGAAGGGGTTAAACACTAGGGGGCAATCAAGGGGTAAAGTGTGTCCTAGGAAGTGATTCTAACTGGGGGGGTGGGCTTCCAATGACATGACAGTGTTCACTGCTCCCGATGACAGGGAGTAGTAAATCCCTGTCATGTCACCGGTCAGAACAGGGAAATGCCATGTTTACATAGGCATCTCCCAGTTCTGCCTCTCCGTCACACGATCGTGGGCCACCGGTGAATATCAAATTTGCGGGGCCCGCGGCGTGCGGGGGGAGCGCAGTGGCATGTGGGGGGAGCGCAGCATCAGCGTCTGACGCGTGTGCGCCTTCAAGGCGGCAAATTCAAAGGGACGTACAGGTACGCCAATTTGCCTGTACGAGACATTCTGCCGACGTATATGTGTGTGCGGCGGTTGGCAAGTGGTTAAATAGCAGTTGGCTTATAGCGGTGAGTCTTACAAGATGCTAACATGAAATGAGATATACATATACATTCTGCCGACGTATATGTGTGTGCGGCGGTCGGCAAGTGGTTAAATAGCAGTTGGCTTATAGCGGTGAGTCTTACAAGATGCTAACATGAAATGAGAAGACTTTGGAAGAATTTAGTTTGCTCAGCCAATACCTGGGGAAAACTGCCAATAGCAATTCAGGATAGGGGTGGTGGTGGTCAGTTGTAGAAGGTTGGCTGGCCAGCAGTGACCTGAATTCCAGCTATAATGTCTGGGCATCTGGGTTACGCCTGCCACAGATATAGGAAGTGACTGCATGGGAACGCCACCTGTAACTAATGTAGCGCTACCCCCGCAGGAGCCGCTGTTTGATTCAGGATCGGCTTTCTAAGTTACCTTCTTGACTTGGTCTAGGGGTGACTTCTGTGAGTGTGGGAGAAAAGCTAATGTCCAGACACAAATTCAGTTTCAAAGCTTTTTTCCAAGGCCCAAACTGGCCAACATCAAAAGGCACATGACAGGAAAAAAAGCTGATGAGAAGAGAGGAACTTTAGTATCAGGCCTCCGGAAGTTAGGAGAGAGCAAGCCTGCTCTCAGCAATGATGCACAACAATTCGTCACCACCCGATTAGGGTGGGTAAAGTGCCCCCGGACAGACAGTTATCTCAGGCCCGGCAACCGGAGAGCCACTTGCAAAAAGTCACTGGGAGGATACAGGCCTCTGCCACAGGCCTGCCTCAGGCTGGACAATTTAGGATTTAGAAAGGTCAGGTTGAGTAGATCCTCCCAGTTAGTTCAATCAATGTCACCCACTGACAGTCTGAGCATACCTGTCATACGGTGCGGTGACCGGATCCCCGGTGGTTCGTCTAGGCCCTCCGGACAACCTCTGGTTCTAGGTTCTCCCGAGCCAACTCCAACCGCACAGCTCCTAGCTTGGGATCCCTCCAGCCACAGTTTGGAACCCAGCAAGACGCTGGGGTCCCTCTTTAATTAAGGTGCATGGTGCTTGACCTCGGCATGGCAGGACACGGTGGTGGGGCCCATGGATGCGCGTACCCTGAAGGTGGGTACCGCACCTGGAACGCGGACCCCGCAAGAACGAACCGCCAAAAACGTTTTTTGCCAGATATATCCCCCTTTCCAGCATGCCCAACGAGGGAAAAACCCTCCCGATTGGCTGCTGAAAAAAAGGGTGGATTCCCCAGAACCCCTCTAGCACCAACTGCCGCCCAGGGGTGTCAACGCACCCCCTGCATGCAGACTGACCTACAGGACGATTGCGGAATTGGCAGCAGCCTAAATTCCACAATTCGTGAATGGGAGTGATTAAGCCTCTCATTCCCCACTAATTTTAGTATAGCGCCCGTACCAAAAGTAGGGGGGCGCTACACTAAGGTCCCTTTCAGACGTCCGCTCCGCCTGTCCGTTATTACAAGTCCGTTAACGGACTTGTAATACATCCCTATGGGATCGCGTCCGTTAGCGGATGGCGCATCCGCTAGCGTCCGCGTCCGTCGGGATCCGGTTTTCGGACGGAAGAAACCCCTATTTTTCTTCCGTCCGGCGGAACGGAACTGATGCAGACAGACAGACGGTCCGCCTGCATCCGGTTCCCCATAGGGCAGAGCGGAGCTGAGACAGGGCGGTCCCTGCACTGTGTGCGGGGACCGCCCTATCCGCCGACAGCTCAGCGGGGATCCCCGCTGAGCTGACGGAGACACACGGAGCGGACCCAGAAACAGTCCGCTCCGTGTGAAAGAGCCCTAAGTTATCAAAAAGGCCTCTATTTACTTGTGTGAGGAATGTGCTGCTCCTTGTTTTCTTCTTTCTTGTTAACCATGTATGTGCAATATAAAATTAAATGAAACATAAAGTAAAAAAAAGGCCTCTATAGTGAAAGGAATTCAGTACTATCAAAGCCTGAAAGTGGAACCTGTTCAGTGACTGTGCTAAGGAGCTAGTCAGACTTTATGGGGCCTTTGTCTGCTGTCCCTGCTAAGACATGGGGCCTCCTTTAGGATCAGGAAAGGGTCTAACAACCCCAGCCCATACGCTAAGGGTCCCTCTAACATACATGTGATGTTTAACCCCAATCCAACACATTTTGTTTTTTACGTCTAGACAAAAAGGGGAAAACATAGATCCTCTATAATTTTTCTAGTGCCGTTAGTGACACTGTGGGTTCTGGCTTTCCTCCATCTCATTAAAAAAAAGTGACCACTGTGTTTTGTTTTTTTTTGTTCTCTATCGTGACAACATAACATTGTTATGCTGAGTCCTTTACATCAATATGTTTAAGTCATTGGCCTGCAACAAGCATGTAGGTGGTTACCTCTGACACTTAGGGCTCTTTCACACGTCCGTTCCGTTCGTCCGTTTTTTGGACGTCCGTTAACGGACCGCAATGCTTCCCTATGGGTTAACGTCCGTTAGCATCCGTCTGCGTTAAGTTCCGTTTTTTTGGACGGAAGAAAACCCTATTTTTCTTCCGTCAAAAAAACGGAACGGACGAAAAACGGACGTTAGCGGATGATCCGTTTACCATCCGATCCGCTAACATCCGTTTTTCATCAAAATATGTAAAAAGCCCAAAAAAAAAAAAAAAAAAAAACGGATGAAAAAACGGATGAAAAAACGGATGAAAAAACGGATGAAAAAACGGATGGAAAAACGGATGGAAAAACTGATGGAAAAACTGATGGAAAAACTGATGGAAAAACTGATGGAAAAACTGATGGAAAAACTGATGGAAAAACTGACGGAAAACGGACGAAAAACTGATGGAAAAACGGATCAACTGATGAAAAAAAAACTGATCTAAAAAACTGAGCTGACGTGTGAAAGAGCCCTTAACCAGTTTTCCTGATTTGCATGCTTGTTTCAGGTCAGCGACCAAAGTAGACGTCAGACAGTCAGTCAGCATTTTCAGAAGAACAGCAATGGCAGCCTGTATTTCACTCATGACAGGTTTCCTTTAGGCCAAGATTGGGATGATGTATCATTTAAAGCAAATTTTTCAACAGCAGCCTCCATTATTTTCTCAACACAGGTTTCCAATAAATTGTTCTGAAATGTTAGCATTTATGTTCATAAGTTTAAATCTACCATTCCTTTTAAATTTAAAAATGGATAAAAAAAAATCTACCAATCTCTAAAATGTTCAGAATGTTTAAATGTGTAGTAAAATATTAATTGTGACCTTGATTGAGATTAAATACACCTATAACATCCGCTATATGAAAACTGCAAATCAGCAGAGAAACTTTATTGTTTCAATTTAATATTAAATATGCTAATACTTCAAATGGATATCTCCAATTTCACTGCCTGTCTGTGCAATTACTTACATAGAGCTCAACCGTCCCAACATTTTATTATAGTGCCTGCAATTTTCTTGAATAAGTGAGAGAAAAATGTTGTCCTTTACAATGGATCATTGCCTATTTAAGCAGAAAATGCCTTTTCCTCGACAGTGAAGAATGAATATGTTATGTTAAAACAATTACAGAAAATAGCTATACCTTTTTTTATACCCAAAGTAGACTTCCAGTAAAGAAAAAATGGTGCCTAATAAAGGTTATATATGTTGGGAATGCGTTTTTCTAAGTTACAAACTGAAAAAGTTACCTGTCATGAAGGTTAAAACTCAGCTTCCAGCATGTGTATATGAGAAGGAGAGACCATTTTTTTTCTCTGCTAATGGGCCGGTATCAGTGGCGATGCGTCTATAGAGGGCGCCGGAGCGCCGCCCCCCCTCTCGCTCGCACCGCCACTGACACAATACATAGTCATGCATTGCATGAATCTATGTATTGTCGCTGCTGCCACGACTATTCAGATGGCCGGCCCCCTGGTGAGCGGCGGCCATTTGAATAACGGCAGCTGGTTGGCTGTGGAAGTGCCAGCGGCTCTGATAGGCTTTCCGATTACAGCCCTCAGGCTGTAATAGACTTCCAAATACTTATCCAGGGAAGCACGGGGGGTGCATTCCTTGGATAAGTCTGACAGGCGTCTCAGCCAATCAGGTTCACCGGTTCTGGTTACCGGTAACCTGATTGGCTGAAGCGTCATCGAGGGCGAGAGAAGACATGAAGGGAACGTGGAAGGAGGATGGCCGACCCCAGAAAGGTAAGTGCCGGGCGGGGGGAGAAGGGCAGCATTTTACAGGACACAGCGGCGACAATTAAAGGGCACAGCGGCGACAATTGGCACAGTGGCGACAATTAAAGGGCACAGTGGCATCAATTGGCACAGTGGCGACAATTAAAGGGCACAGTGGCGACAATTAAAGGGCACAGTGGCGACGATTGATGGGCACAGTGGCTGCGTTTGATGGAATGGCACAGTGGTGACAATTGATGGCATGGCACAGTGGCTGCATTTGATGGCATGGCACAGTGGTGGCAATTGATGGCACAGTGGCTGCATTTGATGGCATGGCACAGTGGTGACAATTGATGGCACAGTGGCTGCGTTTGATGGCATGGCACAGTGGCTGCGTTTGATGGCATGGCACAGTGGCTGCGTTTGATGACATGGCACAGTGGTGACAATTGATGTCACAGTGGCTGTGTTTGATGGCATGGCACAGTGGCTGCGTTTGATGGCATGGCACAGTAGTGACAATTGATGGCACAGTGGCTGCGTTTGATGGGCAAAGTGACTGCATTTGATGGGCACAGTGAGGCTGCAATTGTTTTTTTTTTTTTTTTTTGCGCCACCCCTCCCCCACCACTGGCCGGTATTTTTGTAAAGCTTTTATTTTTTCTAAATAGAGTGTCTCTAGGAGAAATACATTTATGTGTAAAAAAATATATTGTATGTTTTGTGTGTATTTCACCAGCTTTCTTTGAGTAAGGCCTCGTACACACGACTGGGTTTCTCTGCAAAAACCAGCAAGAAAACTGCTTCTTGCCGAGATTCCCGTTCATGTGTACGAGGCATTCAGGTTTCTCGTCTGGAAATTTGGCCAGAATCAAGACAAGAAAAAAAGAGAACCTGCTCTCTTTTTTTCTCTTCGAGATTCTCGTTTGCCTGTTTCCAGATGAGAAACCCGAGAGTGTGTATACTTACCTGTCGCCGTGGAAATCTGAGCATGCTCGAAATGACTTTGACGCATGCGCCGTAGCTTCCACTGCATAGGTAGGGTGAAGCAAGATGGCGGCGACGGCATCGAATGTGACGAGCGCATGCTCGTCATGCACGATGACGTCACTGCGTTCTTTCCTTTCAAGAGAACCGCTGTTCTTTTGAAATGACAGTCAGTACACTTGGGCAGCAAGAGTTTCTTGCCAAGAATCTCGTCAGGGAAAACGACGGGTTTTTCCTGACGAGATTCTCGGTCTTGTGTATGAGGCCTAATATGCGCTTTGCTTAAATCATACTTCCAGAGTTTTGGTACCTGATAATATCTTTCTCAGTTTGGCCACTAGATGTTGCAATAGCTGGCCCTGAAGCACTGTACACACGATCGGTTTGTCTGATGAAAACCGTCCGATGGACGGTTTTCATCGGACAAACCGGTCGTGTGTGGACCCCATCGTTTTTTTTTTCCATCGGTGAAAAAAAATAGAACATGTTTTACATTTTTCCTATGGATAAAAAAACGATAGAAAAATCCGATCGTCTGTGTGGAACTCCATTGGACCACAATCCACACATTCTCAGAATCAAGTCGACGCATGCTCGGAAGCATTGAACATCATTTTTTTTCGACTAGTCGTAGGGTTGTAAGTCACCGCGTTTTGGCACGATCGGATTTTTGACTGATGGTGTGTAGGTAAGATTGATGAAAATCGGCTTCATCGGATATCCGACAAAAAAATCCATCGGATCAGATTCCATCAGATATCCGATCGTGTGTACAGGGCTTTAGAGTAGTCTTGGGGATGCCTTGGAGTGAGTAGGCAGTATAGTATCCAACATAACTACCAGAGGTCCTCAAGGTAGTTGGGGTATGACTACAGACAGTGAGGTAGTGCCAGCCCTGCCCTTGTCAGTGTGGGGAATTTTGGGAAATTGGGCCCTATTATAATTAGTCTGGCGGAAATCCATCTGGGGTCATCATAGAAAGTATCTGGAGAACCAAGCTACAGTAAGAATGTAGTCTGTGATTCTCTATCTCCAAAAGCTTCACCTTAGGGGAAAGTGGGAGAAGAAAGATGTAGGTATTTTGGACTATTTGCATCCTCTTTTTCATGGGATACAGAACTCTGGCAAAACCCTCTAAAAGGTGTAGGCTCCTTGATTCAGCTCTCCTATTGTTATTGCTCTTGTTATTGTTTGCAACCTCAAGGAAGTGCTGTTACAATAAAGCCTGATACACATTGTGCTTTTTTTTTTAACCCAGCGGGCTGAAAAAAAAACTGAAGAGATCAGGAGAAGCGGCTGTACTAACAGTCTGATGTTAGTACATCAATCTCCCCCACTGAGCTATTTTGTTCTGACAGGGGGACTGCCCCCCCCCCCCCCTGTCGGTTTAAGTTTATGGGAAGAAGTTCATAAAAAGCAGGTCAAGTGTACCTGTCATTTAGTTCTAAATGTTCTTAGAAAACTCTCAAACCGTTGTCAAATCATTACCATCTACACAAGCCCAAAGCCCATCAATAAAGGCCGTTATGATCACCTGTCTCTAATCTGATGAGATATCAGCTCAATGGCCTTCTCAGTGCCAAACAGCTGCCTCTTAGAATATTCACCATCAAGCTCACATTTGTGCACAGCATTCCCCATGCAATCCAAAGGAGAGTGTGCACTCTTTTGTGCCTGGCCTCATTAAAAACACACTACAATTGGGACAGGTGAGTATAAAGCCTCATACACACGATCGGACTTCCATCTGACTTTTTCGTGGATTTTGGTCCGAAGGGGCAATGGCCGTGAACTTGGTATGCATACACACGGCAGAACTTTTTCAGCCAACATTCACCAAATCACGTCGTTTTTCAGCTCTTTACTGACACCCTTTTGGCAACTTCTGCTATTGTTATCTGATCTTTAGAATTGGTTCTGAGCATGCGTGTTTGTACTTTGGTCCGATGGACTCGTGTACACACAATCGGATTATCCTCCATCGGACATTTGTTGTCGGAAAGTTTTGAGAGCATGCACAGCGAACATTTGTCCGTCGAAAACAATTGTTCGATGGAGCATACAGACGGTCGGATTGTCCGATAAAACACGTCCGTCGGACCGTTGTTGTCAAAAAGTCAGATCGTATGTATGGGCCTTTAGATTGACAGGGGAGGGTGCAGGAGAGGGAGCTACCAGAATAAATGTAACTTCAAGAAAAGTTGAAGTTAACCTTTTAATCTGCCACAGAGCTTTTATAATTTATAAAGTCACCAGTTATAGGGGCAAGTCCCATTCCCCACACCTTATCAAAAATGAATGCTTATATTTAAACTTTCTTGAACATAGCTGACTTCCTGATGAATACATGTGTTGGAGGACACTGCAAAAGTCTCCTCCATTTCTTTCCTAAAAGATGAAAACAGGGTTCAGCTACTCAGTAAAAATAAGTATAATACAAATTACCTCAAATTCTGGGCTATTTTATAGAATTTTTTTGAAAATTGCCTAAATATCCTAGTAGTTAATTTTAATGGAGTAAAATTGATTGTTTGCGGTCTCCCCCATATATTCTGTTGACAAAAGTACACCGGAATCTGTTTAATACAGTATTGTTTACTACGACATTCCAGTGTCGGTGCAATGCCAGCATTGGCATGTGTGCCTAGCTGGTGGTGTGTGGAAGAAGTAGTGTGTGTTTCTATTCGGAGTTGGCTGCATATCAGGAGCTGTAAGGTCTCTGCTGGGAGATGACTCATATGCTGGAAGAA
The DNA here is from genome assembly GCF_905171775.1 of Rana temporaria. NCBI lineage: Eukaryota > Metazoa > Chordata > Amphibia > Anura > Ranidae > Rana > Rana temporaria. The sequence goes on from NC_053489.1 coordinate 524,929,295, forward strand.
CCCATAGCGCAGGCTGTGAGTATGGGACTCCTGTAGTGTAGACATCACAGCCTGCTGAATTAGGCCCTTAGGCAAGAATCTCGTCAGGAAAAAAACGTTGTCTTCCCTGACGAGATTCTTGGCAAGAATCTCTTGCCGCCCGAGTGTACAGACTCTCGTTTCAAAAGAACCGCGGTTCTCTTGAAAGGAAAGAACGCAGTGACGTCATTGCGTATGATGAGCATGCGCTCATCACATTCGATGCCGTCGCTGCCATCTTGCTTCACCCTACCTATGCCGTGGGAGCTGCGGCACATGCGTCAGTCATTTCGAGCATGCACGGGTTTCCGCGGCGACAGATAAGTATACACACTCTCGGGTTTCTTGTTGGGAAATAGCCCGACTAGAATCTCGACGGGAAAAAAGAGCGCATGTTCTCTTTTTTTCTGGTGGAGATTCTGGACAGATTTCCTGACAAGAAACCTGAAAGCCTCATACACACGAACGGTAATCTTGGCAAGAAGCAGTTTTCTTGCTGGTTTTTGCCGAGAAAACCGGTCGTGTGTATGAGGCCTAACACCAGAGGTGTTCCCAGTCTTTAGCTCCAGACATCTTATAAGCAATCACTAACTATAATATCGGTCTTCTATTGGAGGGCAAATGAAGAAAATTTTACTTTTGTGCAGGGATGGACTGGCCATTGGGACTACAGGGAGTTTCCCGGTGGGCCGATGGCTTAGTGGGCCGGCTTCAGTGACAGCAGACCCCCCCCTCCGCTCCTCTGTCTTTCCCTTCCCACAGCGCTCATCCTCCTCTCCCTCCCTGCAGCCATCACCTGGGGGGAACAGAGAAGCAGGGGGAGGACCAGAGGAGCAGCGGGGACGACAGAGGAGCATGGGGAAGGGGACAGACAGCTGACTCAACAGCTATGGCCTGGGAGTTTCTCACTTCTGCCTAATCTTGTCCCATAAGGGGGGCACCGAACTGATTATTTTCCCTGGGTGAAATAATGTCTAGCTTCCCCACTGGTACTGCCTATAAATGTACCAGTACCAGCCGCTCTACTCTAATAAAGTAGAACGGCTAGTGGCTAGGGGGAGAGGGGGCTTGGGTGGGCCCGGGGGGGGGGGGGGTGGGAGTTGTCTGGCCGATGTGGGAGAGACCTGTCAAAGTGGGCCAGTCTGGATGAAGTCCAGGGCCAAATTTTTGTCCCAGTCCAGCCCTGCTTCTGTGTAAAGTTATTTATTGCTGTTTATTTAGTTTGACATTTGTGAGCTTTCTGCAAGTTCATTTCAAGCCCTAATTTCATATCTAGGCAATATAAAGACATATTTCCTAAATCTATATGAGGGATTAATTTACAAAGAATTAATATGCATTTTGTCGAGTACATATTGCTTAAGACATTTTTCTGAAATATACTTGGGAAGATTATTAACTGTTCTCAGAATGTGGATTATTGCAGATGAAGTAGGATTTTTTTATCATGTGACATGGCTCACAAGTTGGATAAATTGCAGCCTCTTGCTCTTTATTGAAATGCGTTGGTTGTAGGTTTTATTTCAAAGGCATTACGGTTGCATATTTTAACTTTTTTTTTACTTGCTGAATTTATTTATTTTAAAGAGTCCATGTAGCTAGCTCAGAAAGATACAACTAAAGCTACCTAATAAAAAAAAATAGGTTAAATTGTTACTAAACCCAGGACCCTGCATTCACTATGTCTGGTCGCCCACAAGTACACAGAACATAGAAATGCAAAAGTTTTAGTAAATATAAACTGCTAAATACCTTTTCTCATCAGCTGTCTTGTGACTTCTATCAGTGCCTGGTTGAGCACTGGTTAAAGCTTGTAGGAGGAGTTTTCATTCTTCTCTAATTGTCCTATGAGGCTGCACTCTGTCTGGAAGTGCTGATTGGCCCTGTGCTGATCACATGCACTCTCACAAGAAAAAAACAAATACACACGAAATTGAGCAGCTTGCTCCAAGGCTCTGTTCTATCAGGAGATGGTTTGTAGACTGTGAAAGAAAGGGAAGGATCGGAGAAGACCGGATCAAACAGTCTCTTTACGCAATGTAGAGAATTAACCCCTTAGGTTCCACAGTGAGTATAACAAGCATGCTTTACTGCATATACAGACTGATTTTACTGTTGTGGGTTATATAACGCTTTAATACTTACATTTCCCACAGGCAGTGTGCTAAAGCTCCACTCCAGGAATTCAGCCACTTTCTAAAATGTACCATGGAATAAGTCCATGGAGGTGTATGCCATCCCTTTAGTTTACAAGCTACGTTTTTACTAAGCGCTGGGAGCATAGCTATTGCTATACTCACGCACTGCGATGCTGGAATTTTTTTTTTTATCTCTAACAGCTGCAGAGTCACATGTAGCCTGCCCCTCCCCTCCTCCTACCCAATCACAGAGTGCTTTGCATTATGTGAACCCATTCAAAAAATGTAAAGCCTTCTGTGAATGGACAGCAGAGGTGAGAGGCGGAACTGCAGCTGTGTGAGAAAACAGCATCTTGTCAGAGCTTTGATAGCTGTTCTCCAGGCACTCAGTAAATGTATCAGGTGCAAATAAAAGAGATAAGTTCATAGTAAGCCAACAGATTTAGAAAGAAATTCATTTCCTGGAGTTCAGCTTTAAATCTTCTCTCTATTGAAGAGCTCAAAGCGCTACTGCTATCAGATGGGTATGTCAGAAAGCATGTCCGACCTTGGGCGCTTTTTCTTGCTGGTCCCTAAGGCCTCGTACACAAGATAGGTTAAACAGAGGCCAACGGTCTGATGGACCGTTTTCATCGGTCAAAACCGATCATATGTGGGCCCCATAGGTTATATAACCATCGGTTAAAAATAAGCCAACTTGCTTTAAATTTAACCAATGGATTCCTAACTGATTGGAAAAAAACGATAGTTAGTAGGCACAACCATCGGTTAAAAATCTACGCATGCTCAGAATCAAATCGACACATGCTTGGAAGCATTGAACTTCGTTTTTTTCAGCACGTCGTTGTGTTTTACGTCACTGCGTTCTGACACGATTGGTTGTTTAACCAATGGTGTGTAGGCGCGACGGACCATCAGTCAGCTTCATCAGTTAAGCGATGAAAACGGTCCATCGGTCCGTTCTCATCGGATGGACCGATCGTGTGTACGCGGCATTAGTCTCCCTTCACACCGCCTGCCAGAAAAGTGAGTATTAACCTTCTCGTACAAGGTGGCTTTAGGTTTTATCTTTTGGCGTTAGCAGAAGGGTCACTAATGTCACAACTTGTGTCCTCACTGACCCAAGGGGAAATCTGGTCAAGTCATGACAAGGTAGAGTGGCCTACACATATCGATCCTATCCTCCTCACTCTTGACTCGAGTCAACGAAAGACTAATAACAAATCCTACACCTCCACACAATTCTTTACTTGCATCACACATTTTGATTTGTTAAGTCATTTAATTGGCCAAGCAGCCCCCCCTTTCTTCTCCTCCTCCTCCAAAACTCCATTCTTGTGTTACTAAACCGACAGTAAAATCAATCTGTGTATGCAGCAAAGCATGCTTGTTATACGCACTGTAAAATTTAAAGTGTTAATCCTCTGCATTGTGTAGAACAACTTTTTGATTGTGTTTTCTCTGCTCCTTCCCTTCTTCCACAGTCCTCAATCCATCTCCTGATAGAACAGAGCCCTGAGGCATTCTGCACAGTTTTTGTTTCCTGGGAGAGTGCATGTGATTGGCACAGGGCCAATCAGCACTGTCCAGACAGAGGTTTAGGGGTCCTGCAGCCTCATAGGACAGTCAGAGTAGAATAAAAACTCCTCCTTCAAGCTTTAACCAGACACTAATAGAAGTCATAAGACTGCTATATACTGCTGATGATAAAAGGTATTTAGCAGGTTATTTTTACAAAAATTATTGCATTTCCATATTCTGTGTACTGTGAGAGACCAGATATAGAGAATGTAGGGTCCTGGGTTTAGTAACACTTTAAGGCTGAATGGTCTATGAGGTCCGACTTCTTTAATGGTGAACATGCTTGCATTAAAGCATGTTAAAAGTGTTCTTTGTTATGGCAACCTATTCATTTAAATGGGCTGCCAACGTACAAGAACCCCACCTACGGGGGAGGACTGACAACTCACGGGGCCCCCGGGCAATAGAAGATTATGGGGCCCCCGGGCTTACAGATAGCCACCATGCCAGGAGGCAGTGCAGAGACAGGGCAGCTAAAATCTCAGGATTTTCACATCAGAAGCATGTCGGTATCGGACATATCAGGGACAGATGTAAAAAAACACAGATTTTTACATACTGTCCCTGGTTTTACTGAGCCAGGCAGCCCTGATGGGGCCCCTTAGCGGCATGGGGCCCTCGGGCAGTCCCAGAGTGCACGAATGGTCAATCCTCCCCTGCCCATCTACAATTCTGTTTCCCCAACGTAGCCCACCACAACATGCTTTCATGCATTGTGGGGGTGCTTTACCATAATGTGCACATTACTGCAACGCAATAGCATGAAGCCAGCCCTAAATATTTGATTTTGTAACAGAAAGAAAGATGTTAATTTTACCCTGCAGATGGCATCAGCATTGAAACTATTCCAACATGATGTTAAAATCGAGGTTTCCTATTTTTATTTGAAAGATTATATCATTTTACTGTTTCTCTGAGGGCTGTAGAGAAATTGCTCTAAATTCATTCTCCACAAATGGTGGCTATGTGGAAATATAAAAATAGCACTAATTCAATATTTTTCAATCATTCCTCCATCAGAAGGACTTGCACTAACATAATCATAATCATTATGTGTTCTGCACCTTTCACATAATAAAAAAAGTTCTACACAGATAGAGAGAAAGTTAGAAATCACTATAGTAAGCTGCCTCTCTGTGTGAGGCCTCGTACACACGACCGAGAAACTCGACGGGCGAAACACTTAGTTTTGCTTGTCGAGTTCCTTGTGAAGCCGGCGAGAAACTTGACAAGCCAATTTTCTCCATTCCCGTCAAGGAAATAGAGAACATGCTTTCTTTTTGGCTCGTCGTGTTTCTCGACAGTTTCCTTGATGAAAATGTACACACGTTTCCTCGGCAAAAAAATATCTCCCAGCAAGTTTTTTGCTGGTTTTTGCAGAGAAACTCGGCCTTACTTGTCATTGTATGACTGGTGTACTACTAGTGTCTCAGCTACTAACCACCATAAAACCCCCCAACCACTTACCCCCTTTTAGATCAACCACGCAACAACTTCTGGATTAAATGGCCAACAAAGGCCCCATTTATTCAATACCAAAAGGTAAACATATAAACATAACTTTTTAAATAACCTTTTATAAATATATATATATATATCTCTATAAAAACGTTATATATATATTTTCCATAATTAAAATAAATTAACCCATACAAACAATTAAATGACACTGCTGTAAACAAGAGGTTCCTGAGAGAAGGGAGAAACTACAAAAGTGCTAGGCAATCGGCTGTTCTTCACTAGGAAGTATCCTGGCCTCTAGCCGTGCTCCCATCAGCTCACGAGACAAGACTTCCTCCTTCGTTTCACTCCTCAGCTCGATTGAACCCTAGCCCCCACCTAACCGGATAGGGAAGGTGCCCATCCCATGACAGGCCCCAACTCCTACCAACCATCTCAGGTATATCCATCTGATATGTATATACCCACCACCACCCAACCCTCAGGAACCCCATATCAAATGCCAACGTCCACCTGAAACACAAAAATAGCATGAAAAACAGAAACCCATACCAGACACTTCCCCAGGGAGGGAGGGAGGGAAAAAACAGCCTGTGTGTTACCTTTACCGTGGATGGCGCCAGAATGATCCGCCCCGCCCCCCTGAGCTTATAACAAGCTCTCCTCGTGTTGCACAGCCCCACCCCTAGTGCCTCCCAAAACTCTGACCCCACTTCCCTTTTTTGCCTGTGCGCTCCGCACAGTGTTCCCCCAGTCATGCTGCCCTTGCGCCTGGGTTCCCCTTACTACAGGGCTTTTCTTTAGGTTGGCCCATTCATGTTGCATGGGCTGCCAATGTACAAGAACAAACCAAAAAATGGACATGCAGCATTTTTGCCAATGCAGTGCACCACAACACACAGTAACTATGAGTTGTGGTGCGATGCAAGGCATGTGTGTTAGAACTGCATTGGCTTAGTGCATTGGGATGCCACTGCAATGTGTGAATGCAGGTAACATTTATTAACACGCATTTTGTTACCATGCTCATTACCGCAAGTCATGTCAGCACAGTTGTTTGTTTCAGCCCTACATCCTGGTGGCCGAGTTAATCACAAGAAACTAGCATAAAGTCAGATTTCAGCTAAATAAGTAGCTCATAGATGATTCAATTTTTTTCGTTCCACCAGTGGGTTGAAGGAAAAAAAACTGACCCCCATGCACATATTTTCCCCCCATCCACACAGCACTCCCCATGTGCTTTTGTGTTCTGATGACAAGCAGACGTTCCCGCTGTTGGAATACATTGATCAGCACTGCCGACTATAGCCTTAAAGTGGAGTTCCACCCATTTTTTTATGTTTGTCTGTGCTGCATGCTCTAATCTCATAGTGTTCAGAATGGACAATTTTTATTTAATGTGTTGCTTGTAAATACCTTTATTTTGTAGTCCTTCATTACTTCCTCCTCCTTATTTGCCTAGGCTATTTGCAAGGGTTTCTGGGATAGGCATCATGTTTCCCAGTAGTCCTTGCAAACCTGACTGAAACCTATTACATTGCTTGTGCACTGAGCATGTGCGAGATATGCAAAGCTGAAATCCAGGAAGTCATACAGTCTGGCTTCATGATGCCCACACTTAAAATGGCCACGGTCTATTTCTAGATTATAAACTATTTAAATGCTGTAACAACCTAACAAAACGGACCTTAGTTTACAGACTAACTTTACTAGAATACATTAAGCTTGTGTATTACAGGGGTATTTATATTTAAAAAGTGAAATTGTGGGTGGAACTCCCCTTTAAGAGGCATTTATCCGACAGGCTGGTTGTAAAAAAGTCAATCGATAGGTCGGCTTCTGTACAACCACTGTCCCCATACATAGATCAAAGTTTTACCGATCCCTACTGAATCGGCTGATTTTTGATCCATGTATGGATGGCTTTAGACTAGATATATTTCAAATTACATTTAATGATAGAAAGGGGGGATCTCAGCAATATGTATATGGTCAGAAATAAACATCTACAATTGTGGTATCACTCTTTTGTAGTTGTATTTTATACACATTTTGGAAAATAGTTTATTGGGACAGTTGAGATTTTATTGTTGATGCCTTTCCAGTAGAGTAACTGGAAAGCATAAAAGAAACCAGCTTGCAAATCAATCGGTTCAGAGTGAAGTTATCCAGTAATAAATTTATATGAGATGTATTCATTATATTTTATTCAAATGGTGTGATAGTAAACTAATAAAAAGTTGTCCAAAGGATCTTTTACATGTTTACTACTGAAATTAGCATAATGTGCGATGGCTTCCCTCTACCAAAGCTCAAACTGGAAGGGAGTGTGGGCTTCCTGTCTCTAGGTGACCCCCACTTGTGTGCAGTTCTGGCACCTCCAGCACCGAATGTATGTATGTATGCAAGAGGTGCTGGGCTGTTCTAGAGGGTCTTTTCATGCTGGTCATTGAGAGATCTGTTGTCACGGGGGGGGCGGTCTATTGTTGCAGGGGGTCTATTGTTGCTGGGAGGTCTATTGTTACTGGCAGGGGATCTATTGTTGCTGGAGGGTAACTCTTATTTTGCTGGGGGGAGGGGAGTAAGTTGCTGAGTTGTTGCTGGGAGTGATGTGCTGTTGAGGGAGAGGTCTATTATTTATGGCTTCTGGAGAGTCAATTGATGCTGGCTGTGGGGAGATTTGTTGTTGCTGCCGGGGGTCTATTTGGCTGTGGGTGGATGGGGGGGGGGTATTTTGTTGCAAGTGGTTCATCCATTGTTGTTGGGGGATCTATAGTTGCTGGGGGTCTGTTAGTTCTGGCTGCAGGGGATCTATTTTACTGCTTTTCTTGTTATTGTTAACAAATTCCATACAAATGTTACTTGGTTCTGTATTCTCCAAAAGGGGCGGAACTGGGAGGTGGGCAGGATTGGAAGCAAGGAACGATGCTTGGAGGTGGGTAGGGGCAGAGATAAGGGGTGACTCATGTAGGGGGAGTACCTGCACCTATTCTGAGAAAGAAAGCCCTGAGTATAGTACATCCATATTAGGGCAGAACATGCATGTCAGACATACAGTATTTTCCATAAATAAAAGTTGGGCATCTGGAGATTATGTTGGGTGTGTGGAGAAATCACTGATGCAAAGAAGCATTGGCACTTACAAGAGTACGACTACATACAGCCTTTCACTTATATGGCAGGCTGTACATGGCACATGAGGCTCCCCATGTTGGAAAACACTTGGAAATAACCCCAGGCATATAAAATGCCTGTTAAGGTCCCATGTGCATGAACCCCAGCAGAAAACAAGGCGTTCTGTAAATTGAAAAGCAGAGGGGAATAAATGACAGGGTCACTTCTCTGTATGAGAGCCATAGTTGTCATTGCCACATCGCTGAAAGTACAATGCTGGCTGCAGTATCCGTTGCATACGAATGAATTATACAGTAAACAGGACTGATCTAAACATTTGTAGCTGGAGTTCATTTTAAAATCTGGTCATCTCTTGTATACAATTTAAATCAGATTTATAGTTGATGTGCCTGGCCAGCTTCTGAGATGAGCAAGGAGGAAATGTGCTAAAAACACTTAACTAGTCTTGGTTTTTCATATACGCACCATCTCTCACAGTCTCTTGTTGCATTGACAGAGAAAAGCCTTGTACACACAATCAGATTTCCATCGGACAAATCAGTGGATTTTTATCCGAAGGGCGTTGGCCGTGATGGCAGAACTTTTTCAGCCAACATTCACGAAACTACGTGGTTTTTCTGCTCTTTAGCGCCACCCTGAAGGGGGTAATTGAGACAAGGAGATTTCAGGCTTAATTCAAGATGCATTGTAATAAATAGTGTAACTTCTTTAGGGTGAGTTCACATATTTAGACACAGTGGGGGGGATTTGCTAATACTGGAGCACTCAGAATCTGGCGCAGCTGTGCATGGTAGCCAATCAGCTTGTTCAATTAAGATTTTACAATAAAACCTGAAAGCTGATTGGTTTCTATGCAGAACTGCACCAGATTTTGCACGCTCCATTTTAGTAAATCTCCCCCAGTATATGATAAAATATAAATTCATTTCTTTGAACTTGTCACTGCAGCTGTTCAGCAGCAATGGCTGGTTGACATTAGGGTTGTCCCGATACCACTTTTTTAAGACCAAGTACAAGTACCGATACTTTTTTTCAAGTACTCGCCGATACCGAACACCGATACTTTTTTTTAATCTCATGTGACAGCGGCACATGTGTCAGTATGTTTTTTTTTTTATCTTTAACAATTTGTTTTTAATTTTTTACATTTTTTTTTACATTTTTTTTTATTTATAATGCCTTCTTTTTTTTTAAGAGGGGGGGGGGGTGGACGTGTCAGTGTGTTTTTTTTTTCTTAAATTTTTTTATTTTCTACAATAATTTTTTTTATTCTTTTTTTTTTTATTCTTTATTTTTTTATTTATTTTTTCAGCCCTGTTGGGGGGGCTTTGGTGAGATATCAGGGGTCTTAACAGACCTCTGACATCTTCCCTTTGAGACAGGGAAAGGGACTAGGGACACATGTTCCCCTGCCATTTCTCAGCAGTCTCAGCTGCGCTGAAAATGAATGGAGTGAAGACAGCTTCTTCTCTTTATTCATAAACTGAAACATTTGTAAACACAGGTTACAATGTTTCAGTTACGTGAATGGACAGAGTCAGTGATCACTGACTCTGTCCATTCGGAGCAGTAAGGAGCCGGATTTACCGGCTCCTACCCCGCTCTCCATCCTGGGGGTGGAGGAGGAGCACCGAAGGGGAGAGAAACACAGCGGCATACACGGGATACACACGGTAGCATACATGGGTTACACACGGCGGCATACACGGCATACACACGGCGGCATACACGGGATACACACGGCAGCATTCACAGGATACACACGGCGGCATACACGGGATACACACGGTGGCATACACGGGAGACACACGGCGGCATACACGGAATACACGCCGACTTTCAGCTGCTTTAAAATCAGCGGTGATCGGTGCTTGTAACTTCCCCATGCACTGATCACCGCCGACAGTACAAGTATCGGGTGAAGCATCGGGAGCATTTGCCCGAGTACAAGTACTCGGACAAATGCTTGGTATCGGTCCCGATACCGATACTAGTATCGGTATCGGGACAACCCTAGTTGACATGAAAATAGTATACCTTCTAGTGAATACAGAGCTTTAAATGAAATATTACAATGAAAAATATGACAATACAAGCAAGTCAAATGTGAAAATGATGTCCATGTTTAGCTATAATTAAAGTTAGAACACATGCCTTTAACATGTTATTATTCCATTTACAGGTGCTAGCGACAGGGCTAAGTGGCCTCTACTCATCATTGCCTACTAAGCTGGACGATAAAGGGGAAGAGTGGCATTGTCTAGTTAAAGAGGACTGGCTTCAAGTTCCAACACTCATACAGTTCATGAATTCTCTTGAGTTCTGCAATGCAGTAATACAGGTTAGAGAACATGTTTTGTCACTCCATACCACAGAACTAATACACAAGAAGTTTTAACCATTGTTATTATTTTCATTACTACGTCATTTTGTC